>NC_048234.1:6905456-7113176 GCF_002007445.2 Ailuropoda melanoleuca | reverse complement strand
AAATAAAAATAATTTGTTAATTTAAATGCAATATAACAAATGAATAGTTACTCCTGAGAAGCTGCATTAATGGCTTGGAAGATCAGATTTAAAAAAATATCTTGCAAAGAACACCAAAATACAAAAATAAAACAAAACCAAATCCTCCCACACAGACACAACAAAAACCACACAATTGAGAAGACAAGCTTAGAGGACAGATATAACATATCTAATATGCAAATAATAAAAATACTGGAAGGATACAATAGATCAGATATAATAAGAGTAACGGTTAATGGTATAATAGAAAATTCAACTTTGGACATTATGAAATACTTGATTAGATGCATTGAGGGACATTCCCCCTCTCATACACGCACACACACACACACAAACACACACACACGCACACACTATACACATTTCACAAAAGATAAGAACATAAATAGAAACAATTTTTTTGAGGTATTGTTATGTCACAAGAGGTAAGAGAGTCATAAAAAAAAGACTAAATTGGTTCCCAAATGCTAGAAAGCTGGGACCAAAGCATTGAATATCTGGAAGACTGTGGTTGCTTGAATACCATTGCTCAAAGTAGCACTCTCATTGGTATTTTAAATTCTTACTCAACCAACAGCAAAGCAGTCCCACTCCTGGAGAAAGATTCTCTGAGGAGCTACAGCTGACCAAGATTATTTAAATCTGGCTACCAGAAGAAGTGGAAGTCAACTCTCTGGATAAGAGCTACCCCAGTTGAGGGCACCCAAACTTCCAGAAATTAAAATCAAGCAATAAACTCACAATCAAGATCATGATCATCAAAACACTACAAGCCAAAGTATAATGCATGACATTCAGCAGAAACAACAGATTTAGATCACCATGTGCTACAAATACTGGAACTGTCAAATAAATACATAAGAAATAAATACCTTAAGTGTTAAAAAAAAAATTAAAGATGCTATTACAAAAAGGAAAAGGATGCAACAAGAGACCACTGGGAACAGTGCCATATGTTTATAAGCAGTGCACAATTATAAATCACAAATAGAAATGAACTCGAAGATTTGAAGAAAAGAAAGGAATTTTAAAATTAAAAAATAATTTTTAAAAAGTTTTTTTTTTAAAAGTAAGCTCTATGCCCAACATGGGGCTCGAACTCATGACCCCAAGATCAAGAGTCATACGTCTCACTGANCGTCCCACTGACTGAACCAGCCAGGAACCCCCCAAAAAGGAATTTTTAGAAATGAAAAAAAAAAGTTGAAATAATTCATTTTTTAAAGACTTATTTATTTTAGAGAGAGAGAGTCGGGGAGGGGCAGAGGGAGACACAGAGAGAGAGAGAGAATCTCAAGCAGACTCTCCACTCAGCATGGAGCCTGACACAGGGCTCAATCTTACAACCCTGAGGTCATGACCTGAGCTGAAACAAAGAGTCAGATGCTTAACCAACTGAGCCACCCAGACACCCTGAAATGGATAATTCAGAATTAGGTTACATAACAGATAAGAAATAACTGAAAAAGGAAATTGTAAAGTGAAAAATATTTCCAAAGCAACTGCGTAGGTCACAACACTGAGAAACAGAAAGATGGAGAATATGCAACAGATGTTTAGGAATACAAATGACAGAATAAGAAAAACTACCATACATCTTATGGATACCCAAAGGAAGAGTTTAGAAAATCAGGAACAGACATTGTTTGAAGAGTGAATACCTATGATTTTTTTTTTTAGAAATGATAAAAAAAAAATAAACCCCAAATCCAGCAAACACAAAAGAGTTCCCACTAATGGATACATTAAAAGAAAAGAATGTCTATACATACCAGGGTGAAACAAAAAGAGCAGCAACAAAAACAGATAAAAGCCAGAAAGAAAGTTCACCTGCACACTAGGGGATGGCAGTAAGACTGACAGCCACCTTCTCAACGCATCTATGGAAGCTAGAAGACAATGGGATAAGATTTTTTAAGTGATGAGAAAAAAACAACAACAAACAAACAACTATGAACCTAGAATTGGTTGCCAAGAAAAACTACCTTCAAGAATGAGGGTGGATATAAAAATATTTATGGAGAAAAACAGAATTTACAACAAAGAAGGTAGAGTGGATCTGCTTTAAGAGAAGGAAAATGATGGCAGAAATACATTCCCAAATGCACGAAGAAATGATAAGCAGATAAAACAGAAAATACGTAATCCAAGCGCTTATGTTTAGAGAAAGATTAATATTCATAATTATATATATATATATAGAGAGAGAGACTTTAAAAAAGAAAAGAATTAAACTATGAAACAAAAAATAGCACGCATATTGGGAAGGGATTATCAAATTAAAATTGTTTTATTCCTTGTGTTTTCAGGATTATGATATTGCTTAATTTTAGACTTTGTTAAGCTAGATGTATAAAAAAAATTTCAAAGGTCATTGAGTAAAAGAAAATTTAAAAATATGTAAAATTATAAACCAGTAGAGTAAAAATTAAATGAGAAATCTAAAGGAAAAAAAAACACCTTAATTTTTTTGAAAAGTAAGAAAGTAGGAAAAGATAGCACAAAAAGCAAGACAAAATAATGGTGGACTCTAAAATTCACATCAGTCTTTACACTAAGAAAAATCAGAAAATATGAACAAAATAAAGAATATCTGCTTGAAGTTTCAGAGTTAAGGAGCAGGAAATAATTACAGGGCAAATAACTAGGATAAGATGGAACTGAGAAGTGACTACCTTTTTGATCTGGAAAACCAAAACAACAATAAACAGCAACAATCAAGATAGATACACAGGGATCCAGCTAATGAAGTAATCAGATACAGATTTTAACACAGTTATCTTTAATATGACCAAGGAAATAAAAACAATAGAACAAAAAACAACAGAAAAATACATGGAAACTGTTGAAATGAAAAATACAGGAATCAAAATTAAGAGCTGTAGATGAGTTTAATGATGAACTAGATTCAGCAGAAATTAGTGAACAGGAAATTAGGGGGAAAAATAGCCAGAATGAAACAAGAAAAAAAAAAAAAGGAAATACAGAATATACTATAGGGAATAGAGTAAAATAAAAAAAAATTGTCAACAGTGTTGTTGGCATCTGAGGAGAGCAGAGATAGGGAAAGAGGCAGAAATAATATTTAAAGAGAGAGTGGGTGAGATTTTTTACAAAATTGATGAGATGAGTGAGATGTTCCAAAAGTCATCATTGCACCACAAGGATCAAAATTAAAAGAATACAATACTTCAGGTCTGAACAACACAAACTGCCTGTTTGAACCAATGGACATAACAGAACTCAGCATCCAACAATATGAAAATGTACATTCTCCATAAGAATTTTCAGAAATAGACCATGTATTAGGCCATAAGTCAATTCTGAAAATTTTCAAAGATTCAGAATAAGAAAGTCTACATTCTCTGACCACGAATGAAATTAACTTAATATTTCTGCTCATGGTTATGTGTACAGTGGAGGCTCTTATGTTTCAGGAGGTGTGAATAAGAATGTCTTAGCAGGGGGGCGCCTGGGTGGCACAACGGTTAAAGTGTCTGCCTTTGGCTCAGGGCGTGATCCTGGCGTTATGGGATCGAGCCCCACATCAGGCTCCTCCGCTATGGGCCTGCTTCTTCCTCTCCCACTCCCCCTGCTTGTGTTCCCTCTCTTGCTGGCTGTCTATCTCTGTCAAATAAATAAATAAAATCTTAAAAAAAAAAAAGAATGTCTTAGCGGTACAAATAAAATGAGCATAACCCAGATGTCCATTGATAGGCAAATGGTTAAAAATATTATAAATTATTGTCATTAAGGAATATTAATCAGCAATGAAGGTGTATAAACCAGAGGTGCACACAACATGAATGAATCCTAAAGAATAAAAAATTATGTTGTGTAAAAAAAGCAAGATGCCAGAGACTACCTATAATTATATATGTACATATAACTTTTCAAAAACATGATGGTTGACAAAAACTAAACAAAGATATAGAAGATTTGAAAAACCAATCACCCAGCTTGATAGTATGATATTTTGTTACGTACAAATGGAGAATATATATGGTTTTCTCATGCCCATAAACACATACATTTTGATCAGACACTTGACTTCAAATATTTTAACATATTCCAAAGTGTAGAGTTTCAGAAGTCAAAACCCATAAAACAAGAAAACCTAAAGTAAACATAAAAAGGTGAATGTATCAACTCATCAAAAAAGAGAGAACATGGATACTAAGGATTGTAATTCTAAATAATGCCTGTATTAGAGGAAAAAAAGTAAGGTCAATAATATATAAAATTAGTAAAAAGAAAACACTTGATATTTCTACTTATGATTAACAGCTAAAATTTTTTTTGGAAAAAAATTCATAGTCTTATAAAGTTTTCATTATATATAAATGGAAATTAAATGAACTAGTATGACACTGTAAGGTAAAAAGCAAAAGAAAATCAATGGACTCTAAAATTCATATGAAATTGCAAGGGACCCTGAACAGTCAAAACAAACTTGAAAAAGAAAAACAACATCAGAGGGCTTGTACATTTGGACTTCAAACTTACTACAAAGCTACAGTCATCAAACAGTGTGGAGCTGGCATAAGGAAAGACATATAGACCAGGAAGACAGACTTGAATGCCCAGAAATAAGGCCATGTATCTACCGTTAACTGATATTCCACAAGGATGCCAAGACCATTCAGTGGGAAAATGCAAGTTTCCTCAACAAATACGTCTGGTACAATCGAATGGTTACAGAAAGAATGAATTTGTACCCTTACACTGTATATAACAACTAACTCAAAATGGTTCAAAGACCTACATGTAAGAGTTAAAATTATAAAACTTCTAGAAGAAAACAGAGGTAAGTCTTCAGGACCTTGGATTTGGTAATGGATTCTTATATATAATATCAAAAGCATGAAAAATAAAAGAAAACATGGATAGACCAAATATCACCAACATTAAACAAATTTGTTCATCAAAGACCATTTTATCAAGAAAGTGAACAGACAACCTATAGAATGAGAAAGAGTATTTTCAATTTACATATCTGATAAGGAATTTGTGTCTAGACTATATAAAGAATTCTTGCAAGTGTATAATAAGATGACTTAAAATAATCTAATTTTCAAGTGGATAAAGAAAGAACTGAATACACATTAAAAAAAAAAAAAGATTTGCAAACAGTCAACAAGCACATGAAAAGATCATTAGTCATCATGGAAATGCAAACCAAAACAACAACGAGATATATTCCCCATCCATTAAGAGAGCTGGTATCAGAAAGTTATATAACAGTTAGTATTGGAAAGACCGTGGAGAAATCTGAATCTTAATCACTGCTCATGGACTGCAAAATGGTTTAGCCACTTTGGAAGACAGTTTGGCAGTTTCTGAAATGGTTCAATTTGTGACCTATCAATTCCACTTCTTGTACTTGCCCCAGAGAACTGACAACATATGATCACATGAAACCTTGTACAGGAAAGTTTATAGCAGCATTATTCATAATAGCCAAAAAATGACCACAACCCGAAAGCTCATTAACTGATGAATGGATAAACAAATATTGTATCTCCGTTGTTCAAAGAGAGACATCAGGCCCCAAATGGAGTCACTTGTGCTAAGCTCACATCACTAAACCAAGACTTAATATCCAACCTAACGGCAGTTTCCGCCTCTCCCAGCAATGTAATCTTGACCAGCCAGTCTGGAATTTCCTAATCACCCTAGCGATGTAATCTGCCTGATAGACCCCTTGCTGTCCCCCCAAATAAGATGGCCTTATCTGAAGCAATCTGCTCTTTGTCAGTAACTTCCTTGTTCTGCCCCCTTCTGCCTATAGAACACTTTCATTTTTTGGTTCTTCAGAGCTGCTTCCTGTTTGCTAGATAGGATGCTGCCCCATTCACAGATTGTTGAAGAAAGCCGGTAAGATCTTAAAACAAAACAAAACAAAACTCAATGGGGTAAACTGTCAATACCACACAACAGGATATCATTTGACCGTATAAAGGAATGAAATATGGCTACACGCTATAGCATAAATTGACCTTGAAAACATCTTGCAGAGGGAAAGAAGTCAGTCACAGAAGATCACATATTAGGATTCCATCCGTATGAAATGTACAGAAAAGGCAAATCCATAGAGATGGAAAGTAGGTTAATGGTTCTTTAAGGGTAGTGGGACACAGGGTGTGGAAGTTATAGCTGAAGCATGCAGGGTATCTCTTTTTAAGCAGATGAAAATGTTCTGGATTGAACTATGATCACGGTTGCATATATCGGTGAGTATACTAAAAACCACTGAATTATACACGTTAAATGGATGAATTGTATGGTCTGTGAATTATAGCTCAGTAAAACTATTATAAAAAAAGAAAATTAAGAGAGCCTAATGAAACTTGGAGAGGAAAATTAATAAAGACAAAATTAGTGACATATGGCAAAACTCACTGGACATTAAAAATGTGACCAAAAGCTGGTTTTGTAGAGCCAATGACGTTGATAATTTTTGTCAAGTCTCATTCCTAATAAAACTGCTAAGGAAAGTAGTAATAGAAAGCTCTTTAAGTTGCTAAAGACTACTGACCTGAGGCCAGCATTAAATAGAATATAAAATCATTATGTATAAAACTATTCCAAGGAAAATCAGAAAAAAACAATGGCTACAGGAGGTTTTAAGTTTCTGTTTAATGCATTAGGGTAGGAAAGCCATAATGACAGAGTACATATGGAAAATGAAAAGGTAGGGACGCCTGGGTGGCTCATTCAGTTAGGCATCTGCCTTCGGCCCAGGTCATGATCCCAGGGTCCCGGGATCAAGTCACTCGACGACGGGCTGCTTGCTCAGCAGGGAGCCTGCTTCTCCCTGTGCCTGCCCTCCCCCCACTTGTACTCTCTCTCTGACAAATAAATAAAAAAAATCTTCCAAAAAAAAGAAAAAAGGTAGAGTCATCATTATTTGCAGATGACCTAATTGTATATGTTGAAAACATAAGACTAGTTCAGAAGTCACAAGAGAATTTGGTAAGGTGGCTGGGTGTGAACCTCCAATGGGAGGGATGAGAATGGGTCTGGACAATGATAATCAGCCTTTTCATTGTACAACTCTGTGAAGTTTGGTTTATCGTAGTAAACACACATTGCATTTGTAGTTTGAAAAGAAAGCAGAGGACTGTAAGAAAAAAAAAGTAAGATAAAATGCCTCAAGGCAGCAAAAACACATCCAAGAAGGTGAAGTATCTTCGAATTTCACAGGGACTGGGGAATCGGATGGGCAAGAAACCGGAAGTGATCCCAAAGTGCCTACCAGTTAATTCTAAATTGTCTACTTCCAGCAGCTTTCTCTACTGTCAGGCTTCTGTGGCTGGATTTCTACAGAGTTTATACAAGAATGGTAATTTTCCAACAAGAGAGGTTTTCCTGGGTCACACTACCTTCTTCCCTCTTCTAAATGAAGGTATTTTTTTCCCCATAAGAGTAGCTCTGCAAGTAGACAAAGACATTCAGACAGTGTCACTTTTAAAAAGGCAAGAATACGAGCTACTTGGTGAACTTTCTTTTCCAAATCTAAACAACTATAAACTGTAGTCTAGGCATGGCAACATCGTTTTGGCAAAATGAAACAAGTCTACCAGGTATCAAGGGGTGATGTTTTAATTTAGTTATTATTAAAACATCTTTAATAATAATGATAATAGACACCATTTGTTGAATAATCTACATGTTTTCTCCTTTATGCATTTCTTATTACCCCAACCCCTCGCTGCCTTTAAAATTGAAGAAACTAAGCCTTAAAAAATGCAAATAATAGCCTAAGGTCAGACAAGGTGGTGAAACGAGTTTCTACCAAGTGATAAACCACCTCCCATCTTTTTGTGACCCCCAGTGTCCCAACATGAAGTGTTCAACGGAAATGAGGTTAAACGGTTCAACACGTGTTCTCCCCTCTCATCAAGACGCCAATCTGCGGTGTGAAGGAGAGAATTAAGCTACTTTAGTTCTTTTTCTCTCAACTCCCCTGCCACCTCTATGCATAACACTGAGGGCTAGGAAATGAAGAGGAGACACCTATGAGGACCCTGGGAAATGAATCAAGTGCAGAGAAGTGCTAAAGGAGAAAAATTTGCAGAAGCCATCCCTGGAAATGACCAGAAACCCAAGTAACACATATAATGATTGGGGTGGTAGATACACTAACATTTACATTGCATTTCCCTTGCAGTATTTCTTCTTTTTGTTTCGTTTTTACTTAATTATGAGAGCATCTTCCAGTGTCTTAAGTATAAATTTAATTCCACTGTGAGATCCTGGCCAAGGGTAAGGATGTCCTACGCTGGATAAAGACCCTTAAGGACGATGAGTCTGTTTCCCAGACACGTGTGGACAAAGGCCCAACCCCCATTATTTGCAATTTCCAGGAATCCCCCGGGGAGGGCCTCTTCCTGCAGGGTCCCATAGCTGGCTGTTCAAAGGGCTGTACCGAATTCCAGCGCTGGAAAGGAAACCACAAATATCATTGCTCAATTAGATGCCCCTCCATCACCTTTTGATCCCCGGGATCCCGACACTCTCTCTGCCTGCAGTCTGGCCAGAGCCCCAGCGTCTGGGCTTAGGAATATGCCACTCCTCCCCCAAGCCTTTGAATGACAACATTTTTGTTACAGTACTTTAGCGCTCTAATAAATTCCTCAGTTGTGGTTAGCACACCAGACTATTTAGACATAGTCCACAAACTGTTTGGACTGCGGGGGCAGGTTTTGGCATTTGCATTTTCAGACTGGTTCAGATCGTTTTAGATGGCTGACAACATAATACATCTTCTGGAAGGTTCAAAAGGGGGGGAGGATCTCTAATTAAAACAGGATCCCCAAAAGCAACCTGCACAGCACAGATGACGTTTGTTCATGTGGTGGCCTTCAAGGAAAATCACATCTTCTGATTTTGTCACCAAAGTCAGGGGGAGGGGTAGGGGGAGGGAATGACTCAGGGGATATTTGGCAGCAAAGGAGAACTATCAGGAATTGCAGGGAATTGTAGTGCATTCTGTTGATCCCGGATGCTGGGAAGATCCCACTGGTTGCAGGTTTGTTTTACTTGCCTGGTTAAGTTGGGTTAAGAGGATTTTAGAAGATGTTCCAAAAATGATCTGGATCTGAGCTGTGGTTATTGAGTACCTGAAATGTGGCTAGCTAGGAATGAGGAATTTCATTTTTTTTTAAATCCTATATAAGGTTAATTAATTTAAATGTTAAAAAAATAATTCATTTCTTGGGAAACTTTTAGGTATATCTGAAATAACTTGGGTATGTGAATCTACTTTTTCAACTGCAAATAGTAGCAAATATAAATACAAAGTAAGTATTTCTGACGAAATTTAGCACTCAAACTGAGATATATGTAAATGTATAATATACACCCATTTTGGAAGACTTGGCATTAAAGAAACAAACTATTTTGCCAAAAATTCTTTATATTAACTCCATGTTGAAATGACAATATTTTGGGTTAGTTGAGTTAAATTAAATACATAATTAAAATTGATTCCATCTGTTTTTTGACTTTTAAATGTGGCTAATGGAAAAATTTAAATTATATATGAGGCTCACATTACACTTCTGTTGGACCACACTGATCTGAACCATGCTGCTATTCCCACTGCCTTGGACGGTCATTGCTAACAGCATCATTTCCAGAATCAGATACCTACAGGCATCTTTAGATCCTATGAGCTGGGTCCTCTAATACTCTTGACAACTTGAAGCCTATTGTCTAGACGGATATAAAGGAGTCCACGTCAGACCACATTAAACTTATGCTGGTTCAGTCATACTGCAAGTTCACCTCTGAATCGGGTGTTTTTAGGAGCTAGAGTAATTCCCAAAAGTCCACAGACTTGTGAAGCAAAACGTGGCACACAACAGTGAGCAATGGAAAGTTGTGTGATCCAACACCAAAATCCCCGATGAAACACGGGGAGCCCAGTTAAATTTGAATTTCAGATAAAGGACAAATAATTTCTCTGTATAATTATATTCCACGCAAAAAGATGGTGTCCTGGGCTTTTATTTACTACCTCTGGCAATCCATTAGATGTGGGGGCTATAGAATAATAGAGAGAAATCCCTTCTCTTAGAAGAACCCAGCCCAGTTCTACAAGGATGAATGTGATAGAACCGTCTGCTGTCTTGAGTAAATAAACAATGCATATCTCGCCTTTGTGCCGCTTTCTTCTCTTCTGGGTACTATCTGAGCTCTGCTCAATCCCTGAGCAGTTCAGAGATGAAAGGGGACAAGGGCAGCAAGATAGCTTATACCTTTGCATTTATGACTTTTCTGTTAGTCCACAGGCTATCATGGGTCAAAGCCAGGTCTTCCTAGAGGAATGAGTTTTTGGTAGCAGCCAGACTGTAGGACTTGGTGGATCACACCCAGAGGTACTCCTAAACTCCCACAGAACCTATTCTAAAACAAGGAGAAAAAGAAATTCACAAATCCTGGGAAGGACCACATTCCACTACTTGCAATGGCCAGCAGCTCTGGGAATGGCCAAAGGCTTCACTCTGGCGTGAAAATACCATGTTGGACGAGATATCATGATCTCCAAACTCAATTGGACTCTTCATGCCCCCACATCTTTCCCCATGTTAACGCTGAACAAGGAAGGCAGGGAGAACATCTATGTCAAGTTGGATAGGCAACCTGTTCTGAGTTGGACACATACCGAGTTTCAAGAACCCTCACGCAGCTCTCCAAGTGCCAGTGGAAAGAGCAGATCCCAGGTATTTCACTTACTGGCATTTATCTAGTAGAGGATTCTTTCCCTGGGCTCCCAGTCCTGATTGCAGGGACGCATCAGCTCACATAATTTGCCTAAGATCAGAAATGCTGCTTTGCCCTCACAGATGGGCTGCCTTTCACCCTCAAATACCTTCTTCATTACCAACCCACCTCTCTGCTGAATTTGAGCAGGCCGTGGCCATTACAGCCCCTGCAGAATGCCACCTTTCACTCGGACATCTGAGCTGACTGGCTTATTTCATGGATGTGATTCTTTCCTTTCTTTCTTTTTTTTTTTTTTTTAAAGATTTTATTTATTTATTCAACAGAGATAGAGACAGCCAGCGAGAGAGGGAACACAAGCAGGGGGAGTGGGAGAGGAAGAAGCAGGCTCATAGCAGAAGAGCCTGATGTGGGGCTCGATCCCATAACGCCGGGATCACGCCCTGAGCCGAAGGCAGAAGCTTAACCACTGTGCCACCCAGGCGCCCCTGATTCTTTCCTTTCAATTTGTCATATTCGAGATGCTTCCAGGCATTTCAAAGAAATGCTGCAGAATCCTAAAATGATTTTATTTTTTTAAAAAGCTTTTATTTATTTGAGAGAGTGAGCAAGACTGAGAGAGAGAGAGAGTGCCCCCAAGCAGGGGGGAGAGGCAGAGGGAGAAGCAAACTCCCCACTGAGCAGGGAGCCTGATGCAGGGCTCGATCTCAGGACCCCGGGATCATGACATGAGCCGAAGGCAGATGCTTAACCGACTGAGCCACCCAGACATCCCTAGAATGATTTTGATTTAGACATTTAATTAGGATGTATGAAGCGGTGGAGGGTAGGATGGTGTTAAAACAAAATCAAATGATTCCAGATGAAGCTACCCTATGTGCTTGGTTTTCGGAGTCATTCTAACTACTTTGGTGGCCCGTTTTCACCCTATGTGTCCAACAAGACTTTTGAATTTTTGCTCAGGAAATGCCTATAATGATTGGGCTGCAAGTCTAAAGAGATCCTGAAACATTGTTAAAAATTTTAAAGCCATACTTTTCTTCACCCATTTACCCATATAAGAAACAAACTGGGATCTGTAGATATTTACATAAATGTGGAAGATTTTTAAAAGATAAAACGTATATAAATATGTAGGTAAATTTATATGAATGTTGACTCTATGGTCAATCATAACATCTTGGTGAGTTTTAAAATATAGAAATACAATGGAATGGAACCAACAGTGGGAGAAGCAACAATGGATGTAAGTCAGTGATACAGATGATAAAAGTAGTTAAAGGGTTCTAGGATTTCTGTCTTGTCTAGGAAAAAGGTGAAAATACTAATTAATATTAGATATTGATACATTACAAATAGGTGGTGTAGTCTCTAAGGTAAGCACTAACTCTTATCTCTAAGATAAGCAAAGGATTAAAATGGAATAATAAAAAGTAGTTGGAAAGAAGGCAAGAAGAGAGAAAAAATAGGACAGAACAAATAGAAAGCATATAGCAGCATGGTAGCTTAAATTTTAAAAAAATTTAATTGAAATATATTTGATATATAATGTCATGTAAACTTATGGTGCACCACGTGTTGATTTGATTTGTTCCTATACTGCAATAGGATTGCCCTTGTAGTGTTAGCTAGCCCCTTTACCACATCACATAATTGTCATTTCTTTTTTGTTGTGTAAATAAAGATCTGGTCTCTTAGCAAATTTGACACAATGCTGTTGTCTGTAAGCACTATACTATGTATTAGATCTCCAGAATTTATTTATCTACTAGTTGCAAGTTTGTACTCTTAAATAACATCTCTCATATTTCCCTACCCCCCAGTCCCTGGTAACCACCGTTTTACTGTTTTTAAGAGTTTGGCTGTTTTAGATTCCACATATAAGTGGTAGCATACAGTATTTGTCTTTTTTCTATCTCATTTAGCATAATGTCTTCAAGGTCCATTCATGTTGTCAAAAATGGAAGAATTTCCTTCTTTCTCATGGTTGATTGCATTGTGTATCTATATACCACATCTTTATCCATTCATCTGTTGAAGGGCACTTAAGTTGTTATGGGATGGGCACTTAGCTATACGAATAATGCTGCAGTAAACAGGAGCACATATATCTCTTTGCCGTCCTATTTTCATTTCCTTTAATATATACCCAGAAGTAGAATTGCTGGATCATATGGTAGTTCTATTTTTAATTTTTTAAGGAACTTCCATACTGCTTTCAATAGTGGCTGGGCCAATTTGCATTTTCCACAAAAGTGTGCAAGGGTTCCCTTTTCTCCACATCCTTGCCAACTCTTGTTATCTTTTGTCTTCTTGATGATGGCAACTCTCACAGGTATGAGGTGATATCTCCTTGTGGTTTTGATTTGCATTCCCTGACGATCAGTGATATTGAGCAGTAAGATGGGAGCTTTAAATTCCAATGTATCAGTAATCACATTAAATGTAAATGGACTAAATGCTCAACTGAAAGTCAAAGATTGTCATACTAGATGAAAGCTAGATGATACTTAAACAAATCACATCTGACAGGGCTACAGAAAGATTTAAAGTATGACAATGGGAAAAGATATGTCATGCAAAACATTAACCAAAAGAAAGCTGATGTAGCTATATTGATTTCAGACATTTCTGTAAGGCAAAAAAGTAGTTAGAGATAAAGGGAGATAATTCATAATGATAAACATTTCAATTTACCATAAATACATAACTCTAAATGTCTATGCATCTAATAAGATAACCAAAACAGATTAAACATTGGCAAGAATATAAGGAGGAGTAGGCAAATTCACAGCCATGTAGGAAAATAAACACACCCATCTCGCTGACATAAAACAAGCAAGGCAAGAGTTAATAAGGATGGAGACCATTTGAATGACATTCCCAGCAAACCTGACCTGAAGGACACTTCCATTTGCTGACCAATTAAGCATGTTTCATTTAAATGTGACTTCTCAGCTGTCCTAGCTATTTCTTACATAATTAGATATCTAATTAGATATATGTTAGAGCCTTTCAGTCAACCTTCCATTCTTTTAACTTTTCTCCATGTTTTTAAATGATTTTGATGCTGTATTTGAGGTGATTTCCTTAGTATCATCTTCTAATTCAGTAATTATTCAGTGGTATCAAGTCTAGGATTTAACTTGTCGAGTTTCAAACTTCGAAGATTCTTTTTTTTTTAGTTCTAGAACTTCTAGAAGACACTTGAGGGAAAGAATACATCTGTGTTCAAAAACCACATAAACATTATGTGGCTCAGGAACTAAACAGCACCAAGCAGTCAAATGCAGCCTCTGGGGCATTGCCACCCACCCTGAGAGAGTAGAGTGGGGACAGATGGCAATGTGGGATGCAAAGGGCAGAGAGCATCTCTAACAGCCTTCCAGAGCTTTCCGTGGACCCAGAGTAGAAGAGGAAGGCACTGAACTTCACTGAATAAGAGGGGGAGGATGTAACAAAGTCTTATCACCAGGAGGACAGGCTGTAATAGAAAGAGAAGGAGACAGATTATGTAGCTGGAGGATGGGTGAAATCATAGGAACCTCATCAGACACTCATGTGGAGGGATAACCACAGATAAGGACCAGAAGGTGTAGGGAATCCCAATGGATGCCATGCTTCTCTACCCTACCCCCCACACTATGCTCTCGGTACAGTTCTCAACTTCAGTGGCCTCTAGGGAGGACAAGGGTGTGAAATCCAGAGCTGAGTGATTAATACTGAAATGGGTTTTCTGAGAATTGACTGATTTCTGGGGTTTTGTTTTGTTTTTGCCAGCAGGAGAGCTGGGGCATTGTGATAGATACTAAGCTAAATTGAGAGGGAAAAAAAGTTGTCTATTTCGTACATGTCCAGTTGAGTTTCGTGGATGTACAATTTTATCTTCCATTCAGAAGCACCTCAGGATGGAAGGGACTTCACGTGTCACCAGGTTCCACTCCAGCATCACGAAGGTAAGGAATCTAAAGAATATGAGACTCAGTGAGATGAAGCATGAAGAGATTAGCCTGAGATCCTCTGGCTGTGTTGTAACAGGGCAGGAACTCAGAACTGGGGTTCCGGATGAGGAGCTGTTCAGCCCTAGACTTTTTAGTCTGCCTTTATATGAGATTCCTCTTACTCTTTTTTTTTTTTTAATTTTATTTTATTATATTGCGTTAATCACCATACAGTACATCCCCAGATTCCGATGTAAAGTTTGATGCTTCATTAGTTGCGTATAACACCCAGTGCACCATGCAATACGTGCCCTCCCTACTACCCATCACCAGGCTATCCCCTTCCCCCACCCCCTCCCCTCTGAAGTCCTCAGTTTGCCTCTCACAGTCCATAGTCTCTCATGTTTCATTCCCCCCTCTGATTACCCCCCTTTTCTTTATCCCTTTCTTCCCCTACCGATCCTCCTAGTTCTTATGTTCCATAGATGAGAGAAATCATATGATAATTGTCTTTCTCTGCTTGACTTATTTCACTTAGCATTATCTCCTCCAGTGCCGTCCATGTTGCAGCAAATGTTGAGAATTCGTTCTTTCTGATAGCTGAGTAATATTCCATTGTATATATGGACCACAGCTTCTTAATCCAGTCATCTGTTGAAGGGCATCTCGGCTCCTTCCATGATTTGGCTATTGTGGACAATGCAGCTATGAACATTGGGGTGCATATGGCCCTTCTCTTTACTACGTCTGTATCTTTGGGGTAAACACCCAGTAGTGCAATGGCTGGGTCATAGGGTAGTTCAATTTTTAACTTTTTAAGGGACCTCCACACTGTTTTCCAGAGTGGCTGTACCAACTTGCATTCCCAAACAATGTAGGAGGGATCCCCTTTCTCCACATCCTCTCCAACAATTGTTGTTTCTTGCCTTGTCTATCTTTGCCATCCTCTTACTCTTCTATCCTCTTCATTCTGTCATCTAGAATATCTTCGCTCTCTTAATTTCCCGTGTGTCTTAAGAACTGTGCAATTAGCAATTTCTATAGATAAAGACCTAGGACCCCACTTGGAGAACCACTGTCCCAGACTATGTTTCTTGAAGATTCACTCCTTTCCCTACACACCTTTGTTATCTTTGCTCTGATTTCCACTCAGGAAATACTTGTTCAGTTTTTCTCAGATGTTCTGCATTCTCATTGTGCCCTTCTAATGACTCCTTCATTTCATAAATTTCTTGGCTATTTTCAAATTTTCTTCTCACAGAAGAAACTTATGTTCCCCCTGAATAATGTTCCCATTTTTTTGGAAATCGCATTAAGTTTGTAGGTGATTGAGGAGAGAACCAGCATCTCCTCACTATTAGGTCCCACTATCCCCCAAACAGAATGTACTCCTTCATGAATCTGAATCTTGTTCTCAGCTCTTCAGTAAACTTTTATGGTTTTTCTCTATCTGTACTTTTATTCTGAAGCTTATTCCCATGCAGTTTATATTTGTGGATTATTTTAGTGATTAGAATCTTTTTCCACTATATTTTCTAAATGCTTCTTGGTGGTAAATAGGGAAAGCTATTGCCTTTTTTTCTATATTTATTTTATTTCTATGTTTTGAAACTCGAGATTTGATTTGTGGCTTCATACATAACACTTACAAAAAAAGTTCCATGTTCCCTGGAAAAGGGCATACTCTCTGTAGGATATGTACTTCAAAATGCACCCTTTGGATATAATTGATTCATTTTATCAATATTTTTTCTAAATCATTGCTTACTCTTTAAATACTTTATGATAGGTATGCTTCTATGAATCTCTCCTAGTATTTCTAAGAATGTTAGCTTTACATATATTTTAGTCACCAATTTTGGCGCATAAAGGCTAACTAGTGCCCTACCATCTTTTGGTTTTTAAATATAAAATCGTGGCCTTTTGCCTCATGGTGTCATGTGATGCTCTCAATCTTAACTTCTATATAGTCTGCTATTATTATTATAACTCATTTTTTCCTTTTGCTTGCATTGCCTGATACACATTTTTATAGGGATTAGCTTTAGGTATGTCTTTAGTCAACAGAAGATAACTGGACTTGGTTTTATTACATACCAATTTGAGGACATATTTCTGAATAAGCAAGTTTATCTCATTTACAGTTACTCTTATAAGTATTATATTTGGTCCACATTTTCTTTCCTTTTTCTGTTTTTGCTTCTTGAGAACTTCTTTTACTCTCTTTTTCTCCTCATCAGACCAGCCTGAGGTTTTGTTTGTTTTTTGTGTTTGCTTTTCTCTGAGTTTTTCAAATATATTATTTAGCCTATTGTTAGAAAATTAGTAGAGTTAAGAAACTTTTGTCTTTTCAGTCACTGTCATTTAAGCAAAATGTTGAACACACTTTTCCACTTGATTTTCCCCTTCACACTGTGGTCTTTGTTAAAATAGATCTAGATTATTCACACCACTTTGTGCTAAAATATTTTATCTTTCTTCGTGAGAACAATTTTCACTTGTGACAATTTTATGACAGGTTTACATTTATTTGGATCTCTCTTAACTTTGTTTCAGTGTACATTGCCAATACTTTTATGATGATTTTTCCAGCTCCAAGCATTTAATTTTGATTTTCTGTTGGTTGTGATACTTCTTCAAGAAACTTTTTTCCAAAAAAGAATAAAGGGAAGTTTTTTTTTTTCCACGAAGCCTACATGCCTAATATTTTCTGAGTGCTTTCATTTGAGGAATATTTTTGTTGATTTCACATATAAAAGACTGGCATACAGGGTACAAAATTCTTGGATCACAATATTTTCCTCTCAAAATTGCTTTGAGGTCTCCCGTTGTTCTTTTAGGCTGCACTAAAGAGGTCTGTCACCAGCCTAATTCCTATTCATTCCTGGGTTACTTTTTTTCTTATTATGTCCTTATATAGAAGTTTGGTCAATTTTCTTCATCTATGTAGTTGAAGAGTTTCCTAGACTTTTTCTCAGTGTGAATAGGAGTGAAACACAGTGAGCTTTATTCTGTATTGACAATTCTTTCTTGGGCTCTTTCTATGGGATGCCTGGGTGGCTCAGTCGGTGAAGCGTCTGCCTTCAGCTCAGGTCATGATCCCAGGGTCCAGGGACCAGTCCCGCATCGGGCTCCCTGCTCAGTGGGGAGCCCTGCTTCTCCCTCTCTCTCCACTCCCCTACCCCCACTTGTGCTCGCTCTGTGTCAAATAAATAAAATCTTAAAAAAAGAAAAAAGAAATGTCCTTCTATTATAGCTTTTATGCCATTGTAACTTCTATGCCATTATAAAATGCTGTCTTTTAGGTGCAGAATATATAAGGACAAACACAAAAGGCCAAGTCTCTGTTTTCATGAAGCTACGTATTAGTGGGCAAGGCAGTCATTAGAAGTGTAACCTTCTACCACATGACTACGGGTGTTACTAACACCTGACATGTATTGAACACGTACTACGTACCAGATTCAGGTTAAGCTCTTTATGTTTACTATCTCACATCATTCCCATGACAACAGAGTGAAGAATACTCTGTTATTAGTCAGATTTACAGATGAGGAGACCGAATACCCAAGAGGCCAATCAAGTAACTTGCCTGAGTTGGGATTTGAACCCAGCCAAGTGAAGAGTAGAGGGGAATGCTTTCTAGTCAGAAGGAACTACTGACTGTGAGAAGGGAAAGAGGTTGGTGAATTTGAGGAGAGAAACACCTGTGACTAACGAATAGGCTGCTAGGGGTGAGTGCTAAAAAATAGGGCTAAAGAAGTAGGTAGAAGTCAGATGATGCCCTTTCTGGGAAATTTGCAAATTTGGCTGCCATGACATTGTTTTATTTCGTTCTTAACTGTCTTTGAGGTTAATTTTAATTCTATTACTATGTCTTTAATTTCTTGCAGACCTTTTATATTCCAGCTTCCACATCTTGAAAACAATCCCATCTTCTTCTCTTTCTTGAATTTCATTGCCCAAACTTAAGCCCCCTTTTATCTCAGCCTATATTCTCTTTATGATGTAATGTAGAGATTATGGCATCATTAACCAAGTTGAGAAAGCTAAACAGTCGTCTGAAGTTTTCACATGGATTCTACATCAGATAATCTTCACTCTCTTCCCCTTAGTTGTCTGGATACTATCCTTGTGTACCGCCTTAGCGCCTCTTTTTAATACACCTCACTTTCAAACTCTGGGAGAACGTGCTCTCTCCACATCTTTGAACAAGAAGAAACGTATCCAGACTCGGGTCTCATCTGAAGATGAGATGAGTGCATGGATCTGGGTCCTGTTATCTTTACACTGGGTGGTGGTAAATCCACGTCCAAGCTCTGGAGCTTGGAGAGTATTTTAATGCTCCAGTCTCATTCCTGGTTCTGGTGGGGGATGGGCGTTCGCGTATTTTTTTCTGTTCTTCAGTGGGGGCATCTCTGTCCGTTCTTGTTGGGTTTTTGAACTGAGACAAAACTTGCAAAACAAAAATCCCCCAAATGCACAGTCCTTGAGATTCTTTTTGTTCTTTCCTCCACTTTCATCATCTTACTCTTAAAGGTGGCACCTCCAGTAATAGATGGACACTCCAAGGCCTCCCCGTGCAGCCCAGCTGATCTTCTGGATTTTTTTTTTTAATATTTACAAGGACATGGAATCATGGGGGTGAAATTGGGAAGAATAATTTTCTTGCCTCCTAGAACACACTCAAAGATGAGGGATACTTGTTCTGTTTCCACATTTGGTTAGGGCCATCGGTCCCTGAGACAAGGCAGATGGTAGGAGGGGAGAAGTAAATCAAAGCATCATGTTACTTTTTTGGTAAGGATAACACTGCATTTCATAAGTTGAGGTTTGCCATAGCTGAAGGCTAGGTAGGGATTTGCTCAGCCTGGCTGCATTTGTGTTATAATTAGGTCAGGTGACACCAGACTGTGGCATGTTTTCATCCTGTTGATTTTAATTTTCAGAGTTTTTATGAATTATTAACCTAATGTGGGTATTCACAAAGCTTGCTAGCCTTCCACCATTTTCTACTTCTGACACAGTTTAATAAAAATTTGAATTTGACAGGAGCACAAAGAAAGCTTTTTGGGAACTCATATCTAACTTCCAATTCTTTGTATTATTTATGGAAAGGGAACGAACACACACACACACACACACACACACACCCTTTACAAGTCCAGGTATAAGCAAAGACTCAATCAATGCAGTCTGGATCGACAGCATCTTCATGTCCTCTGATTAAAGGCAATACCCGAAGAGTATTTCTTCCAGCCTAAATTTGTCAACAGGTTGAGAAAACATAATTTCTTCATTTTTGCAAATGTGATTTATTCCTCCATTCTTTATTGTTACCTTTCAGATTCAAATACTCATTTTGGAGTGACACACCTCACCCTAATTCCTTCCAGCTTGTGATGATGTCTAATGGCTGATCGGTAAAGTAAACTCTTATTTTATAAGTAACATCGTTTACTGCCTTAAGTTTTCTTTTTCACCCACCCCATTTTGGCTCTCTGGTTAAGTTGCTGTTTTGATCCTGAACACCCATTTTGCAAATCCTGACTTTCTCCAAGACTCTTCAGTTGAAATCTGAAGGAAATAAGCAAGTGAGTCAGAAATCACTTCTTGTCAAACACAGTGCCAGAAAATGAGCCGTTGTGTGCTCAGTGGGAAGGCATTTACCCTTTCTTCACTTTCTTGCAACTTGAAAGTAAATCCATCTCCTTCTCTTGGAATTTAATTCCCCAATCTCTAGTCCACAACAGAAAAAGATCAGGAAGAACATACGAATGTTGGACATTCAGCCTCAGCAACATATCATATTTATCACCTTTAATGTCCCCTTAATGCCTTTGTGTCTTGTCTTTCTAATTTAGCTATGACTCCACTAGTAAAAATTATGACTCATGTCCAATTCCACATTTAGCAAATTTTCTAAGGCTTTGTTAGTGTGTAAGGCAATGAATATGAAATGAGGTCTACATTCTTTATTTGGATTAGGTTTAAAGCTTTTCAAATAACACCATCTGAAAATGTCATAGCATGACAAAGCAACCATCCCTATGGGAGGGAACCTATCCATGGGGTGCAGGACGTTGGGGAAAAATACACTGTTTATCTTACTATATTCTAACTCTCTTCTACTCACTGCACACATGCGCGACTCTGGCGTTTTTATATATAACTGAAAATAAGGTTAAAAATTAACATCAAGGGAAATTTTCAGATGGAAATAATCTAGAGAAGACCAAAACGTAGTGATCAATATGAGATAGTGTGAGTGAGGAGTCAACAAGCTCTGGGTCAAGGATCAGATCTGGCCTATTTTTGTAAATAAAGTTTTATTGAAACATAGCCACTCCCATTCATTTACATATGGCGGCTTTCCCACTACAATGGCGGACTTGAGTCAGCTGTGACAGAGATCATATGGCCCATAAACCCTAAAGTGTTTACTATCTGTCCCTTTACAGAATAAGTTTGCTGACACCTGGTGTAGGTGATTATTGGTTTCTACCCAGAATCCATTCCTCTCTTTCTCTTTCCTAACAGGATCTTCATTTGTCTATGTGCCCACCACTCCCCCATGCAGCCCAGGTGTTCCAAGGGATGCTCACCCTCCTCTCTGTCCAAACATGGACCCATCTAGCATGGCAGAATAATTAGAACAGGACCCCAAGTCTAAGCCAGCCAGTACATGGAAATCCCCCAACCACAGGGAATGTTTCAAAAATGGGTACGGAATCTAATTGGAATCATATGAGGAAAAGATTGCTCCAGTTTTTTTGGAAATAAATTTCTCTGCTTCTAATCGAGACTCACTGGAAGAGACACTCTCTCTTCTCCAGGATGGTGTGTATGCGGTACTGTAGCCATTTTTGCCAGCAGGANCAAAAGGGTGGAAATCGAGGCTCACTGGAAGAGACACTCTCTCTTCTCCAGGATGGTGTGTATGCGGTACTGTAGCCATTTTGCCAGCAGGAGGAAAGCCAGGAGGATACATAGCCAGCACAGAGAAAGGCACAGCTAAGGGAAATGCAGAGAAATAGACAGAATCCACAGATTCAGCTAACCTTGGAGACTGCTTTATTTCTGGAACTTCCAATTACTTGAGCCAATTAGTTTAATTATTTTTAAGCCAGTTTGAGTACTGGGTTTTCTGTTATCTTCAACATGGAGATCTCTAACAGAAACATTCCCATTCCATGTAGCTTATGAAAAGTGCCATAGGATTTTATGTTGATCTTATTTATTTGTAGTCCCCAAAACTTCTTTACATCTGGACAGAACCTCCTCTCTCTTCTTCCTATCAGCGTCTCTTGGTGGCTGCCTCTTTGGATCACTGCCTAGCAATCTGTTTAAAAAGGGAGACCCTGTCCCAACCTTTCAGAACTCAGAGCCCATTGCACTCACCACTCTTTGTGAGACCCCTAAGTGTTTTTACCCTATCCTAGTTCTTGTCACTGCCATTCCTTGAGTGTGGATCAGGCATCTGTGAGACATCCCAGGGTTGCAGCTCTTCACTGGTTGCCTTCAGAAAAATCCAACACCCTTATTATGGTCGACAAGACCCTCTGTGTTTTGTACTGTGTCCAACTCCCCAGGCTCATCCTGGACCATTCTCCCCTTCCCAGTCTCCTTTCTAGTCACACAGTTTTTCTACTACCTCTAAGGACCCATACACTTGTGTCTCCAAACATTTAAGAAGTACTCTTCTTTCTNCTCCCCTTCCCAGTCTCCTTTCTAGTCACAGTTTTTCTACTACCTCTAAGGACCCATACACTTGTGTCTCCAAACATTTAAGAAGTACTCTTCTTTCTGCCTGGAATCCTCTCCTTTCCAATGTGTACCTATACTGCTCTTGTTCACCCTTCAAGTCTCAGCCCAGTGGCTGCTGCTTCAAAGATGACTCATCTGACCCCCTGAGTGCAGTTTAGTTCCTGTATTATGAGCCCCCACCCACCTCATCTTTCCCTTTTCATAGCACTTCTCTTACTTGCAGCAAAAGTCAAACTCTAGATTCGTAAGCACACTGGAAGCTCCGTGGAGGTGTTTTTGCTCACTACTAGGTCACCAGTTCTCAATGCTGTCTCTGGCATACAGCTGGTTCTCGATATATATGGCTCATGACTGCACTAATATTTTTGGCTGTTTCTAAAATTGNCTAAGTCAAACTCTAGATTTGTAAGCACACTGGAAGCTCCGTGGAGGTGTTTTTGCTCACTACTAGGTCACCAGTTCTCAATGCTGTCTCTGGCATACAGCTGGTTCTCGATATATATGGCTCATGACTGCACTAATATTTTTGGCTGTTTCTAAAATTGAACCTATTGACATTACCCAGGTATAAATGCAGAGTACATCTCTAATGACTCATGTCTAGTGACTTGGAGAGAACGCTAGGTAAACACTAATAAATTCTTATTCTCTGACTCTCCATTTTCTGGACAACATGCAGAACATCAGCTTTATAATATGACATCCATTTATATCTTACAATAGATCAGGCTCTCAACCAGGCCCTCAGTATACTCCATTTCCAACTTCTAAAGTTCTTCAAAGGTCATTTTATTAATCTCACTCTGCGGGTGAGAAAGCTGAGACAAAGAGGAGAAGCTAACTTCACTTGCTAGTTATGTGTGGATCTAGTGCCACCACCCCCACCACAGACCACCATGTTGATTTTCAGACCTGAACGATGACTTCTCCTGAGTCTACGTGAGTGAAGAGTCTGTGGTTACTTGGGTTACCACGACTCTGGGGGCATGTGTGCAAGCACAGGTATGTGGATGCGTGTGCTGCTATGGACTGAGTCGTGTCCACCTCGAGTTCATATGCTGAAGCCCCAATTTTCAGTGTCATAGTATTTGGAGATGGGGCCTTTGGGATGTAATTAGGTCTCGATGAAGTCATAAGGGTAAAGTCACGATGGGATTGGAATCATTATAAGTAGAAAGAAGAGAGCTCGTTGTCTCTCTCTCTGCCATGTGAGGACATAGTGAGAAAGTGCTCATCTGCAAGAAAGGGAGAGAGCTCTCACCATAACGTGACCATGCTGGCACTCTTATCTTGGATTTCCAGCTTCCAGGACTATGAGAAGAGAAATATCTGTATCTAGGGTTTTTTTTTTTTTTGAAGATTTTATTTATTTATTCATGAGAGACAGAGAGAGAGAGAGAGAGGACAAGCAGAGAGAGCTGCAAGCAGAGGGAGAAGCAGGCTCCCCACTGAGCAGAGAGCCTGATGCGGGGCTCGATCCCAAGACCCTGGGATCATGACATGAGCCGAAGGCAGTCGCTTTACTGACTGAGCCAACCAGGCGCCCTGTATCTGTTTTTTAAGCCCCCCAGTCTATGGGACACTGTCATGGAAGCTGAGCTAAGCAAGACAATTGCATACAGGAGTCTATTTCACATCTCTATCCATCTGATATCATCAACCCCATGCCTTAAAAATTTCAAAGACTTTCCATCAGTCTTGGAACAAAAATTCCTGAGGTATCTCCCAATAAAATTATCAAATATCTGGACTACATTTCTGGAATGAGTCTTAATATTCAAACTTTAAAAAATGGCTAAAATGGCTAAACGCATTCAGAACAGATCATTCACTTTTATGTTAACATAATTTCATGTGTTTGAGTTGAAAACTCATAAAAGTTTAAAATTTCATTGATCAGAGGGATAGTGGTTCTTTTTTTTTTTTTTTTTTAACTCAGCTGTACTGACTCCCAGAGTTCATGGGTGTCAGAATTCTATCGCAGGTTAACCAGATGTCAATTTGCCTGAGGAAAACACTTTGAGTGAGGGTTTATTCAAAGGAAAAAAGAAATCAGGAAATTGGCAACTTTGAGTAAGTTTCTGTAAATGTCCAAGTCATTATATAGCAGCGGAGCCATTCTGAGTTTGGTAGAAACTCTGTCATTCAGCCAAGCCAAGTATGCCATTAGTCCCATGTGTCAGTCCTTTGCTGAAGAGGGGACCATACATGAAAACAGAACAAGCCAGTCCAATAAAACTTTTTAAGAGAACGAGGCATGAATAGTATTAGACCAAGTCCCTTCCAACAGAGTATAATACACAGGACAGACAGACCTTCCATCCACTTCCTTACACACCCTCGGCAGTGTGGGCACCTTGAAAAGGCAGAAGGAGATGCTTATGCATGGTAGCATGGTGGCACGGTAGCACGGTAGCTAGTAGCAGTTGTGCCTAACAGAATAGTGGCATTCAGCAGATGATGGGCAGAAGACCATGCCCGTCTTCCTAGAAGTGCCTTGTCCCAAGGGCAGGCACAGAGATGGGGCCAGAAAGGAGAATAGGGAGGAAAGGCAAGCTTCACGTGGAACTTAATCAGATAGCTGACTTATTTATGAAGACCTGTGAGAGACACCACCATAGACAACATCCTTGGGGTAGATTTTCTGGGCTCTAAAGTCTATATGGGTAAAAAGGTGGTGGGAAGAAAGGGTTGAATGTGAGTTAGAGAATGTTCTTTGCTTCTAGTTAGTGACTGGAGGAGAAGAACGTGTGTGATGTGAAGATTAGGGGAAGGAATCCAAAAGCATAGACATGGAGCACTGGAAAATGGCCCTCTTTCCTTTCAAAATGAAATTCTTCCTTAGTGTGCAATGCTTTAAAAAAAAATCACTTAAATAATTGAATAGATTTTAAAAATAAAATAGCTGGTAACAGAATCCAGGGAACTGGGATTTGTAACTGGAAGGAAGTGGGGAAACTGGAAGGATGAAATGAGGTTTTTATATAACCCAAAATAAGTAAAGAGGATCTGAGTTTCCACAGAGCAGCACAGAGAGAGCCCCCGCAGAATGGGAGTACAAGGTAGGTCTGTGCCTAAATATTAACTAAGATACAGTGGAAGCCAATATGGNTTTTTATATAACCCAAAATAAGTAAAGAGGATCTGAGTTTCCACAGAGCAGCACAGAGAGATCCCCCGCAGAATGGGAGTACAAGGTAGGTCTGTGCCTAAATATTAACTAAGATACAGTGGAAGCCAATATGGAACAAACATGCCTTCCTTTAGATGTTTTTGCCAGAAAGGAGTTCTGCCACAATGTCCAATATCATTTGGTTGCCTAAATATTCTATGGAGTATTAGTAAGGTTGAACTCCGTCCAACATTCCTGGAGAATTTTCATTCACATAATAAAAATACAAGCTGGTACATGGGTGATAGGACAACCCAGAAAAGCCTAGTGGATCCGAGAGCCTAGACTTCATTTGGGGCAGAGGATAATCTGAAAAATTAGTCCGGGATTTGGTGATGTACAAATTCAACTGAAGTGACAGATTTATGTGGCTTATAATGATTCTGGTTTTGAAACACAACATGAAATGCCAGACAGTGAGTGTTCGGAGACCACCAGCATTGGAGAGGCCTCTCCATGAGGCTGCCACATTATTTATATTAAGGCCTTTTCTGCACACTGAGCAGTTTCATTTTCAAAGGGAAGACCGGGGTCCTTGATTTTTAAACTACAATACTACGCTGACCTCAGAGACATTCGCTTTCCCAGCACACCAGGCCTTCCCTGAGTCTACGGTTGAATTTGGGCAGAAGACACACCACACACTGTTTGATTGCAGTTGTCTTTATTTACAAATCATAAGCACAGTTGGGCCGCCGAGCACATCTCTCACTAAGGCTCTTGCCAGCCCAGAGCAGATGGAGACATAAATCAGGCCCCAAGACTCTGCCTCCACATCCAGTCACATCAGACGGTTGTATGTCTCGGGTCCCTTTGTTTCCTGTAATTAGTTACTTGCCCCTTATGTGTGCATGGGACCTCAGAGAGACCCATATCCTCCACTTTGGGGCCAGAAGCAGGACCAGGCAGTCATGGCCATGGGCGATTTATGCCCCATGTGGTCTCAGCTCCTCGGTTCCCCGTGGAATACTGGGCCCTTCCAATGTCATGTGTTTTATTTTCTGGTCATTTCCAGTTGTACCACGTGAAATTTCTACTTGCTTTCCTGGGAGGTTTCAAGTATTCTGAGTAAACAGGCCAGGACTTTGAATTGTTCTAATGACCTCATCCCCAATAGAAAATCCTATATGGTGTCTTTTATCCTAATTCATGCTTTTCTTTCTTTTTTTAAAAAAGATTTTATTTATTTATTTGACAGAGACAGCCAGCGAGACAGGGAACACAAGCAGGGGGAGTGGGAGAGGAAGAAGCAGGCTCCTAGCGGAGGAGCCCGATGTGGGGCTCGATCCCAGAACGCCGGGATCACGCCCTGAGCCAAAGGCAGACACCTAACGACTGCGCCACCCAGGCACCCCTCATGCTTTTCTTTTTAAATCAATTCTATGATGGTATCATTTACATACAGTAAAACGTACCCATTTTTAGCGTACAGTTTGATGAGTTTTGACAAGTGCATATACCCATGAAACTACTACCACAGTCAAGATAGGCAACATTTCGATCACCCCAGAAAGTTGCAGGCAACCAATGGTCTCTTTGTTGTCACCAGAGAGTGGTTCTCTCTCTTCTAGAATGTCCTGTAGAGGGAATCATGCAGGCTACGAACTTTGAGTCTGGCTTCTTCTACTGAACATTAAGTGTTTTTGAGATTTACCTTTTTTTTTTTAAACAAACAAACAAAAACCCTTATCAGTAGCTCCTTTCTATTGGCAAGTACTATTCCATTGGATGAATGTAGCATGATTTGCTTTTTCTTTCACCTATGGATGAATGTTTGGATTGTTCCCAGTTTGCGGCTACTACTAATAAAGCTGCTAATAATATTTGTGTAAGAATATTTGTGTAAGGTGTTTTGTTTTTTCTTCACAATTTACAAGGCATTTTATTTCTTTATTGAGGTATACTTAACAGTGTTATATTAGTTTCAGATGTACAATATAATGATTCAGAAATTCTATACCATTCTCAGTGCTCAAGACAAGTGTATTCTTTTTTAACTTATTTTATTTAAATTCAATTAGTTAACATACAGTGTATCATTAGTTTAGTAATTCATCACTTGCATAGAACACCCAGCGCTCAACTGCCCTCCTTCATGCCCGTCACCCAGTCACCCCAACCCCACCCAAGTGTATTCTTAATCCCCTTATCGACTTCACTCCACCCCCACCCCCTCTCCTACCCCCTTCCCCCAGGGTAACCACCAGTTTGTCCTTTCTATTTAAGAGTCTGGTTTTTGGGCTCTTTTTTCCTTTGTTTGTTCCTTTGTTTCTCAAATTCCACATATGAGTGGAATCAGATGGTATTTGTCTTACTCTGACTGACTTATTTCACTTAGCATAATGTCTCTGGGCCTGAGTTGTTTTTTTAATGAACTTTTTCATTTCCCTTGGGTAAATGCCTGGGAGTGGAATCACAGGGTCATATGGTGACTGTATATTTCACTTTCCTGCAAACTGCCAAACAGAGCTCCAAAATGCTTGCACCACTCTGCACTCCCTCTAGCCGTGAATACGTTTCATTTGCTCCATGTACTGGCCAATCACACCTGTTACATCAGTTTGGAGCAAGATATTTTTGAAATGTCAAAGCTTGAATGTAAATTACCGCCTTCTCTTTCATGGCTAATTGCTATCGATTTCTACCCAAGTTGGCACTTAATAAATATGAGGATGCATTTCTAAAAAAATAAATGCTTTGTTAACCGTGTACAACAAATCCTAAATCTTTCCTTGTCATGTGAGAACTCCTAAAGCAGGCGCCCACACTAAGTCTCAGAAGTGTCTCACTTCAGTCTGCAGAGAGACTGGGTACCAGCTCATGTTTGTTCTCTGGTTTATCCAAGTGCGTGCAGAGCACCGGCTGGGACCCAGTACGTTCTCAATAATAATTTGTTGAATAAATGAATGACTGAATCTTCTGACTTACACCTCATAATGTGCCATTCTGTTGTAGAGAACACAGTCATCTGAAATCCCCTGTCTGACAGGTTCAACTATTTGGAACCTAGTTAAGAACCAGGATAAACAAACAAACAAAATCCCCAGAAATTAAAAAAACAAAACAAAACTGAGAACAGCATCAGATATAGGCAAAATAGATGTCATGTTTTCTTGTAGTTTGATTTCATAAAAGCTCCCAAATTATGGCTAATTTATTCTGGACTTTATATTATTTTAGAAGGTTCTCATACACATGCTTAAAAACACTCAAATGACACAGGAATAAATCTTGTCAAATAAAATTCACTCTCACAACCCAGTACCCCAGGTCTCTCCCCAGAGACTCAATCCTAATAGTTTCTGGTCTATATATTCAGGAAATGTTAATGCACATAGAGTACAAGGTACCATTATCTATACTCTGTATCTAAAGGTGAACCAATATGTATACACTTACATTTAAACCGATTTGTACATTGACATCTATATCCGTAGACATGTCCAACCACCTGCTCCTTGGTACCCAATGAGAATACACTGAACACACTCTCCGTATCTTGCTTTTTCCAATTCACGTATTGTAGTCTTATGTGTATGTCTGTGTGTGCACCACTTTTTTTTAAGAACCAAACAGATTCCGTTATGTGACTGTACCTTTCCTGGTTAATGAATCTATTGATTATTTCTCATTGTAGACTTCTGCTAGAGCTGTAGTAAATATCCTTGGAGAAGTGTCTTTATTATCATGGACAAAACACATCTTCGGTGCGTATTTTTAAAAGCAGAATTGCTAGGTTAACAACGATTTCCATTTTCCTTTCTCGTCCCTCATTTTAACATTTAAAATTCTGATCCATCTTGAATTTATTTTGAAGTAGTGATCATGATACTCCCCCCGCCCCGGGGTTATTTCCAATTATTCCCCTTACTGACTGAATAAATTACCACTTCCAAATAATATGAAATGACACCTTTATCATGCACAAAATTACCAAAGGCATTTCTATATACTTATAGAATCTTATGTTTAATTGATCTTTCTATTCATGATCCAGTGCCAAAAAATTTTAGGAATTATAGTAACTACAATATAATGTATTTTCACATCTGATAGGGCAAACACTATCAGACTCAAGAGTCTTCTTTTTAAAAAGTGGCTACTCATACATATTTATATTTTCTATTGAAATTTTTGAATCAGGGCTGCCTGGCTGCCTCAGTCGGTAGGGCATGTGACTTTTTTTTTTTTTAAGATTTTATTTATTTATTTGACAGAGATAGAGACAGCCAGCGAGAGAGGGAACACAAGCAGGGGGAGTGGGAGAGGAAGAAGCAGGCTCACAGCAGAGGAGCCTGACGTGGGGCTCGATCCCACAACGTCGGGATCATGCCCTGAGCCAAAGGCAGACGCTTAACTGCTGTGCCACCCAGGCGCCCCGAGCATGTGACTTTTAATCTCAGGATCCTGAGTTCAAGCCCTGCATTGAGTGTGGAACCTACTTAAAAAAAATAAAGGGGAGAGGAGTGGGGAGGGTGGCCCCTGCAGGGCGTGCCTCTCCACAAACCAGTTCCCTGGAGTCTCTCCCAGGAGCAGCTTGGAGTGACCCGCTGAGCTCTGCCATGGCAGAGGTGGGGGGGTGTCTCATGGCACCAAGCTCTGCCCCGGGGGTGGTTTCACCCCAAGGGGGGGATAGGGCTGTGGGAAGGCAGCCTGGCAGCCAGAGCCAGTCCCCAGCCCTTCAGCCCGGCACTCCCTGCCTGAACCCTGAATGTGAACGATGGCGATGCAGATGCTGACATTAAAATGCTAACTTTGTCTGCCTTGGCTGACTGCGTTGACATAGATTGTGTTTGCACAATTTCTACTAAACAAACTGAAGACTTCAGAGGGGAGGGGGTGGGGGAATGGGATAGACTGGTGATGGGTAGTAAGGAGGGCACGTATTGCATGGTGCACTGGGTGTTATACGCAACTAATGAAGCATCGAACTTTGCATCGGAATCCGGGGATGTACTGTATGGTGACTAACATAATATAAAAAAATAATAAACATTTGGCTTTGGAACATCAGAAATGAGAACTACTGATTCAGATAGTGTGCACACTTGCATGCTGATCATCAGATATAACTATATATCTATATATTTACTTATGTATATCTATATATTTATATAGATATCTGTATATATATCTATATATTTATATAAATAAATATATGTATCTATATATTTTTTAAAATTTTATTTATTTGAGAGAGAGAGAGAAAGTACGAGCAGGGCAGAGGGGAGGGAGGAGGAGGCTCTCCACTGAGCCTGGAGCCCGACTTGGGGCTTGATCCCAGGACCCTGGGATCATGACCTGAGCTGAAGGCAGACACTTAACCAACTGAGCCACCCAAGTGCCCTGATAGTCAGATATTTTTTTTTAAAGACTTTATTTATTTATTCGACAGAGATAGAGACAGCCAGCGAGAGAGGGAACACAAGCAGGGGGAGTGGGAGAGGAAGAAGCAGGCTCATAGCGGAGGAGCCTGATGTGGGGCTCGATCCCAGAACGCCGGGATCACGCCCTGAGCCGAAGGCAGACGCTTAACCGCTGTGCCACCCAGGCGCCCCTCCGATATTCCTGTTCAAAGTGCATATTTGATAACATTTACTGATGGATCATTGGCCCGGGAGGAAAAGGGCCATATTGAGGCTTTACGCATTGTGGCAACTGCTCAGGAAATCTTGGAAGCTTATGTTTTGCCTGGAATTAAAGCGGCAGGAGCAGCCAAGTTAACAGCAGCTCTAGGACTGCAATTCGTGGTTTGGGACATAAAAGTGAATCTATATACTGATAGTAAATATGCATTTGGTGTCTATTACGTCATAGGGAAAATGTGAAAAAAATAGGGGATCCCTGACTTCAGTGGGAACTGAAATATCTCGTGGAAAATGAATATCCCAGTTGTTAGTGGCTTCACAACTGCCCGCTCAGGTATCAGTAATCCGTTGCAAAGCGCATACAGGGCAGAATGACTGAACTTCTAAAGGCAAGGATTTTGCTGACATCGCTGCAGAAGTCACTGGTAAAATGTGGTGGACTCAACTTAGAAGCCCCACTTCTTTTTTTTTATTTTATTTTATTATATTATGTTAATCACCATACAGTACATCCCCAGATTCCGATGTAAAGTTTGATGCTTCATTAGTTGCGTATAACACCCAGTGCACCATGCAATACGTGCCCTCCNTTTCAGGAACACCATCATGAGGTTCTTGACAGCTTCTCTGTTAGGTGAGGCTTTGAGGCTTGAACTCAAGACCCTGAGATCAAGACCTGAGCTGAGATCAAGAGTCAGACACCCAACCGACTGAGCCACCCAGGCGCCCCTAGGAAAAAATTAAAAAATGTTTCAAAATTCCTGTGGAAAATCTTGACAACATCAGGAAGGTATGAAAAAAAGGCAAAAGGCATTCTTGTGGATACTGAGCTTGACAGCTGCAAGGAGCTGCCGAAGTACCTTAAAGGCCTTAATCCAGGAGAGAAGTACTTTTTTTTTTTTTTTTAACACACCACGGGGAGATACTTCTCTCGGGGAACCTTCTAGAAAGAAAGTGAGATACCGAACAAAGCCATACTGTTGCAGCCTCTGTAAATACAAAAAGGCTATAACTTCATTCAAAAATCATTTTCATCGTTACCATGAAGATGACATTGATCAGGAGCTGGTGATCCCTTGTCCAAACTGTGTATTTTCTTCTCAACCCCAAATTGTGGGAAGGCACTTTGGAATGTTCCATGCACCTGTTCGGAAATTCCAGAACCACCCAGTGACTATTTTGGGTGACGCTAAAACTTTGAGGAGGGACATGATAACTTTTACATGTTTAAAATGTAACTTCTCAAGCACTGTGTGCTGCAGCAAGAAGCATGCACTGGTAGCCCATTTTCACGACTTTATTCACGCCTCCTTTGGCCTGCAAACTGAGGAAATGGGCGAGCAACCGAAAACTGAGCACAGCCTTTCTACTGAGAAGGTGCCACCATGTGACAAGTATTACTGTAAAAAATGCAACACCAATTCCAGCAGCCGGGATGCGGTAATGTATCCTATTTTCACATCAAACCTTCACAGGGACTTGGAGGATAAACTTAGATGCGGGATTTCAGAACATATTAAGAAGCCTGGACTTTTGAAGCAAAGGCACGTTGCTGCAAAGCCGGCGGCACCTTTGGCTGTACCACCGGACAGCCTCACTCCGGGCCTCGCAGCCACATCCCCACATCCCCGCAGCCAGAGCCAGACCTGGTCCGGCCAGTGACTGTGGCCTGGGGCCCTTCTGGAAGCCTCACCCTTGCCGTGGCACACTCTCACATGACTGTAGTCTCCAGTCCTCTGCCTTCCTCTGCTCCCCAGCCTGTCTTTCCTTCTCATGGAGTCCCACTTGCTCGGTCAGCAAATCCTCCCACATTGCCCTTGCGTCAGCCAGTCGGACCTATAAATAGGTCTGTTGGAACCAGCGTCCTACACATAAACCAGACCATCCGTCCTGGGCCTTTACTCCTCAGCCAGCCTTTTGGGCCTGGAGTTCTTGCCGTCGAGAGACCTGCCTGGGCCTGGCATCCTTCCTGTCCATCCGTCTGTCACCCCCCCGGGGTTCTTCAGGCTGTCTCACAAGGAGTGAGTCAGACAGTCGCATCAGGGGTCCTTCCTGCAGGCCTGATGACACTTGCTGGGGTTGTCCCTTCGGGACAGATGGCCACTTCTGGGGTCCTTCCTACAGGCCAGGTGGTCCCACCTGGGCTCCCTTCTCCCAACCAGAGAGTCTCAGCAGGCGCTCTCCCTGCGAACCAGGGTATTAATTCTGGTGTCCTTCAGCTTCGTCAGCCCGTCCTGTGAGGAGTGCTCCCCGAGGGCCAGCCAGTGGGACCTGGAGCCCTACAACTAAACCAGTCTGTGAGCACCAACATTTTGCCTGCAAATCAGCCAGTGAGACCTGGCGCCTCTCAAAACACCCCGGGCCTCCTGGCAGGCTTTATTCTCGGACAGCTCATGCCGACGGGGAAACAGGTGATTGGCATTCCCACATCCACGCTTGCCCCAGCATCTGTCACTTTGTGCCTCCAGGAGGTGCTGCCACTGTCCCCTCTGCCCCAGATGCCCACCCAGCTCCTGCGTGCCATCTCCTCCAGTGGTGGGTATGCTCAGGCCTCGCCATCTGTGGCAGAAGCCAACCAGGCGCTCAAACAGGCAAAGCAGTGGAAAACCTGTCTGGTTTGCAATGAGCTCTTCCCTTACAATGTCTCCCAGGTTCCTATGGAAGTGGCTCATAATATGAGCCCAGTGAATCCAAATCTGCTGAAAACCTGGAGCCTGACAACCTGGCAGCATGTGCACCATTTGTAAAGTGCATGGGCAAGAAAACAGTTCGGTGTCTCTCCTGTAAATGCTTAGTGTCCGAGAAAGAGCTTATCCATCACTTGCCAATGGCCTGGGGCGCGTGTTCTGTCCGTGCACTTTCCATGACATGAAAGGCCTTTCAGGGCACAGTAGGACTGTGTGCCGAGGGAAGAAGAAATTACCTGTGGATTACAGAGACAAAGGTTCTCGGTTGGATCTCGATGCTAACGGCAACCTGATGTTTTCCCGTCTCGATTTCGCTACCATATTGCCAAAGGAAGAGCTTGGGGAGTGGGAAGTCTGCTTGGCCATACTGGCTGGGAGAGACTCCAAGTCACTCGTGCCCATGCGACCCCAGACAGCAGGTGCCTCCCGGAGCCCCAGCAAACAAGCAGTGACTTGCCCCTTTGGCTTTGGCACCTTCGTGACAACCGAGGTGTCTGAGTTGCATCTGAAGGCGAGGCAGCACATTCACCCCAACAAGAGTCCATACAGTTCTGAAATCTCCGGCGTTCAAGGGCATCCACCACTGTGGGGTCTACACTGGCAACATGACGGGGCAGCCAGTGCCATCCACCTGCTGAGCTGCAGACGGGCTCCAAAGGACAGCAGCTCAGACCTCCAGATCCAACCTAATTTTACTGAGAACAGTGAAGCGCTCTTCGTGAAGGGTGAGGTGATCCCTGACTCCAGTCTTTCTGTAAAGAGAAAGCTGCCCAATGGCCACTTCGGGGCAGAAGACCAGGGGGATGTGGATGGAGGAGCGACCTCTGGTCACCAACAGAGATGCAGCCCCGGGCTCCCGAAAAGGTGGCGAGCGAGGTGCCTTTGGAAAGACAAAGGAATGAAATCAGGACAGGGGAGCTGCTTGTTAATGATGAAGCTTTTCAGGCTTTAGCATTAAACCCTAAAAAAGATGAAGACCGTTCTTATGAAGAAAAAAAAGCAATGTCTTAGAGATGATTTCCACAAGAGACCATATCCTAGTAAAAAGGGAATACAGAACTTCTTTCTTCACTCTTGTGGGTGTAGAAAATCGACGTGGCTTCATTTTTTTTTTTTTTTTGGAAAAAAGAAGATATATTTCAATGAAAGCAATAAAAAAATTACAAGCCTTCTATACTTTTTTAAGCTTTGATATGTCTGAACTTAAAAATGTTAAAACACAGGTTGAACTTTGAGTATGAGCCTTAAAACTTGTAAAAAAAAATTAGGAAATCTAAATTACTAGGTAATTAGTGTTCTTTTCCAATTGAGATTGAAAAAAAATGTTATTTTCTTCACTGTATGTTGAACTAATCAATTTCGGGGGTCTTTACTTGGCTCTTTAGATTTATTTCAGGTGCTCAGAAAGACTTCCAGAAAAAAGAAGTGAATAGCTCTTTCATATTTATTGTTTCTTGCAGTTTGATTTTTGTAACAAGTATTTTTAGTTCTTCCCTGTCATGTAAATTAAATCCTTGGATCCTTCATGCAAAAAATAAAAATGAAAAGAAAAAAATGAAAAGAAAAGGTTAAAAAAAACTTTTGATCAGCTTATGTGGATTCACAGCAAAATCCTGACACTACAGTTACTAGTTTTATATTAATTTATTAAGGAATAACTGACATTTTTCCATGCCAAGGTTGTTTTTTTTTTTTTTTAAGATTTATTTATTTATTTATTTATTTTAGATAGGGGATGCAGAGAGGGAGGGAGAGGGACAAGCAGACTCTGCACTGAGCATGGAGCCCAACACGGGTCTTGATCTCATGACTCTGCGATCACAACCTGAGTCAGATGCATATAATATACATATAATATAATTTTAATATTTTTAAATAATTTTTTAAAAGATTTTTATTCATTTATTTGATGGAGAGACAGACAGCCAGCGAGAGAGGGAACACAGGCAGGGGGAGTGGGAGAGGAAAAAGCAGGCTCCCAGTGGAGGAGCCTGGTGTGGGCCTCGATCCCAGGACTCTGGGATCGTGCCCTGAGCCGAAGGCAGAAGCTTAATGACTGAGCCACCCAGGCGCCCCTACCATATTTTTTTTTAAATGACATTTACTTGATTTACTTTTTGAATTTACCAACTTTCTATATTCTAACTTACTAACTACATTTTCTCCTTACCAATTCATTTTTCTATATGGATATCTGGCTGTTCCAGCACCATTTGTTGAAAATATTTTTCTTTCCTCATTTAACAGCTTTGGTTCCTTTGTCAAAACTAACTGACTGTAGTTCAATGTAGTACTACGTGTTTATTTTTGCTCTAGTTGCCTTGCTTTTTGGGGTCAAACACAAAAAAAATTATCACCAAGACCGATGTCAAGGAGATTACTCCTTATGTTTTCTTTGGGAGTTTTACTGTTTTGGGTCTTAAATCCAAGTCTTTAATTCATTTTGAGTTGATTTTTGTGTATGGTGTCAGATAGGCATCTGGTTTCATTCTTTTTTTTGTTTTCCAAACACCATTTATTGAAGAGACTATCTTTTCTCCATTGTATATTCCTGGCTCCTCTGTCATAATTCAAACTAAAAAGTTTTTGCATAGCAAATTAAACTATCACAGGATCAACAACAACCTATAGAATGGGCGAAGATACCTGCAAACCACATAGCCTATAAGAGGTTAATATTCAAAATCTATATCCAAAATATAAAAAAAACTCATAAAATTCGGTAACAAAAAAACAAAAACCAAACAAAAAAATTCAATTTAAAAAATGAGCAAAAGACTTAAACAGACATTGTTTCAAAGAAGACATACAAATGGCTAACAGGTACAAGGAAAATTGCTCAATATCACTAATCGTTTGGGAAATGCGATCAAAACCGCAATGAGATATGACCTCGTACTTGTAGGCTGGCCATTATCAAAAATGTAACAGATAACAAATGCTGGTCAGGATATGGAGAAAAGAGAACTCTTGTACTCTGCTGGTAGGAAAGTAAACTGGTATATCCACTATGTAAAAAAGTATGGAGTCTCCCTTAAAAATAATAAAAAAAAAAAGAAATGTACCATATGATCCAGGAATCCTACTTCTGTGCATATAAAGGCAATGAAATCAGCATCTCAAAGATATATCTATACTGTCCTTATATAATTATTCACTATAACCAAGGTACAGAAACAACCTATGGGTGTACTGATGGTTATAAGATGAGTAAGTTCTGAGGATCTAGAGTATAACATGGTGACTACAGTTGATAACACTGAATTGTAATAAATGAAATTGGCTAAGATAGAACTTAAGTGTTCTCACCAAAAAAAAAAAAAAAAAAGGTAAGTATGTGAGGTTATGAACATGTTGATTAACTAGATGGGAGGACTCCTTCCACAAAGCAAAACATGTATCGAACCATCACACTGTACAGTTAAAAGATCTTAAACTTCTGTTTGCTGATTACACNAGAGATGATTTCCACAAGAGACCATATCCTAGTAAAAAGGGAATACAGAACTTCTTTCTTCACTCTTGTGGGTGTAGAAAATCGACGTGGCTTCATTTTTTTTTTTTTTTTTTTTTTTTTTTTTTTTTTTTTTTTTTTTTTTTTTTTTAATGAAAGCAATAAAAAAATTACAAGCCTTCTATACTTTTTTAAGCTTTGATATGTCTGAACTTAAAAATGTTAAAACACAGGTTGAACTTTGAGTATGAGCCTTAAAACTTGTAAAAAAAATTAGGAAATCTAAATTACTAGGTAATTAGTGTTCTTTTCCAATTGAGATTGAAAAAAAATGTTATTTTCTTCACTGTATGTTGAACTAATCAATTTCGGGGGTCTTTACTTGGCTCTTTAGATTTATTTCAGGTGCTCAGAAAGACTTCCAGATAAAAGAAGTGAATAGCTCTTTCATATTTATTGTTTCCTGCAGTTTGATTTTTGTAACAAGTATTTTTAGTTCTTCCCTGTCATGTAAATTAAATCCTTGGATCCTTCATGCAAAAAATAAAAATGAAAAGAAAAAAATGAAAAGAAAAGGTTAAAAAAAACTTTTGATCAGCTTATGTGGATTCACAGCAAAATCCTGACACTACAGTTACTAGTTTTATATTAATTTATTAAGGAATAACTGACATTTTTCCATGCCAAGGTTGTTGTTGTTGTTGTTGTTTTTTAAGATTTATTTATTTATTTATTTATTTTAGATAGGGGATGCAGAGAGGGAGGGAGAGGGACAAGCAGACTCTGCACTGAGCATGGAGCCCAACACGGGTCTTGATCTCATGACTCTGCGATCACAACCTGAGTCAGATGCATATAATATACATATAATATAATTTTAATATTTTTAAATAATTTTTTAAAAGATTTTTATTCATTTATTTGATGGAGAGACAGACAGCCAGCGAGAGAGGGAACACAGGCAGGGGGAGTGGGAGAGGAAAAAGCAGGCTCCCAGTGGAGGAGCCTGGTGTGGGCCTCGATCCCAGGACTCTGGGATCGTGCCCTGAGCCGAAGGCAGAAGCTTAATGACTGAGCCACCCAGGCACCCCTACCATATTTTTTTTTAAAAGATTTTATTTATTTATTCAACAGAGATAGAGACAGCCAGCTAGAGAGGGAACACAAGCAGGGGGAGTGGGAGAGGAAGAAGCAGGCTCCTAGCGGAGGAGCCCGATGTGGGGCTCGATCCCATAACGCCGGGATCACGCCCTGAGCTGAAGGCTTAACCGCTGTGCCACCCAGGCGCCCCTACCATATTTTTTTTTAAATGACATTTACTTGATTTACTTTTTAAATTTACCAACTTTCTATATTCTAACTTACTAACTACATTTTCTCCTTACCAATTCATTTTTCTATATGGATATCTGGCTGTTCCAGCACCATTTGTTGAAAATATTTTTCTTTCCTCATTTAACAGCTTTGGTTCCTTTGTCAAAACTAACTGACTGTAGTTCAATGTAGTACTACGTGTTTATTTTTGCTCTAGTTGCCTTGCTTTTTGGGGTCAAACACAAAAAAAATTATCACCAAGACCAATGTCAAGGAGATTACTCCTTATGTTTTCTTTGGGAGTTTTACTGTTTTGGGTCTTAAATCCAAGTCTTTAATTCATTTTGAGTTGATTTTTGTGTATGGTGTCAGATAGGCATCTGGTTTCATTCTTTTTTTTGTTTTCCAAACACCATTTATTGAAGAGACTATCTTTTCTCCATTGTATATTCCTGGCTCCTCTGTCATAATTCAAACTAAAAAGTTTTTGCATAGCAAATTAAACTATCACAGGATCAACAACAACCTATAGAATGGGCGAAGATACCTGCAAACCACATAGCCTATAAGAGGTTAATATTCAAAATCTATATCCAAAATATAAAAAAAACTCATAAAATTCGGTAACAGAAAAACAAAAACCAAACAAAAAAATTCAATTTAAAAAATGAGCAAAAGACTTAAACAGACATTGTTTCAAAGAAGACATACAAATGGCTAACAGGTACAAGGAAAATTGCTCAATATCACTAATCGTTTGGGAAATGCGATCAAAACCGCAATGAGATATGACCTCGTACTTGTAGGCTGGCCATTATCAAAAATGTAACAGATAACAAATGCTGGTCAGGATATGGAGAAAAGAGAACTCTTGTACTCTGCTGGTAGGAAAGTAAACTGGTATATCCACTATGTAAAAAAGTATGGAGTCTCCCTTAAAAATAATAAAAAAAAAAAGAAATGTACCATATGATCCAGGAATCCTACTTCTGTGCATATAAAGGCAATGAAATCAGCATCTCAAAGATATATCTATACTGTCCTTATATAATTATTCACTATAACCAAGGTACAGAAACAACCTATGGGTGTACTGATGGTTATAAGATGAGTAAGTTCTGAGGATCTAGAGTATAACATGGTGACTACAGTTGATAACACTGAATTGTAATAAATGAAATTGGCTAAGATAGAACTTAAGTGTTCTCACCAAAAAAAAAAAAAAAAAAGGTAAGTATGTGAGGTTATGAACATGTTGATTAACTAGATGGGAGGACTCCTTCCACAAAGCAAAACATGTATCGAACCATCACACTGTACAGTTAAAAGATCTTAAACTTCTGTTTGCTGATTACACNTAAACTATCACAGGATCAACAACAACCTATAGAATGGGCGAAGATACCTGCAAACCACATAGCCTATAAGAGGTTAATATTCAAAATCTATATCCAAAATATAAAAAAAACTCATAAAATTCGGTAACAGAAAAACAAAAACCAAACAAAAAAATTCAATTTAAAAAATGAGCAAAAGACTTAAATAGACATTGTTTCAAAGAAGACATACAAATGGCTAACAGGTACAAGGAAAATTGCTCAATATCACTAATCGTTTGGGAAATGCGATCAAAACCGCAATGAGATATGACCTCGTGCTTGTAGGCTGGCCATTATCAAAAATGTAACAGATAACAAATGCTGGTCAGGATATGGAGAAAAGAGAACTCTTGTACTCTGCTGGTAGGAAAGTAAACTGGTATATCCACTATGTAAAAAAGTATGGAGTCTCCCTTAAAAATAATAAAAAAAAAAAGAAATGTACCATATGATCCAGGAATCCTACTTCTGTGCATATAAAGGCAATGAAATCAGCATCTCAAAGATATATCTATACTGTCCTTATATAATTATTCACTATAACCAAGGTACAGAAACAACCTATGGGTGTACTGATGGTTATAAGATGAGTAAGTTCCGAGGATCTAGAGTATAACATGGTAACTACAGTTGATAACACTGAATTGTAATAAATGAAATTGGCTAAGATAGAACTTAAGTGTTCTCACCAAAAAAAAAAAAAAAAAAAAAAAAAAAAANGGTACAGAAACAACCTATGGGTGTACTGATGGTTATAAGATGAGTAAGTTCTGAGGATCTAGAGTATAACATGGTGACTACAGTTGATAACACTGAATTGTAATAAATGAAATTGGCTAAGATAGAACTTAAGTGTTCTCACCAAAAAAAAAAAAAAAAAAGGTAAGTATGTGAGGTTATGAACATGTTGATTAACTAGATGGGAGGACTCCTTCCACAAAGCAAAACATGTATCGAACCATCACACTGTACAGTTAAAAGATCTTAAACTTCTGTTTGCTGATTACACTTCAGTGACGTTGAAAAAAATCAGGTGACTATATAAGTGTTTCTGTAGCTGCACTCTGTCTTGTTCCACCCATTGATTTTTCCATGCCCATGTTAATACCACTGTATCTTGATCACTACAGCTTTATAGTAAGTTTTCACATTAGGCAGAATAAGTCTTCCAACACTATTCTTCAAAACTGCTTTTGGCTATACAAAGTCCTTTGCATTTTAAAATCAGCTTATCAATTTCTATTAAAGAAAAAAAAAGACTCTAAATGGGAGACCTGAAACCATAAAAATNCATAACGCCAGGATCACGCCCTGAGCCGAAGGCAGACGCTTAACCGCTGTGCCACCCAGGCGCCCCTCCCATTGATTTTTCTATGCCCATGTTAATACCACTGTATCTTGATCACTACAGCTTTATAGTAAGTTTTCACATTAGGCAGAATAAGTCTTCCAACACTATTCTTCAAAACTGCTTTTGGCTATACAAAGTCCTTTGCATTTTAAAATCAGCTTATCAATTTCTATTAAAGAAAAAAAAAGACTCTAAATGGGAGACCTGAAACCATAAAAATCCCAGAAAAGAGCACAGGCAGTAATTTTTCTGACATCGGCTATAGTGACGTGTTTCTAGATTTGTCTCTTGAGGCAAGGGAAACAAAAGCAAAAATAAACTATTGGGACTACATCAAAATAAAAATCTTCTGCACAGCAAAGGAAACAATCAACAAAACTAAAAGACAACCTACTGAATGGGAGAAGATATTTGCGCAAATGACATATCTGATAAAGGGTCAGNGAGAGCACAGGCAGTAATTTTTCCGACATCGGCTGTAGTAACGTGTTCCTAGATTTGTCTCTTGAGGCAAGGGAAACAAAAGCAAAAATAAACTATTGGGACAACATCAAAATAAAAATCTTCTGCACAGCAAAGGAAACAATCAACAAAACTAAAAGACAACCTCCTGAATGGGAGAAGATATTTGCAAATGACATATCCGATAAAGGGTCAGTATCCGAAATATATAAAAAAACTTATACAACTCAACACCAAAACCCCCCAAATAATCCAACTAAAAAATGGGCAGAAGACATGAACNGCAAATGACATATCTGATAAAGGGTCAGTATCCGAAATATATAAAAAAAACTTATACAACTCAACACCAAAACCCCCCAAATAATCCAACTAAAAAATGGGCAGAAGACATGAACAGACCTTTTTCCAGAGAAGACAGAGAGCTGGCCAACAGACACAAGAAGAGACGCTCAATAATTTGAGCATCCCTTGACCTCATCATCAGGGGAATGCAACTCAGAACTATAATGAGAAAGAACACGCTGATGGTCACCAGAGGGGAAGGGAGGAGGGGGATGGCTGAACTAGGTGATGGGGATTAAGGAGGGCACCTGTGATGAGCACTGGGTGATATACAGAAGTGCTGAATCACTACACTGTGCATCAGAATCTGATATTACACTACATGTTAACTAACTGGAATTCAAATAAAAACTTAAAACAAAGAACTACAACGAGACATCACCTCACACCTGGCAGAATGGCTGAAATTAAAAACACAAGAAACAACCAGTGTTGGCGAGGACGTGAATAGAAAGGAATCCTCGCGCACTGTTGGTGGGAACGCAAATTCGTGTATCTACTCTGGAAAACAGTAAGGAGGTTCCTCAAAAAATTAAAAATAGAACTATCCTATGATCCAGTAATCCCACTACTCAGTATTTATCTAAGAATAGGAAAACACTAATTTGAAAAAATACATGCACCCCTATGTTTACTGAAGCATTATGTACAATAGCCAAGTTAGGGGAGCCACCCAAGTGTCCATCCATAGATGAATGGATGAAACAGCACTGGTCCATATACAGAGCAGAATAGTATTCAGTCATAAAAAAGAATGAAATCTTGCCATCTGCAACAACATGGATGGACCTAGAGGGTATTATGCTAAGTGAAATCAGTCAGAGAGAGACAAATACCACATGATTTCACGCACATGTGGAATTTAAGAAATAAAACATATAACAAAGGAAGAAAAAAGGGACAAACCAAAAAACAGACTTTTAACTCTAGAGAACAAACAGATGGTGACCAGAGGGAGGAGGGGGGAGGGCTGAGCACTGAGTAATGTATGGAAGTACTGAATCACTATACTATACACCTGAAACTAATATAACACTGTATGTTAACTATATTGGAATTAAGAGAAAAAAAAACCACACTGCTAAGATGTTAACTGGGACATGAACTGGATTCCTAGATGAAGTTGGGAAGAACTGACATTTTAACAACAGTAAGTTTTCTAAACCAGGAACATAGCAACTATCTTCACTTTATTAGCTCATATGTTCAAAGATGTTTTGTAGTTTTCAGTATATATATTTTGTATACTTTTCATTAAATTGATCAACACGCATGTTTTTGATGCTATTGTGCATGGCGTTTTTTAAAAATTTCATTTGCCATCTGTTCATTATTGGTTTACAGACAGACTACTGATTTTTATATACTAACCATGTATCCTGCCAACTTATTATTTAATTGCTCTTACAGTTTTTTTGTAGATTCTTTCGGGTTTTCTCTCTATATAATTATGTTATCTGAAAGTAAAGACAGTTTTACATCTTCTTTTCCAATATTTAGATCTTTCAGTTCTTGTCATATGTAATTGCACTAACACTGAATAGAAGTGGATATCCTCCCTGTGCTGCCAATCCCAACGGAAAAGCAGTCAGTATTTCACCCTTAAATAAACGTTAGCTCAGGACCTCTGGGTGGCTATTGCAGTGAAGCGTCTGCCTTCAGCTCAGGTCATGATCCCGGGGTCCTGGGATCAAGTCCCGCATCCAAGTTCCCTGCTCAGCGGGGAGTTGGCTCCTCCCTCTGCCTCTGCCCCTTCCCCTGCTTGTACTCTCTCTCTCTCAAATAAATAAAATCTTTTTTAAAAAATCTATTTTGTGTTTCAGCACAAAAAGAAACCACGAATGCTATCAGTGAACTCTAAAACTTGATGATAGCAGACAATGAGCAAAGAAGTCATTTAGGCTTATCAAAATCTTCAGGTTGATTGAGCTCTGCTCATGTTTCCAAGGCTTCTGCTCAAAAGAATGTGCCTGATAAAAGCCGCACTCAACATGGATTTTTATTTCCAGGTATCCGTATTCATATTCACATCAACACAAGGGCATATGAAGATATGAATGTATAGCATGCACATAAACTAAGCTGGACGTGAGACATACAGTAGTCAGAAAACATCCATGTTCGTTCAGGTGGGGGAGTGTAGGAGTGTGAAGAGTTTCAATATAAAGTTTTTTAAGAACCAATAGAAATTTTAACATTGCTGCAGCCAGGAAAGGTCTGTCATTAGAATTATGATAAGCCTGTGAGGTATGTGAGGAAAGGAGTCTCATTTGTAAAATATACCAGCATCCCTGCTTTTCTGCCTGCTGTCTTTGAGAGCACGTTCGCAAACTGTTTGTTAACCCATGGCCACATCCGTAGCTCTGATCAAGAAGGGGTAATATCAAGGAAGAAATAAAGAGGGGTGTTAAAGATATTTAACCATTGCCCAGCCCAGATGAAGAAGAAGAAAAGAGTAATATCTGGACAGATTTGAGGAGATGATGGAGAAAAACAGTATCCGTGGAAAGAGCCAAAGAAAGAATGCTATTGGCGTTATTAGGAAATATGGCCACGTGAGAAAGGAGGAGAGGGAGAGCGAGCTAGAGAGAATTCTAAAGGTGGATTAAGAACGTCCCCAAGACTACGCCTCTGCCAAACCCAAGTCCCCAGAAATGGCAGACGTCGTATTCACTAACAGTTCATTAAAGGAAAAGACAAAAGGCTCATGGTCAAAAACTTTGAGAAATCCCTGGAAGATGAATTGAGGACTGAAGAGGGAAATCAGAGGCAGATATAAACAGGAGAGGGCAGCTGCCAAGAGACAGAGCAGCTCCTCACCTTAGGAATGGTACACGCTCGGAGCAGGAGGGGCGCTGGGGCAGTAGGGTACATTGGCTTGGGTTATGGTGCTCAGGGCAATGAGCAGGCTGGCTCTTCTACCCATCATCACCAACTGCTCACCGCACGGGAGCAGAAAATACGGACACGTGGGTTAAAAGTGGGAGGAGCCTGGTACTCCTACGATACCCTGAGGGGGGAAACAGAGCCCCCTCTCGGGAGACTTGCCACTGGCCCACCTCCCCTGCAGCTCAGTTTCTGAGGACATGCTGCAGGGTGCCAGCCTGGCAGTAAGGTTTCCTTCCGGGCAAACTCTCAAAGTCAGCTGCGGGTAACAGACGACGACAGTCACAAAAAGGCTAACAGGACATCAGAAACACACAGAGGAGCACAGAGCCAGGAATCACCAGCTCCGGTGAAAAGGTGGCACCAAATCCAGCAAATGGACGAGCAAAGAGCTAGTACATCACACAGCAGGACTCTAAAATGAATCTCTCTCATACTATCAGTGAGAGGCAAAGAGACATTTCCTTTGTTTACCGTAGCATGTAAAAAAAAAAAAAACACCTCCAAAATTTAAATGTTCTTTATTTAAAGTTAAAAACTCAAAAGAGAGCCTGAATGGACACAGCTGAAAGTGGGCTGGAAACATAAGCCAAGAAATTCTTCCGACTGTAGCACAAGAGAAAAAGAGGTGGACGAATGCAGGGAAAGACGAGGCAGAGGACGAAGTAACGTGGAGTAGCGGTCTAGAGCGTAAGCTGCGAGTCTGACTGTGCAGGTGGAATCCGAGTTACGTGTGATCTCAGGCAATCTGTCAGACCTCTCCCACCTCCGTCTGCTCATCTAGGAAGTGGTGATAGTAACGCCCACCCAATAGGGTGGCTGTGAAAGTGAAATGAGTTAATGACATGTAAATCACGCAGAACAAGGCCTGGCACATAGTAAGCGGGGTTTGTTAGAAGGAGAAAATGGAGAGAGGGGGAATACAGTGTGACATAAAGAGCAAAAAAGGGGGGGGGGAAATTCCAATAACTAAAGGAAAATACAAGGCTCTGGACTGAAGCTCCCACCAAGTCCCAAGCAGGTAGATAAAAACTGACTTATACCTGGAACATAACAGTAAAATTTCAGTACTGTAAAGTGAAAGAAAAGCTCTTAAAGCTTTTGAGAATTTTTTTTTTTTAGAGCGCGCGCGCAAGCGTGTAAGCATGAGGAGTGGAGGGGCAGAGGGAGAGAGAATCTTAAGCAGGCCCCACCCCCAGCACAGAGCCTGACATAGGGCTTGATCTCACAACGCTGAGATCATGACCTGAGCCAAAATTGAGAGTCAGATGCTTAACCAACTGAGCCACCCAGGGGTCCTGAGACATATAAGTAATTTATAAAAGTAGGAAGGGGCGCCTGGATGGCTCAGTCAGTTGAGTCAGTTGACTCTTGATCTCAGCTCAGGTCTTGACCTGAGGGTCATGAGTTTGAGCCCCACGTTGGGCTCCATGGAGCCTACTTAAAAAAAAAAAAAAGTATGAAAATCAGATCAAGATTAGATTTTTCATTAAAATCCATGAATGCAAAAATAAAATATTTTAACACTCTGGGGCAAAATAGTTTTGAAGTTAGAGTTCTACACCAAGATGAACTGTTATATGAAATATGAAGACAAAATAAAAACATTTTTAGGTGTTTCTATCTAGGTTTTAGGTGTTTTATAACCTCATATCACTCGTAAGTCTATTCTGAAGGTATCACTGGTTGATTCTAGTAAGAGGAGAACCAAATATAAGAGAAAGACATTCATTCAGAAAAAAACAAAACAGGGGTGCCTGGGTGGCACAGCAGTTAAGCGTCTGCCTTCGGCTCAGGGCATGATCCCAGCGTTATGGGATCGAGCCCCACATCAGGCTCCTCCACTATGAGCCTGCTTCTTCCTCTCCCACTCCCCCTGCTTGTGTTCCCTCTCTCGCTGGCTGTCTCTATCTCTGTTAAATAAATAAATAAAATCTTAAAAAAAAAAAAAAAAAGAAAAAGAAAAAAACAAAGCAAAACAAAAAATCCGAAATAGTCAAGAAACCAGTATAACTGATTGGTAGGTTTATTTGTATTAATTGTTAAAAAAAATTTAATAGCTTCTTAGAAGAAAACCAAAGTATAGGGTATGGAACAATGAAAAATAAAATTGTTTTCACCCTGTTTAGGGGAAAAATAACTACAGCTCAAACTTACTGAATGTTTTCAATGCACCAGGCATTGTTCTTATCTCTTCACATGTATTGACTCACTTACTCTTCATAGTAGCCTTCAAGAGAGGTTTTATATTTTTCTTCATCTTATATATGTGGAAAATGAGGAAGGGAAATACCTAGTAACATGCTCAAAGTCATACAGTCGATGGCAAAGCCAAGCTTGAACCCAGAGTATCTGGTTCTGGAGTTTATGCTCTTTAAGTGCTGTGCTCTACTGATCTCAAAGACCCAAGTACCGATCAACTCCAAAGAGTGTTAGAAGATGTTAATTCTTTTTTTTTTTAAAGATTTTATTTATTTATTTAACAGAGAGAGACAGCCAGTGAGAGAGGGAACACAAGCAGGGGGAGTGGGAGAGGAAGAAGCAGGCTTCTAGCGGAGGAGCCTGATGTGGGGCTCGATCCCATAACGCCGGGATCATGCCCTGAGCCGAAGGGAGACGCCCAACCGCTGTGCCACCCAGGTGCCCCAGAAGATGTTAATTCTTAAAACATGCCATGCTTATAAAGCTCACACGAAAAAGTAAACTGAACTAAAGGGCAACTAAAATTTAGAAAATTCATTCAATCCTTCAAAAGCAGAAAAGGGAGAGAAGAAATGTAGGGTAGAACAGTAAATAAAACATAACACAATTTGGAAAGAAACCCAGGCATATCAATAATCACAATATACGTGATTGAGAAGTCCCCTATTAAAAGATTAAAAAATTAAGCACGCGTGCTCTCTCTTTCTCTCTCTCTATAAAATACATAAAATATAATTTACATATTTGCATAAAAACACCCAGCATACTGGGGCGCCCGGGTGGCTCAGTTGGTTAAGTGTCAAGACTCTTGGTTTCAGCTCAGGTCGCAGTCTTGGGGTCGTGGGATTGAGCCCCACATTGAGCTCCATGCTCGGCAAAGAGTCTACCTGAGATTCTTTCCATCTCCCTCTACCTCTGCCCCTCCCTCTGCTCGCACACTCACTCTCTCTCTAAAATAAAGAAATGAATCTTGAAAACCACCCACACACACCAAAGAGAAAGAGATAAATATATCGAAAAATAAAGATAAAAAAGCAGTTTTTCTATTTCTAATCATATGTATATGAGAAATATGACCTGATAATTCATGGAAGAGAATATCCAAGTGGCCACTAAGCAACTGAAAACAAAAACGTCAACTCTACTATCTGTACAATACTAGTTAAAACAAAAAGGAAAGATTGTTTGACATTCTTCAGATTTATAAAAATTCAGAAGGCAGATAATATCAAATATCAGCAAGGACGTGAAGAAATTGGCTCCATCACACATTGCTGGTATGAATATAAATGGATATAACCACTTTGAGAACAGTAAGTACTATCCCATAAAATGAGACTAGGCATATACTGAGACCCAGAAATTCCACTTTAAAAATTACTCCCCACGGGAATTCTTATACATGTGTATAAAGATGTCCATCGGAGCATAATTTGTAACGCTAAAGAAAAACCTGAAAGAAACTATACGTCCATCAAGAAAACAGGTAAATAAATTGTGTGAAATCTGTACAACAGACCAACACAGAGCACTTAAACCTAATGGAGGTTTACATTTACAGGGAATGGCAAACTTGAATGATAAAATTACGCTTCAAAATGAGATGACTGGCATGATTCCATTTATTTAAAAACACATGAAAAAGAATGACGGCAGAACCTTGGTGGTGTAGGCAGCCCCAGATGCTCATCCCCCGGCAGAAAAACTGAAAACTAAGCAGTAACTGTCAGACACAACTTCGTAAAATGTGAGAAAATAAGCAGAGTTTTACAGTAACCAAGTGAATGCAGAATCAAGAAAAAGTTAAACTTATAACAGTAGGAAGGTTTGGTGGAAATTTTATTTTTACTTGCTCTTGCCCTATACTCCACCCAGGTCAGTAGCCATCTTGAAGACAGCAGCCCATGTTCCCGGGGTGGGACCCTGGTCCCTGGTCACGGGGACAGCAAAACAAATCTTTTCCAAAAACCATTGTGTAGGTATGTTCTGATCTGTGTGGAGGCTACCCGAAGGACTGACACAAGGTGCTTGTTTCTGTTTTGCCTAATTTGGAGCTCATCCAGGCTGGAAAAGTGGTGGGCATTGCTTACAAATATTTCAAGGTGGACAAACTGCAGACGTCTGATGCAAATTATTATAACTGAGACATAAAATAGATCACCTAAGGCCTGGGAGAAGAAGCCAGGGAGAAAATGTCCTTGGGTAATTAGGACACTCAAAAGTACTCATATTTAGGGGAAATGTGAAAAGCCATGTACATGTAAGAAGCATGCTCAGAAAAGACCCGAGAAGATCTTAAGCTTTCACCTTGGGCCTCAATACCAGTTCATGACAGAAACAACACTCAGAACTAGAAATAAGAGAAAACCTCAACATGATAAAGGCATTTATGAAAAGTCCATAGCTAATATCACACTCAATGTGAAATATTCAAAGCTTTTCCTCTAAAGTCAGAAATAAGACAAGCATGTCAACTATCATTACTGCTGTTCAACACTGTACTGGAAGAGCCACTCAGCAAGAAAAAGAAATAAAAGGCATCCAAACTGCAAAGGAATTAAACGATTTCTATTCAGAGAGGATATGATCCTGTATATAAAAAGTCCCAAAGAATTCACACATTAAAAAAAAACCCTGTTAGAGGTACTAACTACTAAACAAATTCAGCAAAGTTACAGGGTACATGACCAACACACAAAATCAGCTGGATTTCTACATAGTAGCAATGAATAATCCAAAAAGGAAATTATAACATCAACTTCATTTAATAAACATCCAAAAGAATAAAACACCTGGGAATAAATTTAACCAAGGTGGTGAAAAATGTGTCAACTGAAAATATAAAACATGGCTGAAAGGAATTAAAGAAGACCTAAATAAATGGAAAGACATCCCATGTTCATGGACTAAAAGACTTATTGCTAAAAGGGCAATACTACCCAAAGAGATCTACAGATCTGATGAAGACACTATGAAAATGCAAATGGCCCTTTTTTTTTCTTTTTTTTTAGAATGGAAAAGCTAATCTGCAAATTCCTATGGAATTGCAAAGGGCCCTGAAGAGCCAAAACAATCTTGAAAAAGAATAACAGAGGAGGAAGATTCACACTTCCCAATGTCAAAACTCATTACAAAGCTACAGCAGTGAAAACAGTGTGGTGCTGGCATAAGGATAGACATATGGACCAAAAAAACAGAACTGAAGTCCAAAGATAAACCCATACATCTATTGCCAATGATATCCCACAAGGATGCCAAGACCATTTGATGAAGAAAAAAGAGTCTCTTCAACAACTGGTGCTGTGTGGATATATCCACAGGCAAAAGAATGAACTTGGACCTATACCTCATACCATACATAAAAATTAACTCAAAACAGGTCATGAGCTAATATAAGAACTGAAACCATAAAACTCTTGGAAGAAAACATAGGGTAAATCTTCATGACCTTGCCTTGTCGATGGGTTCTTACATATGACACCAAAAACAGGAGCCACAATAAGAAACAGATAAACCGGACTTCACCAAAATTTCAAACTTTTATCAAAGGACATTACTGAGAAAGTGAAAAGATAACCTACAGAATAGGAGAAAGTACCTGCAAATCATATGTCTGATAAGGATCCAGTATCTAGAATATATAAAGAACACGTACACTTCAACAACAAAACCACAAACAACCCAATGGGTAAAGGACTTGAATTGACATTTCTCCAAAAATATACAAACGGCCAGGAAGCACATGGAAAGATGCTAAACATAATTAGTCATCAGGGAAACTCGAATTAAAACCTCAATGAGGTACCATGTCACAGACACTAGGACGGCAATGATAATAATAGCTGGTGAGATGCGGGGAAACTGGAACACTTGTGCGTTACTCGGGGGGAATATAAAATGGTACAAGCCATTCTGGCCAAAAGCTTGGCAGGTCCTCAAAAAGTTAAACATCGCATTACCACATGACCCAGCAATTCCACTTCAGGTATATACCCGATAGAATTGCAAACAGGTACATTAAACTGTTCTTTTCACACTAGGTGTGTCATCAGATAGATGACTTATATCGGCACATTTTCACTCCAAGGTGGTTTAAAGTTAAGCAGATACTATAATTTAAATAAAATTTTATCTTCCTTAATGATGACTGAGCAACAAGAAACATTCGTTTTTTTTTGTTTTTAGCTTTTATTTATTTAAGTAATCTCTACACCCAACATGGGGCTCAAACTCATGATGCCAAGATCAAGAGTGGCATGCTCTTCTGACTAAGCCAGCCGGGCACCCCAACAACCAGAAACATTCTATACGTAACTATGGTGATAGGACCGAATGGAGCTTGTCACTGGGATTCACGTAGTCTGAGATTCAGCTCAACATTTCCCCTGCACTACACTCTTTCCAAAACCAGCCACAAGAGAATAGTCTGGAACCTTCGCTGAAGTTCCCAGTTACATGACCTGGTCTTTTTCAGATATTTAAAGTACAGAAGGGAAAAGCGCCCTCACTATTAGTTATCCACTCAGTTTTACCAATATACATCGCATCTACTTTAAAAAGACGGGTGGAGTTTGCTGAGGAAGCCTTGATAGTTTGTGATAGAGAGCCAAAAGATTAAATATTTATCTTCCAAAAGGTTCCGACTTCAGGTATTGGTTAAACAATGAGATTCCCGAACTGGAATGCTGTGACAAGGTCTTACATTATGGAAAATCCATTCACTCCCACCTGGTAAAATCTGCCAGGCCAGTGGTGGCATCCAAGTGAGTAGGTCCAGAGACCAGTTTCCAATAAACAGGGACTCTCTACAATAGAACACGAGGCAAACAGCCATCAGAACAGGGCTTTAGGAGAGGGCCTGGAGCCAGGCCTCCCCACCAGCGGCGTAAGGAAATTTTCTCATACATTCTGTGTATTAAGTACGAGGAGATATTTATTAAAAGGAAGCTGCATGTTGTCCCTCACATGGGAAATGCGGAAAATGTGATTAATATTTCATAATTTCTCAACTTTTACAGTGAAATGTAAGCCTGTGAGTTAACCAGCCTTTATTAAATCTGAAAATGTGAAATCGAATTAGTCAGTTTACTGCAGTGCTGTATCTCTAATCATGGGACTATAAAAAGAGCAAGGTAATTTCAGGTTCTCTGACACAGAGACATAGATTTACTTATAATGGAAGCAATTACAGAAACAAGTCCCGAGCTGTAGGCGTTATGTCTCATGTCAGTAAGAAGAAACAACCAGATGAGTTTGAATCCACATAGACAAAAGGCGTGAAAGTGCTTTGCTTAGAAATGAAATTATTTTCCTAAGCATTTTTTCCACGCTGTACCTCAAGGTATCCTCAATAGAGACGATGTAACTGCCTAAACCTATCTGATATGATCGGGGACAGCTTTAAATGGAATATATTTGCAATAGTTTTGGAAAGGCACCTTGCTTTGTTTTATTCTCGTTTTCCTTCCATGTAACAGTTTCTCTGTTATTTTTCATGGAATCACCCAAGGGTACTATGGCTGGATTGTACAGGAAGTGCACGTTAGATTTTTGGAAATGCCAAACTCTTTTCCAGAATGGTTGTACCCTATTACATTCCTCCTGGCAATGTGTTAATGACTGCCCCATAATCGTAAATGTCTAACGTGATATATCCTTATTTCCGAATAGCACAGCCGAACATAGCCTGCTTATCAGTCTGGGTTTTTTTTTCCTTTACATTATAATATTTTTTGTGTGAGGTAAGCATTTTCTAAAGGTTGAATCCACAGATATGTCAGAGAACTGTTTTTACTCCCTTCTTTCTCTGCTCATTAGGCTGTACGGTGCCTTTAAGATGGCCCCAGGGAAAGAGCCAGCCCCTAGAGAACAGGGCCATTAAATGCCACCTAGAAAGACTGCCAGGCCTTCTCCACCTGTCCTTTTCTCATAAGGACACCAGTCAGACTGAAGCAGACCCACCGTGATGGCCTCCTTGTAACTTAATCACCTCTTTGAAGGATCTATCTCCAAATACGATCTGAGGCATGGGGAGGGGGTCAGGATTTCAACATTTGAATTTTGAGGGGACACAGTTCAGCCCATAATAATGTCTTCATCCCCCCTTTCTAAATTCAATTGTTTGTTTGTTTTACTGTTGAGTTTAACAGTTGTTTATACATTTGGGATAAATGTCCTTTCTTAGATATACTGTTTGCAGATATTTTCTCCCAGACTGTGGCCTGTCCATCCTTTTGGCAGGGTCTTTCTCTGAGCCAAAGTTTTAAATTGGGATGAAATTTACCGAATTTTTCTTTTATGAATGGTGCTGGGTCATGTCTAAGAACTCTCTGCCTTAGGCTTGGTTTTATTATTATATCCTTTATTATTTCAAACATTACTATAAGAAACAGATATATTCAGTGATTTACTGCATTTGTTGGAAAAAAAAAAACCTGTAAATGTATTTTCTGTATGAAATCCGATGTGAAGGATGCCTTTTAGAACAGTGCTGCTCTGATTCTAGGGTGCATATAAATCACCTGGGATCTTGTTAAAGTGCAGATTCTATTCCAGTAGGTCTGGGATCAACTTGATATTTTTTTCATTTCCAACAAGCTTCCCATTGATGCTGACGCTGCTGACCCAAGGACACCTTGAGCAACAGAGCTTTAGAATTCAGTGTTCCTTTGATAGCTGATGCTAACAGCTAGGTAACAAACAGTGTCTTCTTTTTCACTAGAGAAAGGAAGAGGGAAACTCCAAGCGTAACTATAACACACTGTTGGTTTCTGTTTGGCATTTGTCCTTATTTCCACCATTCTAATTTTCTGTTTTGCTTTCTAATTCTCATTTCTTTTCTTCTCTTCTTTCATTTACTTGTCTGAGAGAGAGAGAGAAAACAAGCAAGGGGAGCAGCAGGCAGAGGGAGAAGCAGGCTCTCCACTGAGCAGGGAGCCCGACATGGGACTCGATTACAGGACTCTGGGAAAATGACTGAGCTGAAGGCAGATGCTTAACTGAATGAGCCACCCAGGCGTCCCTAGTGTTCATTTCAATAAGTGTATTCTTGTAAATTTTCTCAAAATCTTTCTAGAACAAGGTGAACTATAAACAAAAATAAGTGATTAAATGTGAGAGATTTTCTTTGCCCTGTGTACCCAGGAATGAATCCTGTCCGTTTCCCCCCCCCCAATGTTTGAAATCAATGCTCCCTAAAATACATTAGAAATTAAGAAATATTATCATTTTGTACAATATTAGGAATTTGGGGGGGCACAAACAGTATCTGTTTTCTTTATTATCTATGACTTCCATATTGATAATTACTTTTTCCTTGTTAAAAATTGGGTTCTGGTACGCTAAGCTATGGTTCAGACAGAACCTTAAACATAGTATTGTTTAGTAGATATAAACTGAATTACTTTTCACAAATTTCATATCCTTATTGTCAACAACAGAATTCAAAAATGTATTGGGTTGAAAACTTTATGCACTGTTCGTGGAAATGTAAAAAAATGGCACAGCTGCTATGGAAAGCACTATTGGGGATTCACAAAAAAACAGATTTATCATATAATCCAAGAACTGTGCTTCCAGGTATATACTGAAAAGAACTGAAAGCAGGGTCTATTGTTACACCCACGTTCTTTCTTTTTTTTTTTTATATTTAGTTTTAGGGCTTATTTTTATTTATTTTTATGTGCGTGCACGAGAGAGACAGAGAGAGGAAGGGAGGGAGGCAGAGGGAGAGAGAGAATCTCAGGCAGACTCCCTGCCAAGCATGGAGTCCGACACGGGGCTCGATCTCACAACCCTGAAATCATGACCTGAGCCAAAATCAAGAGTCAGATGCTTAACCGGCTGAGCCACCCTGGAGCCCCACACCCATGTTCTAAGCAGCATTCTTCACAAGAGCCAAAAGGTCGAAACGACGCAAGTATCCATTGATGGATGAACAGATGAGCAAAATGTGGTATGTAAATGCAACGGAATATTCTTCAGCCTTCCAAAGGAAAGGAATTCTGACATAGGCTACCACATGGATGAACCCTGAGGACTTTATGCTGAGTGAAAGAAGCCAGCCACAGAAAGACAAATACCATATGATTCCACCTCTATGAGGTACTCAGGCTGGGCAAATTCATAGAAAGAATGGTGGCTGCCAGGAGCTCAGGGGAGGAGGGACTCGGTCGTTACTGTGAAACGGGGACAGATGCGCTGTTTTACATGACGAGTGAGATGGATGGTGATGGCTGCACAATGATATGAATGTATTTATTACCACTCAACCGTATCCTTAAAAAAGGTCAATTTTAGCTTATGCATACTTTAAAACAATTTAAAAATGGGAAAAACGTAGTAGGTTTTCGGCTTTCTAAGTGGGATGGTCATCAGTTGCGCAGAGAGCTGTCTCCACCATGACGATCTTGCCAAACTGTGTCTGCACTGCCCTGGCCACAGAGTTCACGGTGTATTTCCACAACGATTTTACTTCTTTCTTTCTTCTTCGGCCAGGCCATATCGCTTCCTAATATAATGCTCTATTTGTGTGGCCCTCTTCCATTTGATTTTGAATTGTTTAGAGATAAGAGCCACTGTTTTTTACTTTTTTTCATGTGTTAATCCCCAGCCTTTCCCATAAGGAGTGAAGCGTGGTTGCTGCTTTGTATTTTTTTTTAAAATGAGTGACTGAACGAGCGTGCCTTTAAAAACCATAGAAGGCAACCCATGTTGCCCTTTTATTTGATCTGATTCTTATAAAAAAAACCCATTATACTGTTAAATGAAATGAGTCTCATCAAGTATTTGAAAATGGCTTTCAGGCCGCAAATACATACCTGTGATGCATTTCCGGATCTGCTGGAATAGACTGTCTTTCCCCACACTGTCTGCACTGGAATATCCAGATATCTGAGACCAGAGATACTATGACCCCAGCTGATTCCCATATCATATTCACGTGCAACATACCGAATACTGACTTTTGCGTTACTGTCACCCTAAGACATGACTCTGCATTTTCATCTGGGCATTTCTTTTTTGTACAGAAAGCCCAATCTTGAGTGATTCTGTCCATCTTAGAAAAATGCTCTGTGAATAGGCCTTTACAGATTACTGTGAATGCTGGTAGAGTTCCCGTACTCGTTAGTAAGACCATTTCGCATCTTTTGGAAATATAAAAGTCATTTCGCGTCAGTTCACTTCCATGTATCGGAAGTATCACACAGCACAGAGGAGATTCCATTTTTCTCCCTGGAAGTTCGTCAGGGCAAGAAATGCCTTCCTGATTCCTTTGGGGTGTGGCATTTACTGGCTCACATCTAATTCAGAGGCTGTGGCTGAGGGACTGGGGAGTCTTGCCAGGCGGGGTTCTTCATCGCTTCTTGCTGACCCCCTCTCGTCCTGCCCAGATGGTTCATACACACCCCTCTCTCCGTAGGAGGCCCTGACCAACCCCCCCTTCCCTGGGCACTGGGCAAGCTTCCTTCCTTCTGCAGGGGATCCATAGAGCAGGCGATGAGAGGACCCCCATACATCCTGGACCTGCAGAGCCTGGGGAAAGAGATGGAATTCCACTTCAGGATGGCTCAAGCCAACTCTTAAACATCAGTGTCCTTGCATGAATGCAGGGACGTTTCCTTTATTCCAAGCACTCTCACTTTCATACCAAGTAAGTGGGATCTGACCGAGGCCAAGCTTCAGGGATATGGCAAATGTGCACATCCCCCATAGTAGCTGTCACATTCCCCCAGAAAGTGAGAGTCTGTACATGGGCAACAGAGTTTTTATTTTTAGTTCCTCCTTCTGACACCCCTAAGTTGAGCAAACTGAGGTCCCTTGGCAGTAATGGGCACCAAGAGTCATATCAATAACCAAGGATGTCTGATTTTGCTCTGACATGCAGCTTCTTTGGAACCAGCCACCAGGGCAATGACATCGGAGTACTGAGAACAAAGAACTGGATTATACACAAGAAGTTAAAAGAGACCATAACCTTGGGAACTCACACTGGGAGTGAGTGGGGAAGAACCGTCTCAACAAGTATAGGGATATAAGCCAGCAAACCATCATTCAGAAGGGGACAATGACAAAAGTTGTCTTTGTCATGTCCTAGGAGATGTGGATTTGCCCAAACACTATTTCTGTGGTACCAGTTCCTATATCTCTGCATGCTTGTTAAACTACGTTAAAAACTATATGATGGCTAATTGAACATAATAAAAAAATAAATTAAAAAAATAAAGCATATGAAAAATAAAAAGGGGGGGGACAATGGTGTGTCAAATTATACAGAATCAGTTTCCAATGTAGTAGTGGGATAGAGAGAAACAACAGACCACAGTAGTCAGAATGTTCCAGTATTCTCTTTGCTTTCGTTTGGAAGAAGTTGTTTCTTTGGATTGAGATTCTCGGACAATGCAAATATGCAGCTAGAAGTTTCATGGGATTCTCATGAATGGATATGAATTCTTAAGATAAAGATGCAATGATAGGTCTGGATCAAGCTGATGAATTGATCATGCAGGTAACAATTCGTACAGAAAACATTATATTGATATAGCTTTTAACCAATGTTCTATAAATAATATATTTTTTAAAGATTTTATTTATTCGACAGAGATAGAGACAGCCAGCGAGAGAGGGAACACAAGCAGGGGGAGTGGGAGAGGAAGAAGCAGGCTCATAGCAGAGGAGCCTGATGTGGGGCTCGATCCCACAACGCCGGGACCACGCCCTGAGCCAAAGGCAGACGCTCAACCGCTGTGCCACCCAGGCACCCCATAAATAATATTAACGATAAGTAACCATCAATGCAATAAAAACTCTTCAGTGGTTTGCCGTTTCAGGGCAGTTTCTAGGTGAGGAACTCAGGCAGAACAGTCCAAGTTCATGACACCATGAGGGTCAAAGTCAAAGTGAACTCAGGAGATGATTCTAGATGAATTTCAATTACCCACACTTACCCCTAAGCATTGAGTCTGTGAGGAAAGGGCTGCTTATAGAAATAAAATTATATTAAGGTGGTAATTGTCAAACTGGTGGACCAGTGTCATAGGGCATAGGGGGCCATAGGGCCTGGGGGATTTCTTCCAAATGATACACATATTTTAGAATGTTTGGATACAGCTTTCGGGGGGCGGACTCTTTCAGTTGTAGGTAACAGAAACCCAACTCAAACCAACTTCAGGAACTAAGAGTAAGTGTAGATAACAAGAGACAGAAATGAAGGTGCAGATGATACAAGTATAATACAGATAATCTCGAGCACCTGGGAAGGATTTCGTTGTTACTCACAGAATCAAAGGAAGGGCTGAAAGAACCAGGATTGAGATATTGCAAGCCCAGACTCCAAACACCCGGAGAAGACAGAGATGCTGCTCAAAGGTATAGATTATGGGGCCAGCGTACCTGGTTCGGTTCCTGGTCCTGTTACTTATTAACTGTGTGGCCTTGGGCACTTACTTGTCTGTACCACTTTTCTTCATCTTTAAAATGGGGACACCGATAGCTGTAACTCTAAGGATTAAGAGAATTAAACATAGGCTAATAAGAAATTATAATATGAATTCCCAAAGAGAAAGAGCTGCTCTTGCTCATAGCTTACGAGGAGGTCTCTCTCCTATAGAATGGAAGATCCACAAGACCAGGGACTTTGGTTTGCGAACGTTTGTATCCACAGTGGCTAAGACAGAGGCTCAAAGGGCCATGCTCAAAAATTCTTGGTGGGGGTAAATGATCCAGGAATGAAGCTGCCCGGGATCCCACAGCTGGTAAGTGGCAGAGCGGTCCATCAAACCCACAGCACTGGGTCCCTGGGCCAGGCTTGTCATCGCTCTTTGACTAGAGGTCAGCATGTTGTACTGCTCAGGGGAATTGCAACAGAAAAAGGGTGTCATGTGTTTTCTAGAGAAAACCACCATTCACGTTTAACTGTCATGCCCCAGAGGGTCATGCATGGAATATGTGAACTACTGTCACATCAGCACAGAACCCGTGCCTTTTAAGGAAGATCACTGATGTGAAGGGATGGGACACGGGACAGAGAAGCTGAAACGGGGAGACGGGGGAGGTGTGGCAGGGTGGGAAGCGTTCTGTGGAAAGACTGGCAAGGTCTCCCACACAGAGAGGAGTCTGTGGTGAGGTGGGGAAGGGCACAGGGAGGGAAGGGACACTGAAGGGCTGGAGAGAGGAAAAGGGGAGGCTGACGAACGGGGCAGAAGGGAGAAGCAGCTGACTCTGGCCTTTGCACCTAGCCTCCTCCAGGGTTCCCTAACCCAGAACCAGTCCCTGGGAGTCAGCGCTCACTCCCCACAAGGGCTGAGCCCCGCACTTCCCTCTGGGTTTGCCACAGTGATGAGAGAATGGGATGACCCTGTTTGGCAGCATGTCTTGAGTGCCGCTGAGCTGGAAGGAGGCATCTGCTTTATGCCAAGGAGCACATTCTCTGGGCTTAGTGGGAGTCGTCAGTACAATGGCACTTGAGGCGAGGGGCGAGCGGGGCAGTGCGCGTGTTCCCAGTAAACTTTCTGCTGCGGATTAAGGCACTGCAAGGAAAGTGGGGGAACGGCAGGCCGTTCATAAGTCATAAAAATATGCAGGACCACCGTGTAGGAGATAACCACCTTCACTTCTCTTTATACCACGCGCCCAAGGAATAAACCCTGGGTTCACAAGCACAACTGTGACTACATCAAGCTGGTATTAAAACCTCACTCAGAGGCTCCTGGCTGGCTCAATCAGAAGAGCCTGCGACTCTTGATCTCAGGGTCGTGGGTTCGAGCCCCACGATGGGTGTAGAGATTACTTAAAAATAAAATCTTAAAAGAAAAAAACAAAAAACACTTCACTCAGAGGAAAAATGTACGTTTTCATTATACACCATGAGAATGTATATGTTCTCATTATATATATGTGTTCTCTATCTTCACCCTCTATGTATATGTTCTCTACTTACATACACGTGTTTATACAGAATACATATGAGCCCTGAGAATGTACGTGTGTTCTCATTATATGAGAATGTATATACACTTCATGTATAGAGATTTTAATAATGAGATTTTAATACATTTATAATTTATAAATGACAGTGATTATATAATTACATAATGTATATGAATATTTAATATTTTTATTAAATAGTAAATGTATTCTTGTATTTGTTCTTACAATATATATTATATATATAAGCATTATATATATAATACAAGCATTGTATACAGGGCAGACACATACACATTCTTTTTTTTTTAAGATTTTATTTATTTATTTGAGAGAGAGAGAGAGCACGAGAAGGGGAGGAGCAGAGGGAAAGAAGCAGACTCCTGCTGGGCAGGGAGCCCGATGTGGGGCTCGATCCCAGGACCCCGGAATCATGACGTGAGCTGAAGGCAGATGCTTAACCAACTGAGCCACCTAAGTGCCCCTCCTGCAGTCAATTTTCAATGGCAGCCAACCCCATCTTTTAAAACATGTATCTAGTAAAATCACTCTCTTGATCAAAATTCTCAACTGGCTTCCCACAGCACTCAGAAAAAAATCCAGAATCTCTATCATGCCCGTTGGGACCCCATGTGATCTGCTCCTTGCCCAACATCCTCTCTGAATTATCTCCAGGTCATTCCCAGAACTTTCTACTGTTCCTCAAACACGTCAAATGCATTCTTACTTCAGTCTTGAAATGTAGCACCGTCTGCCTGGAATCCTTTCTTCTGAGGTCGACCCACGATTTCTCCCCTAAATCGAAGCCCTCTGTTCTCACCTCAAAGAGGGTTCCCTTACTACTCCACCCAAAGTAAGATGTTTACTTTCATTTTCTTTAGAACAGCTGTCACTACCTAATGTCTTATTACTGAATCTCGCCAGATTAAAAATATCATCACAGGCAAGGCACCATTAATTTACATACCACTAATAAAGGAAATTTCAAAAAACCCAATGCCAGTGAGATGGAAGGTATGTCTTCATGGGAATCATGAAGGATGTAAGAATCCAGTACGGCCTCATAATACTTGGAAATTTTTCGTCAAATTTAGAGGACTGGGTGCCTTGTTTAACTTCTTACTGTTGTTTGGCATCTCGTCATGTCTATGTGTGGATATGTTCCTTCCTTAAGTCCCATAAAGCCTGACTGTCATTCTGCAAGAGAAGATGAAATCACATCCATTCCTCCAAGAAGGAGTATCTGTTTCTCTATTGACCAAATTTATGCCCCAGCGTTGGGCCTTTGGGTCTATTCAAAGCCAAATCGGAACATAATCTCTGAAGCTGTTTACAAGGTGACTGAATTCAACGTATGCAGCACCTGCAAACAAAACCATAACCTGAACTGACGGTGGCATCACCGTTTCGGCCAAGTCTGCACATGTACAGGCTGTGTCCATGGACAGCAGCGATATGTAAAGTTCATGTCAATTTCGGAGATGTTGGGATGTGAGACTATGTTAGAGTGAATCAAATACAGCCTGCCCCTTTCCTCCACTAGCATGTACACTCTGTGAGGACCAGGACCTGTTCTCTCCCTTCAATGCACCTCTGCGTCCTGACCATCTGAAACAGAGGCTGGCAAACAGTAGGTGCTCAATAAAAGCTTGCTGAGTGAATGAGGAATGACTTGGTGAACAAGCAGCAGTGGAAACAAAGGAAATTTCCGGAGGCACTGGGAACTGAGGAGTGGCGAGGAGACGACTGATGAGTCTATACTGAAACAAAGGCCGATCTGACACATGAACTCCCGCTGCATTGATGAAGAACAAGGCCAGGCCACAGCACAACTCCTGGAAGCTTTGTAACTTGGAGAGAGTGTGCTGGAGGCAAAGGGTAACTGGGGGGACAGCCAAGGGGCACATCTGGGATATATCGCCGATTCCTTGGCACTGGAGGTGACCCTGAATGGGAAGCTCATAATGCCGCTTATCTCCCCTTACTCTTAACCCTGGCGGACATGCCAGACACACACACACAAACACGCCAGACACACACACACACACACACACTCACACCAGACACACGCCAGACACACACACACACACACACCAGACACGCACACACACACGCCACACACACACACACGCCAGACACACACACACACGCCACACACACACACACACCACACACACACACGCCAGACACACACACACGCACACGATCAGCACACGGTTAGGCTCCCAGCAAGAGAGACGGTGGCTCGCAGAGATCAGGGTCTCTGCTCCAGGTAACTGCTCATCTCCACAGCAAATACAACCAAGCTAGGGGAAGGAGGTGAAGTTTTCCTGAGAAGCTTCCTTTGGCTTCAGCAACCTTCTTTTTTCTTTTTTTCCACCAGGCTTCTGTATCTCTGCGTTTATTTGTAAGGTCAAAACTATCACACACCTCAACCCCCAAGTGTCATAAACCGAAACCTTTCCTTTCTTCTTCTGTCCGGACCAGAACTATTTAGCCAGAATTCACATCAGTCTCCGAAAGAATCCATTTTAAAGTCCGATGTGGGATAAGCTCATGGTCCCTCCCGGCTCCCGTTCTTTATCAGTTTGACAAGAAAGCAAGCCACCAGATACATGAAAAGGATACCGGAGTGCAAGGAAGACGACTAATCTGGGTAATTGGAACAAATGCCTTCTTATGAAACCGTTGGTGTCAGACACAGAACTTGATTTTAGAGGATGTCTAGGCACATGCCAACTAAGACTTAAAGGTTCACCGAAGCTTCTGTTTTCAAAAGATAGCTACGTAACACCCCTTCCAGTGCGGCGTTTCTCAACTTCTTGCTAAAGTTGCAACAAGACTCAAGAAAAAAACTGCACAGTAATGTTGATGAATAAAGAGGATAGAGGGGCGCCTGAGTGGCGCAGTCGTTAAGCGTCTGCCTTCGGCTCAGGGCGTGATCCCGGCGTTCTGGGATCGAGCCCCACATCAGGCTCCTCTGCTAGGAACCTGCTTCTTCCTCTCCCACTCCCCCTGCTTGTGTTCCCTCTCTCGCTGGCTGTCTTTGTCAAATAAATAAAATCTTAGAAAAAAAAAAAAAAGAGGACAGAGAACTTAATGCCAAGATATGGGAGAACAGGGTTTATTGTAAGACAGATGGAGCCAGGCTGAGGAAAAGCTGTGCAGGTCTCACTTCATGATGACGTAGCTTAGCTTTGCTTTATGAAACTGAGCCGCCTCAGAAGAGGGTAACAGGTTTTTGGAAGTCCCACCAAGTGTGGCCCCTGACTCAGAGATGGAATAGCTCAACCAGCTGGACAGGGGACCCACTGAACAGGGGCAGATCTGGACTGTCTCGGGGTTGGAACTCACGTAATTGATGGATTCTCTTTAAATAAAAGAATGCAATACTAGACACAAATGAGATTTCATTTAGAATGAGAAAATGAATCACAACCAGTTACAAATTTAAAAAACTGAGAATTACGGCAAATGCCATAAAGTCCAAAATTTTACGTCATAGTTTTAATAGTCCACTTCCTAACATGATTCCATAATATTTTCCCTACATTTCTTGTCTGGCCACTCTTTGATCACCTGTTTAAATGATGACAATTCAAAGTTTCTTTTAGCTTTCCAGGACTATTGGTAATACCACATAAATTGTTAGGATGATTGTAAATTTGGGATATCTACATATATATATATATTTTTTTTCACATTGTAAGATTTCGAAGAACTTTCCACAGGCTAACTTTGGTTTCCTACATTTAAGTCTTCAGGTTCTAGTGACAGGGGACGCAGTCATGTCATGATAGGAGATAACCTCTGACCCCGAACCCCGCTGTCTCCACTGAGGATGACTTGGGACAGAGGGCAGTAGGAGTTTCCTTAGAAGCCCGTCCTACACCCGAATGGCTAGCAGCAACTCAACTCATAGAAGGGACTCCAAAACACACATAAATATAAGCCATTAAATTCAAACCAAATGAACTCCCCCTGGCCAGATCTCCAGATCTCAGAGGCCATGCTATCGCCACCCTGCAGGAGGGGAAGTAGGAGAGACGAAAAGGCTGGGGGAAGTACGGGTCTTGGGGCGTAAGACAGGTTAAAATGAAAATATAAAAAATAAAAAGAGATGAAAAATGATATGTACAATCTAAAGAGGGGCTGATATAAAATGGAGAGAAAAAAAGGACAAAATGAAGAAGACAGAATTAAAACCTATTCCTTCAACTAGCGTCCTCCTCTTTTTAGCTGAGGCCCAATGCAGGGTGATCAGCATGTAAGGTGATTTAATTAGATCGCATTGCCTGCGGGTTCCGAGGAAGCCAGCACGTCAAGGTGGTAGGTCTCCTTTACATAAGCTCCAAACATCCCCAGGAGTAAAAATATCTACATGTCCCGTCACAATGATTCTTTCAAACCCTTCGAGTCTTCCTATTCTCCGCTGTCAACCTGGTTTTAAATATCAAGATGTCCTGGAGTCGGTGTGTCATCCACGAGGCTTCTTTCTGGGTCACCCCTGGCTGTCCCCATCCTGCCCCCAGCTACCTTCCCACGTTGTAGCAATGACCTCTGCTCTGCGTCTTCCCCAGGTGGGAATAATGTTCTCTCCCTTTTCCCCAGGGCACAACTCATACAAAACTGTTATGCGAATTACTTTTACTGAATGTCTGAGGCTCCTGGAAGGTGATTCAAGCACAGAACAGGAAACAGTGTAATACTGAACATCAGACTGCTGTTCCTGCTGGCTCTCGAAAGCCCACCACCCAGGGGCACTTCTTACTGGGCAGTTTGGTTACATGGCTTAGAACACAGACCTCTGGACTGCATGCTCCTCTGGAATAAGGAGGAGAAGAGAGATAATGGTACTTTCACTTACCACCCAGCTAAATCCTGGACAAGTCTTAGTGACTCATTTGAGGAGGAAGATTAGAGCAGTGCCCCATCAAAATAACAGAGTGGGGTGTGTAGAGAATTCAGTGGGTTAGTATATAAAGTAGTGCCTGGCACCTAACATTAGCTCTCATAATTTGTCGTCTTTCTTCTCTGACTACTTCAGTGTTTGGAGAGCTCTGTTGCTGACAGTATTGAAAAATCAAAGGTAGATTACATGCTGATTCATGGAGGATTTGTTAAAATGCTAACTGAGGTACATTCAAAAGCTAGAAGACAATACGACTGTCAGAAATAACGATCAAGATGTATTTACACAAAAACTAATCTGGTGTCAAGTGTTAAAAACAGATCACTAAGGAGTATACATAATGTGATCCTTTTTTACATAAATATATACATACATCATTTTGTGGGGAAAAATCTACTGATAGATACCAAAAAATGTAACAGTGGTTTTCTCTAGGATTACGGTGTGGGATTTCCAGTGATATTTTTATGAAAGTGTGTGTGTATATAATGTGTGTATATATTTAGGTACGTGTGTGCATACAGAAAGATCAAAAATATATGATCAAGTAACATACGTGAATAAAAGGCAAATAACTGTCAGAAAAAGTTACTGGCACTATATAGTATAGGCAATGGGTCACTATCCTTAATATATAAATAGTCCTTACAAATCAATATGAAAGTACAACACCTCAAAACAAAGACACATAACCAGGCAGTTCTTAAAACAAGAAAAACAAATAGCTAATTATTATTTCCAGAAAAAGTTCAGCTTCATCCATCATCAAAAAAATACAGATTGGGGCACCTGGGTGGTTCAGTTAAGCATCCGTCCAACTCTTAATCTCAACTCAGGTCTTGATCTCAGGGTCAAGAGTTCAAGCCCCACACCGTGGAGCCTACATTAAAAAAAGAAATACAGATCAGTGCACCTGGGTGGCTCAGTCAGTTGGGCATCTACCTTCGGCTCAGGTCATGATCTCAGAGTCCTGAGATCGAGCCCCACATCAGGCTCCCTGCTCAGCAGGAGCCTGCTTCTGCCTCTCCTCCCTGCTCATGCTCTCTTCTCATTATCTCTCTCTCTCTCTCTAATAAATAAAATCTTAAAAAAAATAAATACAGATCAAAATCAATTACTCTTTTTCACCTTTCAATATGGCAATTTAAAAAACTGATAGTCTAGTGTCTGTCAGTGATGAAGAAAAACAGATATAGTCTATGTTGCCTGTGAGACGTAAACTAATGCAATCTTTCTGGAAACAATATGCTAACATGTACTTTTCTAAGTAACAATCTTTATACATTTTTCACTCAGTAATTTTAATTCTACCGATTTTTACTAAGAAAATCACCAGAGACATACAGATATATTGGACCAAAAACAAAATTTAGGAGATGGAAAAGGTAAACTGTGGGACACCTATAAGATGGAATACATGTTTTCTTTAACTTTTAAAGGTGTGGGGAAATGCTCACGAGATAATGCTGGGTGATAAAAGCAGATGGGGTAACAATGTGATTCTATAATCTACTTCGTGCAAAGTAACAAAGAACTGGAGGTACGTTACTAAGTCTCTCTGTGCCTGGTCAAATATGGCGATTTTTATTTTATTTTGCAGACATTTTTCTATTTTCCAAAATTTTTCCTTATAGGTCTATCCCTCTCATAAGGGATATGTTAGTTTCTCATCACTGCGGTAACAAATTACCACAAATTTAGCAACTTAACCCAAAGTTATTATCGTCCAGGTCTCTAGGATAGAGATAGGTAAAATCAAGGTGTTGGCAAGGCTGCATTCCTTTCTGGAGGCTCCAGGGGAGAATCCCTCTTCTTAACTTTTCCAGCTTCTAGAAGTCACCCACATTCTTTGGTTCGTGGCCCCCTTCTCCACCTTCGAAGCCAACAACACTAGACTGAATCCTCCTAACATCCCATCACCCTGATGTCTAACTTCTGTCTCTCTCTTCCACTTTTAAGGAACTTTGTGGTTCCACTGGGTGCACCCAGACAATGTAGGATAATCTCCTTATTTGAAGGTCAGCTGATTGGCAACCTTAATTCCATCTGCGACCTTAATTCCCCTTGGTTGTGCAATATAACATACTTACAGATTCCAGGCATTAGGACCTGGACATCTTTGCAGGGGGGCATTATTCTGACTACCACAAATGGTAAAAAGCAATAAACATTATTTCTGTGTAAAGAGAACATTTCCATGGAGATGTACTTTAAGCACTCATGAGGAGAGTTTATCAAATCAAAAGTGGCATCTTGTGCTGGAAAAAAAAAAATCAACAATCCAGTGGCAAGTACCACCAGCATGTAGCTGATCTCCTTTCAGCCCAGAGCAGCTTCATGGGAACTTTTGTAGATACTGCTTGGGACAGACTCTGTCTCAAGGAAATTAGTCTCAAGGAAATGATGGGCAGCACACTGTGGAGTCGTTCTTACAGGATTCTATTCCTTTAAACCTTGCTGTGGACTGTATCTCTGTTTGTTACCTGGTTCATAATGTTGTTTCATTAAACACTGACTTTTAATATAAAAATCATAACTGACTTTAAGTTATGCACTGATTTACTACACACCTTCTCAGTTAGCCCAGAACATAAGCACCGAGCCTCTCAGGCACCTGAAAGCAGGTATCAACACTTCAATTGCCATGCCTGTAAGAAATGTCCCGGTCTTCAGGGTGAAGCGTAGAAAATTTGATGCTGCTATGAACTGGTAATACCACGTGGTTTTCGTACAATTAACAGGACCACAGAAGGCAGAGAATTAGACTCTGATTCTGAAAGTCTTTCTGCGTCTCCGGCTGTCCAAGTGGACGTTACTGCTCCAACGCAGAGCACAGCCTGACTTAAGAGTGGGTCACCTGGTGCTTCTCAATCCCATTCAGTGGTTGGTGGCTAGCGGTCAAGGTATCCGGGGCAAGACAGCGGGGCCCCCCTGGGCAGCGGGCATTGGGAGATGGCCTGAGCGAAGAAATCCCACCTCCCACATTCACACCTCACCTTCCTGACTTGGAAGACACCTCCAGTTAATGAGCAAATCTGGCATCTGTCAGCTTTTTGTAAGCAAGCATTTCACAAGGTTTACAGAAAAGTAAAGTAAACAGAGTTCTGAGTAACAAAAGAGTGGCGTTTATGCATTCTTTGATTCACTTTAAAGGATGGTATAAACTGACTTTTTAACCAAGCATTAGGCAAGATCTGGGCCCCAGCCATTCTATAATAAACAGTGACATGGCTATATTAAAATATTTACTTTGTATGCTAGAGTGACTTATAGGAAGAGTGGCTACTACATAGAAGTCCTAAGTATTAAGGCGTCAGGTGCCACGGGCGGCATAAATATTCCGTGTGCACTTGTTTATAGGAAAACCCCATCTGGATTTGGCTAAAACAGCAGGCACCCTGGTGACCCCAGTTTTGCTATTGGAAAATATAACACAAGTGTTCACTCATCTAGAATAACTACAGTGCTAAGTGCCAAATGACAGATGGGAGGGGATTGGCTTTTCTCAATAAAATCCAGGCACTCCATTGTGAAGGGTTCCATGGTAAGGGCTCCTCGGCATTTACAGACTCTCAGAGTAGATGTGCAGCCAGAGGAGGCAAGGTGCTGGGTCGGGCTGACCACAGCCGGCCTGTTCGGGAGAGCTTTGCCTACATACATCCACGGAAGCTGGACGAGATGCGAGAGACCTGGCCTGGGATAGTCCATGGACAACAACGTCATCGGTCCCCACACCTGCTTTCTCCCCAGGCGGACAGGCTGGGGACCAAGCCTGGTGTGAGCAAAAGAACAAAGTACTCTGAGACAGGAAATCTGAATCTGGAGCACTGCCGCTCCACTTGCGTATAAGCTTAGGGTTAGAGAGAAGGCAATGCATATCGACAGGCGTTGTACTGCAAGCTTCTCCTATGTTATCTCACTGATACCCTCACATCAGCACTATGGCGCAGGCAGTACTTGCCCATTTCACAGATTCACATCTAGCTGAGAATGATTCCAGGGAAGGAAAGTTCTTCCGAGGCCAGGCCATCCCTTCCATGAACACATCAACCTTCTCTAAAGGTTGACCCAAACAATAAAAATAAAAGTAGAAAAAAAAATCACAATAATATCAACCCCCCCACCACCAAAACAAAAACAAAAACAAAAACAAAAACAAAACAATAAAAGCAGAGCTGTCCTCTGGGACTGATCATTTAACTGGGGAGAAAATGCCTCTTGTAGGACAGCATGACTACCCGGCAGTATGCATCTCAAAAAGATAAAATCTCAAATTGAAACTAAGCTGTTACCTGAAAACTAAAATCTCTGTGTGGTCAGATAAAGCAGTTCCATCTGCCTCCCATTCCGCCTGACTGCAAGCTTCCCCCAAACGAACCTGATTAACAGATTTCTTTTCATTCATCATTCACTGAATGAAGACATCATGAGTAACCACCACGCATCGAGCCCTTTCTAGACAATGAGAACATGGCAAAAAGCAAAGTCCCTGCCTCCACGGAGCTGACCTCCTGGGGGTGGGGGGTGGGATGGACAAATGTATGATCACAGAAATACTTCACAGGATTTCAGGTAGTGATAAGGAAAGAAAACTTAGCAGGATATGGGAGTAAGGAATGTCTAGGAATGCCATCTTTGGTAGGAGGGTAAGATAAACCAAAGCGATTAGCTTAAAAGCCATGGAAATCAGGGGCATCACAGCCGAACATGAAGGAAACAATACTGAGCTGGACCAAGCTTTAACATTAACTTATCATGTAGTCCCTCATTTCACAGACGGGGAAACAGACCTCACGTTACAATATGACCTACTCAGGGCAGCAACACTGATGTGAGCCTCTACGGCTCCTGTCCATTTCATATTGCTGGAATTGTGCCCTCCAAGGTAGAAGCCACCAGCCACGTGTATTTACAATTAAATCGATTAAGTTTTTAAACATTCAAATTCAGTTTCTCAGTCATACTAGCTACATTTTACGTGCTTGGTGGCTGTAAGAGGCTGGTGGCCACCAGCCACACAGACACAGAACATTTCCACCCCTGCAGAAAGTTCTACTGAAGAGTCCCGTTCTACCCCCCTATGGATTCTGGTAGCCCTTGAGAAGAAAAACCAACTGTTCATTTGTACATTTTCTATTTCTACCAGATGACTTGCCATCATAGAGACAAATTATTTTTGGTGGTTTTAACCCAAGAATTTTATGACTAGTCAAGTTTTCTTTTATGTACGAAAGCAACAAAATGCCGAAGAAATTATACCATCCATAAAACCTTCTTTAAAAAAAACTGAAGACATACGCTGACTGAGTGACAGAGAAAATTAAACAGCCCAAACTATAAAATCAGAGGACCAAAGATTGGAGGATGTGCACTAAAAACAGTTATGCAGAACGATCCATCCACATGAATGTGATTACATTTTAAATACAACCTCCTCTAGAACTCTCAAAACATATAACATGTAAAGATGATTTAATAAATAGGCTGGATTTTAAAATACGGAAAATTAATAAAGTTGCATCATCATACTCAAGGCTGAACTTGGCAGTGAGGAGGTCTCACTCACAGTCATAGTGAGAGTGCGAACAGGTGCAACTCTCCGATATGTATTAAGACACTTGAGGGGCGCCTGGGTGGCACAGCGGTTAAGCGTCTGCCTTCGGCTCAGGGCGTGATCCCGGCGTTATGGGTTCGAGCCCCACATCAGGCTCCTCTGCTATGAGCCTGCTTCTTCCTCTCCCACTCCCCCTGCTTGTGTTCCCTCTCGCTGGCTGTCTCTATCTCTGTCAAATAAATAAATAAAATCTTTAAAAAAAAAAAAAGACACTTGAAATAGTTAAATACCTCCCACCTTGTTGTCCCACTTACAGGAAACGATCCAAAGAACATAATACACAGCACCACCAAGGAACAACCAGTCAATCAAGATTCCCATTACAGCATAATGTATAGAACTCAAAAAAACTGAATATATATTCAATAAGAGAGGAATCATTCCATTTTAGTCTGTCTATAAAATATAATTTCATGTAGCTATTAAAAATCATGATTGTAAAAAAAATTTAATAATATGGGAAAATGTTTACGATGTGACATTGGGTTATGATATGACATTAAGCAAAATGCCAATAATAGATAATATGTGTTCAGTATTTAATAACTGCCAATCACTTATCCAAAGGCTTTCGGTCTATTGTGTCAGTTACCCATCAACAAACCTACAAGCAGTCCGTACCAATTTTGCCCCACATATGCTACTGAGCAGACAACAGCCTAACAGCTGATTTGCCCCGTGCCCCACATATCACTAAGTTATAGCCAGCTCTTGAATGCGGGCCCATCTGATGTATAGCTGAGCTCCCAACTGCTTCCCACCCACCCCAGGAGACTCTCTGAGCTGCATGCTCTCAGCCACATTAAAAAAAAAAAAAGTATGTGCACATTAAGAAAACATCCTGGCTAGAAATACACCCAACCCTTAATAGTGATGGTCTCTGAAAGCTGGGGCTGCAGATCACTTTCATTTCCTTCTTCAAATGGGTCTGTCCTTTCAAATCATTCTGCCAACGGACATTATTCAATAATGAAGAATAAAAAATTTTTTCATGATAAAGGGAGGCCGTCTCTGTAACAGATTTGTACACCACAGGGTGGGGGGCAAGGGGGATAATAATTCAAAAGGCAGCGCTAAAAATGGAATTCCAAAGTGTTGCCTGGAAATTAGTGGGAGTTCAAAGGAGTTAAATAAAAGATGGAAAATGGGAGACGTGCCATGGCTAAATCTTTAGGCTCTTCCAGAAGGTTTCTGTTTGTGGTTGCTGGTGTCTCTCTTTCAGCCTCAACTTGACGGAAGAGCATTGACATCATTACCAAGAAGCCAGAGGCCACTCAGAGGCTCCAGGCGTAAGAGTCGGCCGCGTTGTTGTTCTTTTCTTTTAAGGACTTCATCGGCCTCACAGGCGAACTTCGTATCAGCAGGCCCTTCTCCTGCCCGTCAATTTTATTATTATTTTTAAATCAGGCAACACTTTGTGGAGCAAACCTGACCCTGAAGAATGCTCGCTGGCACCGTGTCCAAGCCGTCTAGCAGAAGTGTGTGTGATTATCTTTACGAGTGAGTACAGTTTAGTCTGGTCCCTTGTGTTGAATAACAGCACCCCACAGAGTCCCCGGTGAAGAGAAGCGCAGGTCTTACCTTCGACCGGGTGTTCATCAGCCCTCGGGGTCCACAGAGGTCCCAGAAAGCAGCTTGTCAGTACCCCCGTCCAGAAGCAGTGCCTCCAACGGTCCCAGGCCCATTCTTTTCCCTTCTGCTCCTCAGCCTGTGGCAAGAGTGGGACATGCTGCAGATCACCCGTCCTTGTTGTCTACAGCCGGCTTGAGCCCCGTGTCACTCCCTCATCTCACAGTCTGCAAAATATGCTTTCATGAACTTATCACAATTTTCTGATCGAGGTAACAAATAATCCTGAAATTCTCTGTGGGCTGAAGTCACAGAAGTTTGTTTCTCACTCATGCCATTGCAGATGGGCTCGGGACTCTGTTCCAGGATCTCTCTCACTCTGGGCCCCATGTTGACGCAGTGTCCACAATGTGGAACATTGTCCAAACCTGTGAAAGAAAAAAATGAGAAATTCATGTTGGTCCTAATCTTACATCCAGAAAACTACACACCATAGTTCCGTGGCTAAAACAAGGCATGTAACCATGCTAGCATCTGGGAGTATGCAAACACGCACCACCATCACGTGTCTCAAGGAAGGAAAAAAAAACCCATACTTTCATATGACACCCGTCACACACCTGTAAGGTATGCAAATCAGGTAATACTAGCCTCATTATAAAAATGAATGTATGTCCAGAAAGAACTGGTAAACTGGACTTCATTAAAATTAAATATTTCTGCTCTGCAAAAGACACTGTCAAGAGAAGAGAACACAAGCCACAGACTAGGAGAAAATATCTTCAAAAGACATAACTGGAAAAGTACTGCTACCCAAAATATGCAAAGAAATGTTAAAACTCAACAATAAGAAAATAGTATGATTTAAGAAATGGGCCAAAGACCTCAACAGATACCTCACCAAAGATGACCTGTACAGATAGAAAATAGGCATATGAAAAGGTGCTAAACACCGTATGCTGTTAGGAAATTGCAAGTTAAAACAACAATGAGATATCACTGCACCTATTAGGATGGCCAAAATTGAAAACACTGACACCACCAAATGCTGACAAGGCTGTGGAGCAACAGGAACTCCCACTCACTGCTGGTAGGAATGAAAAATGGAACACAGTTTTGCAGTTTCTTATAAAACTAAGCCTACTCTCATCAGACAATCCCACCATCACTTTCCTTGGTGCTTACCCAAATGAGCTGAAAACTGATGTCAACACCCAAACTTGCAAGTTCACAGAAGCTTTATTCATAATTTCCCAAGCTTGGAATCAACGAAGATGTCCTTCAGTAGGTGAATGAATAAACTGTGGTCCATCCACACAATGGATTATTATTCAGCATTCAGTGTTAAAAGGAAATGAGCTCTCAAGCCATAAAAAGACAGGAAACTTCAAGGCATACTACTAAGGGAAAGAAGCCAGTATAAAAAGTTTCACGTTGTATGATTTCCAACTATATGACGTTCTCCGAAAGGCAAAATTATGGAGACAGGAAAATGATCAGCACTTGCCAGGGAGAGAGAAGGATGAATAGGGGGAACACAGAGGATGCTTAGGGCAGTGAATCTACTCCGTGATATTATAATCAATGATACATGCCATTATAAATTTTTCCAAACCCACAAAATATACATCACCGAGATTGAACCCTAAAGTAAACTACAGACTTCGGATGATAATGATGTGTCCATTTAGGCTCATCAACAGATATACCACTCTGGTGGGGAAGTTGGGAATGAGGGAGGCTTCACACATGTGGGGGCAGGATATCCATGGAAAATCTCTGTACCTTCCACTCAATTTTGCTGTGAAACCGAATCCGCTCTAAAAAAAGCAAATCTATTTTTAAAAATGAATACACGTCTTAGAAGGTTAAGTGGCTTGGTTAAGGTCACACAAAAGAGGAACTTGTAGAGTAGATAATAAATATTTGCTGAACACATGAGTGGAGGCACATGTGAATTAGTAAAAAAAAAAAAACAAAAAACAAAAAACAATCAAGAATGGATTGCAGATATACGTGGTCCGATGCTTGATATGAAGTTCTTTCTGCTTAAATCACAGTATTACCCGGCTCCCACTCGGGCTACCAGCAAGTCTCTTCTACCCCCGGGGAGCTTTCTGGGCTTTACTTCTCTGTGTTTGTCAAATAACTTGGATCCCTGGATTCTAGAATGACAAAGAGTAAGCAATCGCCCTTGTAATACAACATAAGCAGGTGCATGTGCACCCACAGACACAAAAAATGATCAGCTCATCGTTAAAGCAGCAACAGCACAGGGCACTTAAAGGGGATAATAATCCACACCACGTGGACTAAAATCCTGGTACCAAGGAAGAAGCTGCAGCAGTGACATCTAAGTCCACAGAGAGCATTTCACTGAAAACGCCTCTAGTACCAGGCAGAACAGAGAGAATGAAAAATTCCCCATCTGTGAGAAGCAAAAACTGCACATGAGCCAAATACATCTGCTGAATGTTGAGAGTGACAATATGCAGCTCAGAGAGAGAATGCATTGAATCATTAAAAAAATTCCTAAGAAACTTAACAAGTACATCTAGACACTGCTCAAGTATGCGTTCTGATGGCTCATGGAAACATCCTGGGGAAGTGATTCAAATGGCTCGGAAAATGTGCTCTCTGTGCTTGAGTGATTCACCAGTTGAGGAGACGGTAGGAAGTCAAGGTAACCCTAACTGGGTGTTTCTTGGGGTCAGATGGAATCCTCTCGGTTGTGCCTACATGAAGGCACCATGGCATCCGCGTAACTGTGCACAGAAACAAACATGGACAATTTCCTTTCAAATTTCGTATGTCTTTTCAATGGGTGATACAGTGATGAGTGAAAAGTCTTGAAAGACTAATGAAATAACTTTATCTCAAATTGCTATCATGTATAAGTACAGAGAAAGAAAAAAGAACGAATTTTAGTAACTTCTGAACCCAGCAAGTTCAGACTCCATACATTTAAGGGGGGGGGCACGTTTAAAGGATAAGAACTGTAAGGAAATATGAATGCGACCCAGTCTGTTTGGTCGACTGTTTCCCAGTCTGTTTGGTCGTGGTACAAGGGTAGAGGGTAGCCTAAGAATTGAGGCTATTTCGAGTGTACTGTAGAACAGAAAAAAATAAATTTATATAGTTGGGAATCTAAGGTTCTCATGTGAGAGAAGGGAAGTAAAAATAGGAGAAAAGAAAGAATCCTGTGCTTTGGATTAAAATGTTAAGGACAGAATGTTTGTGTCCCCATCCCACATTCATATGTTAAAAGCCTAACCGGCAATGTGAGGTATTTGAAGGTCAGGCTTTTGGGAGCTAATTAAATTTAGATGATGTGGTGAGGATGGGGCCCTTGTGATGGAGATTAGTGTCTTTCTAAGAAGAGGAAGAAAGAACAGTGCTTGCCCTTTCTCCACCATGTGAAGACACACTGAGAAGACGGCTATCTGCCTACCAGGAGGAGGGTCCTCCTGAGGTTACTGAATTGGCTGGCACCTTGATCTTGGACTTCCAGCCTCCAGAACTCTGAGAAATAAATGTCTGTTGTTTAAGCCAGCAGTCTGTGGTTTTGTTATTCAGCAGATGAGGACAAATGACGAGTATTAATATAAACTAGCTTTATCCACTACAAAGGTCCAGAACTGTGACCAACCTACAGGCAATGAGCACAGCTTGTGAGTGCTTAGATCTTGGTTTCTAAATTCTATTCCTCACTGAAAGTATTCAGGGAATCTTAGGAAAATGGCTCTTTCTAGGTCAAAGACAAAGTACAAAATAGTCCTGGAACATTTTATCATTGTATTGGAAAGCAAGGAAGTGCTCACAGACGGATACAGACATGTTGAAATACATAGGAGCCAGCCTGAAGGGGCTTCCCATGGTCACACCTGGAGTCATGAGAGCGTCAGAAAGTAATGACAGTGGCTGCTAATATCCTGAATTTTAAAAATCAGTTCATGTACAATACAGTCCAAAAAAGGGGAAGGTGAGACTCTTCTCTGAGAAGAACATTAGGTAATAAGATTAGGACTGGTGGATTTAGAAAATGACTATTTTGCCACCTCCAATGTACTGATTGATTTGGTCCAGAATCAAAAGAGACTACAGCCAGTCAAGCCTAAGAGCTACAGCAAATCTAAGACTTTTTCATTGACAAGTCTCCATGAAGAAGTAATCAGACTCCACTGAGTGAAATGTTGTGAGCACATTCATGTGGTCTCAAAGTACCCCACCCTGATGTTGGGTGAGCTTGCTAGGGCCGCCATGACACAGTACCACAGGCTGGGGGGCTTAAATAACAGACATTTATGTTCTCACACTTTTGGAGGCTAGAAGTCCAAGATCAAGATGCTGGCAGAGTTGGTTTCTCCTGAGGCTTCTTTCCTTGACTTGCAGATGGGCACCTTCTTGCTGTCTTCTCACATGGTCTCCTGTCTGTGCATGCGTGCCCCTGGTGTCTCTCTCTGTGTGCTAGTCTCCTCTTCTTCTAAGGACACTTCTTATAGTCAGATTGGAGTACTGCTGATCCATACAACCTCGTTTAACAGTAATTACCTTTTATACAAACCTATCTGCAAATGTGCTTACATCTTGACATACTGGCAGTTAGGACTTCAACATATGAATTTGGGGGAACACATTTCATCCCAAAAGAGATGTGTTCTTCAGTACAAAGGGAATTACAATGGAGAAGTCTGGCAGCCACAATCTTATCTAAATGAGCAACCTTAGCATTATTAAGAGCATCTCTGTGGTACTCTTGACAAAATGCTTCCCCTGAGTCTAATTATGAGGAAACAGACGAAGCCAGATTATGAAAATTTCTACAAGACAACTGGATGGTATTCTTCAAAAACAGCATCATCATAAAACAGTAGGTGGACTGACCTAGATACATAGAGGCTAAAGAGACATGACAATCAGATTCTAAACCCTAGACCTCTCCCAAAAGAGCCATAAAGAATAATTTTGTCCAAGGATAAAGCAAGAAAATGTAAATAGTACATTAGATGATGCTGCTGTTTCAATGCTAAATTTCGTAGGTGGGTGATGGTGTGGCTCTGTATTCAGGGACAAACATCATGATGCCTACAATTTATTTTTAAACAGTTCCACAGGGGGAAAAAAAAGGTTTATAATTAACAATTAGTGAGTCTATGTGAAAATTATATGATTTACCTTAAAATTCTTACAACTTTTCTGTGTATTTGAAATTTTTCAAAATGTAAACCTAGAGGTGATGGACAGATAGTTCTATAATATCTATATCTTTTGGAAATAATTCTCTATCATACATAAATATACTGGTTCTGTTTCACACATGCATATTTTTTCCATTGTGTATCCATTATTTAACCTGTTCTCCATTACTGAATATTTAGTTGACTTGAACTTTTTTTTCCACTAAAAGAAAAAAGCAATCATGCAAAAATAATCCTGTTCATACATCTTTTTGGACACATACAAACATATCTTTAGAATAATACCTAAAGAGGAATTGCTATATTAAAAGTTCTCTCTTCATGACTCTACATGGGCACTGAATTCGCTGAATTTTTCTTTCTTTTCTTTAAAAAAGGTTTTATTTATTTATTTGACAGCGAGAGAGAGAGAGAGAGAGAGAGAGAGAGAGAGCACAAGCAGGGGGAGTGACCGGCAGAAGGAGAGGGAGAAGCATACTCCCCGCCGAGCAAGGAGCCTGACCAAGAAGCCTGACGTGGGGTTTGATCCCAGGACCCTGGGAGCATGACCCAAGCCGGACGCAGACGCCTAACTGACTGAGCCACCCAGGCACCCCCAGGCACTGAATTTCTAAGCAAAACAATTATTTTTTTTTCAGTTCACTGGTGTTCTGAATCAACACAAAACAAGCTAGTTAAAAAAGCAAGCCTTCTTAATTGGCAGTGAAGAACTAATTTCTTTACCTCAATGGTTTAATTCAAGACTTGAATTATCCAACTTTAAACGTGAAACATCTAACATGGTGTGTCGTACAAAACAGATATAGGCATTCATCAAACGTGTTTGAGTGAACGAGTGAATGAATGAGTGGAAGCTTCTAGACACCAGAAGCATTAACTGTGGAATTATAAAATAAACACATCCTCCCTCCCCACATTCCGAAGAGGCTGTGAGAATCTTAATGGCATCTCACTATAACACACAAATTAGATGTCAAGGCACATCTTCCGTGGACCTCATCCAGCTCACCAAAATGACTTCCTTATAATGGACTCCCAAGACAGAATTATAGTGTAGCAGTTGGGAATTTAAAGTTTATAAAACTCTGAATTCTCCAGCTCCTTGCCTACTCCCTGCAGCTGCTTTTTCCCCCCTCTGCTGGTTTCTGATTCCCTGATTCCTCCATCACTCTGCTCTATCTCAGGGCTATTTAGAAGGAGTGGCAAATTTAGATCTTACTACAGCCTGAGCCCAATGAAGACAGAAGATTAAGAAACTTAGAGCCAAGTCACTTTAACCCTCAAAGGTTCTATTTTATCATCTGTAAAAAATAAAATAAGATAAAATTAAATTTAATTTAAAAAACTAAATAAAAGTGTTGAAGCACTAACATTTCTTCCCACATTGTGTAGCTCTTTGGAGAGATGATGTTATCAAATCACACTATGAGTAGTTATAATAACACCCATGTAGAAAAAGGGAACAAAACAAAACAAAAAGCATAAAAGCATCAACAAACACCATGTAGCAAGATTACGGCACACATCAGATGAAGAAGGTTTTCATACGTCGGGTTGCCCAAATGAGCATCTCCTTTGCCAAGTTTTAGTCCTTCTGGTTCTTGTAAGGAAGCAGGTGGCATGTAAGTCTTGAATCGAACCCTGGTCCTCTTCTCAGAGGTTCTGTGTGCCACTGCAATACACCACCAAGAGCATGGACAAACCATTGTTGAGGATTTGCTTCCTAAAAAAAGCTCTAGGCACTAATGCAGACTGGAAAACTTTCTGAATTCTACCTCCAACCCTGGGCATGTGATCCTCTCCAATAAGCCATCTATAAAATAAGAGATAATGATGCATCACCTACCTGTTCCTCAAAGTTCATGCCCTTCATGGGAACCACTTATTCTCTATCAACTCTTAAATAGGAATTTCCGACACTAAGGTAACCCAATCAGGACAAGACAGGTTGTCTCAAGGAATCACACACTATGGTTTTCATATTTTATAAAAAATGGTTTCTAGAGTAGAACCAAAATGATAAAGAGAATTGGAAGTCATCTCTTCCAAGGAATATTTCAAGGTACAGGCATGTTTCACTTGGAAAAGAGAGACTGAAGAAAAAACCATGACGGAAACAAAAAAGCTAATGGGTAGAAGATACATGGTGTTGGTTCTTTATGGATCTGCACAGCAAAATTTTGAGAGGTGAAATTTTCAGAGTGACAGGTCTTAGTTCAGTTAGATAAAGGATTTCCTGATAAACAGAGATCCCCAACAATGGGATAAATTTTCTGTGTCTATTGAGTTCTGAAAAATGTGAGCAATCCAAGAAAATATTTGATGGCAATTCTCAGGGACAGTGTGGGATGAGAGACTAAAGCCATTAAATTCTAAGGGCTGGTCTATTTCTAAGATCCTATAACATAAGTAATATTTGCCAAATCTCCATGAAGTAATAGTAGGACTTTGATAATATTTCCATCTTCATAAAAGAGTAAATAGAAAAAGAAGTCACTGTAAAATTATTCTGATTAAGAACAAGAAAGGATATAATGATTCATGAAAAAAAAATCAAAAGTAAAAAAAAAAAACAAAAAACTAAAAGGCCCACAGAATTCATGGTCACCTGGATGCATCTTACTGAAAGCAAAGTGTGACGGTATATAAAAAATTACAAAGACCCAGTGTTTGCAAAAATATATAAATCTTGCATAAGAAAATGCAAAAGTATGCCTCACTGAAATCTAAAGGGTAGCTTTTCCATGAGTTAAAAATACAAATTTTACTATAAAAGAATTTAAAACTAAGGTAAATCACAAAGTAGTGTAGAAAGATGAATACAGATTAGGAAGGAAGAAATAAAACTGTCTTTGTTTACTGATGACATAACTGCCTGTGTAGATAATCCAACAGAATTGACAAAAAACACCTCTGGAACTAATAAGTAATTATAGCAAGGTTGTGGGATCAAGGCTAAATACAAAAGTTGATCACTTTCTTATATACCACCAATGAATACATAGTATTTGCAATTAAAAACACAATACCATTTAAATTAGCATCTCTCAAAATGAAATGCTTATGTATAAATCTAACACTATAGGTATGAGATATATGAGGAAAACTACGAAACTGATGAAAAAATCAAAGAACTAAATAAATGGACAAATATTCCATGTTCACAGATAGGAAGTTTCAATATTGTTAATATGTCAATTCTTCACAAATTGATCTGTAGATTCAACACAATTCCAATCAAAATCCCAAGTAAGTTATTTTATAGAGATCTATAAACTGGTTCTCAAGTTAATATGAAGAGACAGAGGGCCCAAAACAACCAACCCAATATGGAAGGAGAAGAACAAAAAGGACAGACACTCTGTGACTGCAAAATTTTCTAGACCTATCAGTACCAATATGGTATTGGCAACAGTAGAGACAAATAGGACAACAGAACAGACTAGAAAGCCCAGACTTAGACCCACATACATACAGTCAACAGATCTTTGACACTGGAGCAAAGGTAGTCTTTTCGACAAAAGGTGCTTGAACAATCAGACATCCACATGCAAATAAAATGAGACTAGATACAGATCTTACACTTTTCACAAAAAGAAATTAAAAATGGATCACAGACCTAATTGTAAAACACAAAACTATACAACTCCTAGAAGATAACATGGGACAAAAATCTACAAGATCTTGGGTTTGGCAATGACTTTTTAGATACAAGACCAAAGGAACAATCTACAATCTGCAAAAGAAAGAATTAAGTAGCTGGATTTCCTTAAAATTAAAATTTCTGCTCTGTGAGAGACATTGGCAAGAGAATGAGAAGGCAAGCCATAGACTGGGAGAAAATATTTGTAAAAGACATATCTGAAAAAGGACTGTTATCCAAAATACACAAAGAACTGTTAAAACTCAACAATAAGAAAATAAACAGCATGATTAAAATATGAGTCAAAAAACTTAACAGACACTTTACCAAAAAAAGATATAGATGGAAAATAAGCATATGAAAAGGTGCTCAACATATGTCATTAGGAAATCACATGTTAAAGCAAAAAGATACCATTTCACATCTATTTGAATGGCCAAAATCTGGACCACTTATGACACCTAATGCTGGTGAAGATGTAAAGAAACAGGAACTCTCATTCATTGCTGGTGGGAATGCAAAATGGTACAGCCACTTTGGAAGGCATGTTGGCAGTTTTTCACAAAACTAAACATACTCTTACCATTCGATCCAGCAATCACACTCCTTGATATTTACCCGAATGAACTGAAAACTTATGTCAACACAAAGACCTGCACATGGATGTTTTTAGCAGCTTTATTCATAATTTCCCAAACTTGGATGCAACCAAGATCTCCTTCAGTAGGTGAATGGATAAATGACCTATGGTACATCCAGACAATGGAATACTATTCAAAATGAGAAAAGGAATGAGCTCTCAAGCCATGAAAACACACAGAAGAAACTTAAATGCGTATTAGTAGGTGAAAAAGCCAGTCAGAAAAATACTGTATGATACTATGTGATTCACTGGAAAAGGCAAAACTATGGAGACAGTAGAAAGATCAGGGGCTCAGGGGATGAGAGGGATGAATCAGCAGAGTACAGAGGATTTTTAGGGTAGTGAAACTATTCTGTATGATATATACTAATGGATACATGGCATTAAACATTAAAACCCACAGGATGTATAATACCAAGAGTGAACCCTGATGTAAACTGTAGGCTTTGGGTGCTAATGATGTGTCCATGTAGGTTTATCAATAGTCACAAAGATACCTCTCTGGTGGAAGACGTCGACGGTGGGGAAGACTATGTATATGTGTGGCCAGAGGCTATATGGGAAGTCTCCGTACTTTCCACTCAATTTTGCTTTGAACTTAAAAAGTTCTTCAAAATAGCCTATTATTTAAAAGAAACATCCGAGGGCAAATGTTGAGGGAAATAATGGCAAGTTGAGCCTTTAGCTTTCTTTCACAGTTTTATGAAGGAAAAGTGTAGCTCTAGTGTATGGCTGTTCCCCAAACTCTTCTTGAGTCTGGGTCTGGGGGTCTAGACCTAAACTCCTTCAACACTTTGACTCACTCAGATTATATGAAGTTTGTCCTGGTGAGCCATTACTTTGATGACAAAGCAACCAGCATAGCAACACAGATGACAGAGAATCAAGATGGCCGGTCACCAAGAGAATGCAGCCAATGGCTTAGTAACAGTTCAAACAAAAACTAATGTCTTAATGTTTTTAACTTATTTAAAACATATATATTCAATAGATGTTAAATGAGATGATTTAAAAATGGTATACTTTTGTTGGGTTTTAGAATCAAGTATTGAATCTCTGATGAATTAAACCTAAGTAATTAACCAAATTTCATTAATACTGAAATGTGGTGGGGGGTTGGTGAGTAGGGCATTCTGAAATAATTTTTAAGCAAAAAAAAAAAAAAAAAAAAAAAAAAAAAAAAAGCCTAGACATAAAAGAAAATACCATGCTGCAATTGACGTGGAAAAATCTTGACAAAGTTCAGAAATTCAAGGTTGTAATATTGAATTTTATACATTGCAAAGTAGTCTTTCAGACTTTAAACCCACAATGAAATCTCACAGAAGCAAAAAATAGAAATGGCAGTCTTAAAAGTCTACTAAACACAGGAAAAACAGGTCCCAAAAGTTTGGTTTCTTCTTGATTTAACTGTCAATTGGTTAATAAGCAATCAGATACCCACAGAAGCTTTGTTCTTCCACTTAAATACATTTCCTTGGTCATGAAAATGTGCGGTCATCATAGGCTCTTGACTCATTATATGAAGCTTCCTCATTTCCTCCCTGCCAGGGCTCTGAGTCATGGCAAATCACTTGAGCTAGTGTTTTGGGTGATTCGTTATTAACGTTCACTAAATGCTCAGATAATGTCACAAGAATCTGTGGACATTAAATTGTATTAAATAAAAAAAGAAAAGCTTTTATATCCTTTGGTAAGAATTTCAAAGTTTTCTTCATCTCGGCCATACACAATTCTTATTAGGTTTAGTTTTTTGTTTGGTTTTTTAATAATTTTTTAAAGATTTTGTTTCTTTGAGCAAGAGAGTAGAGCGAGAGAGAGAGAGAGAGAGAGAGCACATGAGCACAAGTTGGGGGGAGGGACAGAGGGAAAGGGAGAAGCAGACCCCCCACTGAGTAGGGAGCTGGATGTGGGGCTGGATCCCAGGACCCTCAGCTCATGACCTGAGCCAAAGGCAACCACTTAACCAACTGAACCACCCAGGCTCAGTTTTAATAACAAGGTTTTAATAACAATGATAGCTAATACTAATATACTGTTTTCAGCACTTTACATGTATTAACTCTTTTAATTTCATAGTTTTTGCACACAGGGAGCACTTCATAAACATTAGTGCTATTATCATTTTTTATTAACATTTGTGTATCTTCTAAAAAGCTGTCATATGTATGAAGAAAAGCCTTTGATTTGGGTATATCCAAATTATCTACTTTTAATAGGTTTCATGTTGATTCTCTTGTGTTTTCCAGGTGTCCAATGTTCAAAGAGCAGCTTTCTCTTTAAGTGTCTCCTCACCATTTTGTTTTTGTGTCTAATTGCTTTGCCTCCAGTTTCTGGAGCAATGTTAAATGGAGCAAAATGGAGGATTTCATTTCTGTTCCTGACTTTAATCCCCATGAAAATGGACATTCTTCTATAATTTCTCCTTTAAGCATTTGGCTGGATTTGAACAGGGGAGGGAAGTGGATATAAAATAATAAGAAAGTATCCCTCTACTACTGTCTTACTGAAGAGCTTTCATTAAAATGTACGCTCCTCTTGTCAAATATATTTTAGGTGTCAATCATTCTGATAATATGTTTTCCCCCTCTGACCAGTTAAAATGCTAATTCAATGGCAATGAATTCTCTAGTATGGACCTAACCTCATTTTCCTAGAATGAAATGGAGTTGATTGTGAGGGGGCATTCTATGACACTATTGGTAAACTATATTTGTTAATAACATGCTATTAGAGGTTCTGCCTGAATGTAATTGACATTATTCTCCAGGGTTGTCATTGTATGTGTGTGTGTGTTTACCGTGTTACAATGGCTTTGAAGAAAAATTTGAAAATTAATTTTTCCCCTGTTCTCTGTGTTCTATTCTCTGTATTCTGAAACAATAATAATAGTATTGGATCTTTCTACTCATTGAAAGTTACAGAGAATTTCCTCTTGATACTATCCGGATTTGACACTTCTTGTGAAGGTAGATCTTTAAAAACGTTTTCAACTTTGTCCATGATTATTGGTTCTATTTGGGTTTTCTCTCTCTTCTGAGGTCAGTTTTGGTTGTTTCTAAATTCCCTAGGGGGGTAAATATCATCATTTATATCGGGTTTTCACATTTTGCCTGGAGTTTAAAAATGCATTCTCTTATGTTTGTTTCAGGAACATCTTTATGTTTGTTTCACTTGTCTCATTTCTAAATTTGCCTGTTTGCGCTTTCACCCTTTTCCCTTAATTAATATAGATCTCTTTAATTTTTTTTAACTGCCTCACACATACTGGTTTTATTAGACCCAGCTTTTTTTCCACTCCATGATTTGAATGCCAAATTCTCATTTTACTTTTCATCATGTATTTAAGACTGTGAACGTCCCCTTTATCCACAAAAGTATTTTCTTCCCTGTTTTTTATGGTTATTTAAGAAAATGTGCAATTCTGCTTTGAATTTTCTCACTGATCCAAAAGTAGCTTTAAGACTTTTTCTTTTCTTTTTTTTTTTCTCTTTTACTACCAAGTACTTGGGATTTTTGTTTGCTTGACTCTATTTTGCGATTTTATGCTTTATTACAATGTAGTTGAGAGAATGAGGTCTGTATTATTTCTACTTATTCGAATTTATTGTGGTTTTTTTTAACGTCCTACTATATCATCATGGCACTTGGAAAAAATGTCTATTTTCTGTTTCATCGGGACCTGGAGTTCGTTCTACATTTATTAGATTATCCGTGTTACATTAGTCAGATTCACTGTATGCTTACTCCTTTCTGTTTAAAGTTATGCCATGTGTCGTAAGGCGTGAGGGAAAGTTGCATGTTACTGTGTGTTTCTGCCTAGTGTTGCCTCTCTTTATTCAGCGGGTTGCTTTATGTGTATTGATCCAATAGCATTTGCATTTGTGACAGTTACCATTATAAAGTACCACTCTTTTTTTTTTCCCCCTTCTTACTTTACGTTCTACTTTGCTTTTAATGGGCCCTTGCTTTTTTTTTTTTTTTTTTAAATTTAGTATCTTTTGCTTTCTGGTCTGTTTCTTCTTTAAAACAACAACAAATTCCTCTCTCTGATAACTTTTAAGGTTTATAGTCTTTTTTCCCCCAGTTCCTACAGTGGTTATAACTTCAGATAGTAAACATAGTCTCAGTGTATTTCCCTTAAATTACCCTATTAGACATGCTCCTTGAAGAGAGAAAGATCAAGAATCATTTAAATAGTGAAGATCATCCTACCTACACTTCCATCCCATGATCATACGCCCCAGGAGCATGTCATGGGAGGGGACAATCTGCTGTTCCCATTATGCTAGATTTGGGGCTAGTATTTTCGGATATTCATTCTTTATATAACATGGCCCCTAAATGCAGGCAAACAAACCTTTCTGAGGCTTAAGAAAGAAAAAGGCAAATTTTTAGGCAGGTGAGAAAGTTTACTGAGGTGAACTGACAGAAAGACAACAGATTGTCAACAGGCACTTTCTGTACAGATTTTCAAACTAATCTTGATTACGGCACTTACAGTGGACACGTGGATGCTTCCTCCAAGTCTACTTGCCATTCTGTTGGTAATGACCTGACTTTTCATTGTGAACCCAGTCCTCACCAGCAAAGCCCAGGTATGGGGAGAGTTGTCCCCATCCCCTAGTTCCAGGAGTAGGGCATGTGACTCACACCTAAATTAACCAGCTTCACATTCATCATGAGAAATGGCCCTGTGACCCAATTTATGCCAATAAGATACAAGGGGGGGAGGGGTAGGTTCTGAGAGCTTCTGGGGAAAAAAAAAGAAAGGAAAGAAAGAAGAAAAAAGAAAACAACAACAACAAAACCATCAAAACCCAGTTCCTCACTCTTTCTGAAAGACAGGAAAGCAATAACTTTCTCTCTAGATCCTTAGATTTGACCGAGGGAGCATATTATCCCAGATGTTTTTGGCACGCACTTTGCCAACCAAGCCTGGGCAGCCCCCCACCCAGCACAAAGCTGATGTCAAGGAAGGAAAGGCAAAGGAGGCAAAGACACCAATTCCTGAGAACATAGCTGAGCCCCTGAGTCAAACGAGTCACGGGTGTGCTCACAAAATGTGACCCTGCGGTTATGTGAGTCAACACGTCTCACTTATTGGTGAAGTCAGATGGAACTTGTCTTGACGCTCTGCAGCCCAAATGCACCTTCAGACCACGGTTTAGACTTTTCCTGACCTGGGAGCCCACGCCAGTCCTAAGCTGTGACTACCCTCTGATGCTCACTCTTCATTAATCAACGTTAACATAGAGCAGCATCTAATAGCTGCTTGCTGGGCGAGGTAAGAAAATCAGCTCGCTTATGGCCACAGCTCATCCCTCCTCCTCCAAATTTGTGTCGGAATAGCATTTTAACATATTCTATATACACACACATTTACATATGTATATTGACAGTGTATGTTTTCTCTCAAGGTTAGTAATATTTATACTTCTCTCTGAAACCATAATTCTCAGTTTTTCCCCTTTGGATCTGTACTTAAATAGAGTGGACGCTCATACGAATGCTTTTAGAGTCCAGCTTCTTGGTTTTCTTTTTCTCCCCGTTGACTTAGCACTTAAACGGCTAAATGTCCTCATGAAATAGATGGTTCGAAATGGGTTGTATTGACGTTGCCAGATTCAGCCAACAAAATCACAAAGCTCCCAGTGGAATATGAATTTTAGATAAACAATGAATCACTACTTTTAGTGTAAGTGTATAGCGTGCAACACGTGGGACACTTATCTTAAAATATTATTCACTGTTTATCTGAAATTCACATTTAGCCGGGAATCCTGTATTTTATCTAAAAACCTTCCCTCAAGTGAACTGTATTCTCTGAGTCCCTGAGTATGTGAACATGCCAGACTGCGGCTTTTATATCTGAACGACAACCTAGCAGGGCTTAAAAAGAGGAATGGATTTTTTTATCAACCTTCTACATGCTGCATTTCTACTGCGGGCATAAGCGGTGGGGGAGCTCACAATATTTGTACATCGTGGCCGCTGTGGCTTCTGTTCACATTATTCATCTTTGGGTAGGAAGCTCTGTGTAGACTTCTCTAGAATGCGGAAGCGTACTTTATGTTCCTCGTTGGGAGAGGAGAGGGGTGCAGGGGGAGGGTTATCCGCTGCTATCCACGTTTATAACAGGTGAATTCTGTCTCTGTTACTTTGTATTATAAAGTCATAAAAAAAAAAAAATCCTACGCTCGGGGCGCCTGGGTGGCTCAGTCAAAGCATCTGCCTTCGGCTCAGGTCGTGATCCCGGGGTCCTGGGATCGAGCCCCAAGTCCGGCTCCCAGCTCAGCGGGGAGCCTTCTTCTCCCTCTGCCTGCCACTCCCCCTGCTTGTGCTCGTTCGCTCACTCTCTTGGACAAATAAATAAGTAAAATCTTTTAAAAAAAATCCTATACTAACATTTCCCCTGTCTAGCTACGGAATTATCCCACATCTGTGCCTTTACATCTGGGAATTTGGTCCCAGTTTAGAGACTGCCATCCTGTCTTTACTTCTGATGAAGACAGTTGTAAATATATCCTCTCCCAGGTCACTACCTTCTCTAAACCAAAGCCCCTTCCACTTCCCTGCCAGCCAGGCAGTAGGTCCAGTAGTAGGTGACATGTGCCACTAACGAACGCTGGAACACAGAGGAGACTGTGTGCGTCTCATCCGTGCATACCTGCTCTTTCCCTGGTTCTGGGATTCTTTCTTTCTTCTTCTTTTTTTTTTTTAAGATTTTATTTATTAATTTGACAGAGAGAGAGAGAGAGAGGGATCACAAGTAGGCAGAGCGTCAGGGAGAGGGAGAAGCAGGGAGCCAGACATGGGGCTCGATCCCAGGACCCTGGGATCATGACCTGAGCTGAAGGCAGACGCTTCACCGACTGAGCCACCCAGGCGCCCCTCTTTCTTTCTTCTTTCCTCTTTCCATTCTGATGCATCTCAGTTTCTTGTTAGAGGTAATCAGCTCTGGCAGAGCTTTGCTCTTGCTTTCCCCCATTCAGGTGAAAACAGCTCAGTAAGTTCTAGCAGGTTTTCTCCCCCAGCCTCTCCTGACTCAGAGTGAAGCCATGCTAGTTAGGAAGAACATCCATTCCAAAGTGACCGCCATGTTTGTTGTTTCATGTTAGCTGACTGCTTTCTTTTTGTCACCTAGATTTGCCTCTTTCTTCTCCTTAAGCCACTTTCCTGGTTTCGGACAGAACAATGAGATTCTGCTATCATCTTTCTTCTATCATGTTCACCCTCCGTGTAGTTTCTGGTGTGGTCAATGTGTTGACATTATGCATTGATTCCTACAGTGGTCCATTTCTCTCGTTTCCAGATGATACTCCAAGATTATGGGTGTGAGACTGTAGTCATTCTCTAATTTGAATACTACTAGCATACTCTTTTCTTCTTTTTCCTTCCTTCATTCCCCACCCCCCTTGGCTATTTTCAAACACTTCTCTTTTGCTCTTTTAGTTGGATTGGTGGAGGAAAGTTTGCAAACGTTGTTCTTCTGCAGTGACCTCTTTCTAGTGGTTGCCAGAATTCATTTAAAGGAAGCCACTCAAGGAACTCTGACCTACCTATTTAGATCACTTCCTGTAAAGAGAGAAATTCTTGGGAACTAATTCACTCAGAGTAAATACGTAATGAATATATATTAGATCACTGAAGGGTGAAGAAATCGTTCCATGGGGGAGGGAAGTATGTGAAAAATCAAGGACACTTCGAGAAAGCTACAAGAGAAGCTGTCAATGAATGTCACCATCAGTGAACTGCTGATGGAGAACAGTAGTAAATGAAGCAAACTTTGCTGGCCTCCAAGATGATATTCAAATTAATGCTGCAAGTACTCTAATGCTGCGTGACCTTGGGAAAGTCCCTTAGCGTCTCTAAGTGGGGATGCTAACAAATGCCCCCCTGATAGCCTTTTTTGGGGTCAAATGAGATAATACAGGCCAAGAGCTTCAAGTTCCTGACACACAGAGCCCAACAGACGCCAGACACCTGTGATCTGCATCATCATTATGTCTCTGAAAAGCCAGAAGGAAGAGACAAATATTGCAAATTGTGCTATCTCTGTTCTTCCACCCTGAAGTATTTGTTCACGGTCTCCACGTGTGTCCAGTGTAAACTGTGTCAAGCCAGACTTTAAGCTTGTATCTTAACCCTCCACCCTGCCCACCGCAGGGCCTTGTGCTTACAGGTAAAGGATGCTCTTTGATTTCACCTGGGGAGTCAATCAACTAACGGACTGAGGATCCTAAGGAACAAAAGAGGGGGCATTTATCCAGGCCTTCGTGGATAAAACAGATCTGATGTCCCCATATCTGCATTCATTCTGCAACCAGGGAGAAATGACCATTGCCCTGGATTCTAAGTGAAGAGGGACTCGGGGCACTTGAAATAGCTGGACAGTTTGGATGGGAACCGCGGCCACAATGTCAGACCTCCCTCAGGGCATTTAGACTGGGGATGATTAACATGCAGAAGTTTACAAACAGTTCCCACAAAACGCGGAGTCCTGATAGAATATCCAGAGTTGGGCAGGGCGGGGGAGTACAAGGAACAAAAGTTAACATCCTTCTTGGAAAACGGAGCAGGGGAAGGGGAGGGTGTATTAAAGCAACCAGCACAACCAGAGTAGAAACAAAAGTTAACGCTGTTAACAACAATAACCACAGAAATAATAGTAGCAAGCACTTACATAGCACTTACTGTATACCAGGTCTTATTCTAAGATATAGATAGATGATAGATTTGTTTAAGCCTTATAAGAATCTCACAAAGAAGGTAAAATTATATAGAGATAAGGAAAGTAAGTCACAGAGAAGAACTATGTGCCCAAGTCATACATCCAATGGCCAAATAAACCTGGGATCATGTTAGCCCTCTCTGGGAGCCTGATTATTAATAGTCTTACACCATCACATAGGGAAGGGCGACTGGCAGCTGGTGGTCTAAAATGACTCTGGGAGAAAGAAAATTTCCTTTTTTTTTTTTTTTAAGATTTTATTTATTCATTTGAGAGAGAGAGAGAGAGAAAGAGAGAGAACATGAGTGGGGGGAAGAGACAAGCAGACTCCCCGCTGAGCAGGGAGCTGCACACGAGCTCAAACCCAGGACTCCAGGATCATGACCTGAGCGGAAGGCAGATGCTTCACCAACTGAGCCACCCAGGCGCCCCAAAAAGAAAATATCCTAATGAGGGTCTGAACTATGCTCTTGGCCTTGGAGCATGCTATGTCGCTTCCATCGTCCCACAGCATATTTAGGAAAAGATGCATCATATTGCACTGGTCAAGAGCCACTAAAAAGAAAACCATAGGTCCAAAATGGAGTCCCTTATGTTAAAGGCCCCATGTCAGCAAACGAAAACTTAATACCTAACCTAACCGCAGTTCCAGCCTCCCCCAGGAATGCAACCTTTATCCAATCGACACAGAATTTCCTGGTCAGGACTAGGAAATTCACTGATAGACCCCTTCCATTCCCCTTAGGAGGGCAAGCTTGCCTAAAACAATGCATTGTTTGCTAATAATTTCCTTTTTCCCCCCCCCCGCTCCCCATCTGCCTTGAGAAACCTTTCCTTTTCTGCTGCTCCATGGAGCCCCTTTCTCTTTGCCAGATGGGCTGCTGTCCGATGCATGCCTCATTCGATAAAACCAATGTGATCTTTTACATTGCTCAGTTGAGTTTTTGTTGCTGCACAGATCCTAGCCCCCCAAAGCTAGAATGCCCAGTTTGGATTCTGTTTCTTCCTCTTACTAGCCATGTAACCGGTGCCCTGTTACTCAATCTTAAGGAGGGCTCTTTCCAGCCATCTTCTATCATCAGCTGGGAAGCTTGAGAGCTCCACTGGTAGCATCTGCCTCCCCCATGCCCATCCATCAGCTCCTCCCTCAGCTCTGTGCCCTCTGCACCGTCTCTACTGACACTGCGCTGCTCCAAGCACAGCACCTGCGGGCTGACCTTGGGAAAGCCAGTCTCTCTGTGCCTTGATTTCTTCACCTGCAAAATGGGTATAATGCCTACCTCATAGGGCTATGTGAGGATTTAATATGTTCATGCTGCAAAGAATGTAGAACAGTACTTGGCACATGGTAAGAGTCCAAAAAGTATCAGCCTAAAGAGCCTTCCAGAGGTTTCCCTGCATTCACTCTGCCTTCCGCTCTAATCTTTCTGCACTGAAGCCAACATGATCCCTTGCAATAGCAGCTCTGACTGCATGCCTGCCTTACTTAAAACCTTGGCTGGACTTCTCCATGTGCCCAGCGGATAAAAGTCCCGGTCCAGGGAAACCCTGCTGTCTCTCCAGGTCATCCTCCCCCATGCTCCGCCTTGCTCCTGACCCACTGGCCACTCTGACCTCCTGTCAGTTCTTGGAATGCCCACGTTTCTTCCCAGCATGTGCTTTGCATACGGTGGTCCCTCCATCTGTAATACTTCCCCACTCCCTTCCCCCCCTGCCCTGCCCCAGGGCTAACCTGCCCCTCCTACTGACCCCCCCTTCACTTCCTGGGGAGGCTTTGTCTGATACCTGCCCTCTCCATCCCACACGAGGTCAGTCTCTTTTGCCCACATACAATCTTAGGACCTCATTCTGCACTCACCTAATTAGGGGATAAGACTTTAAAACACTGGTCTCTTCCATTAGACTGAAATCATCACATGGGGGGGGGGACTCACACATGTATGTTTAATATGAGCTTCCTTAAAACCCAAGTGAGGAGTTCCACGGGGCTCCACTTCTCCCCTTGCCCCCTACTCTCTGCAAAAACAAAACAAAACAAAACAAAAAAACCCACAAAAAAAAACACAACTCTTTATTCTAATCTCCACTGCAAGGCTTTCTAGAAATACCACCCCATGTCCACCCAGGTTGGTGGTATCCCAAAAGTCACGGCCTGATCTTCAAGCCTGAGTTACGTCAGCTAGTCCACTAGTCCACTCTGAAGGCGGGTGAGATGTGATTTCCTTGCTGCTCCTCGGTTTTCAAGGCTGTTCCCAGCCTTTCTGTTTTGCAAAGTCCTTTGCCCATCCTTTTCCTCCCCCCCCTTACACCGTAGCCCTGAGAACTTGCAGGGAATAAGCGATGGCCCGTTCCTGAGTCACCCATCTCATAATAGCAGCCCCCTTAGCTTCAAAAAATGCGGCTGGAATTTAAAATTTACTGCTTATAAGGGCCAAACTAAATTCTAAAATTAGGTCCACCCTCTTCCCCCGGATGATGCTGGTTGCACAAGAGAACACAGACTGGTGGGGAATTATGGGCAGCTGGGAGAAGGAGGGGGCTGACATTATCAGGCAAGTAAGGGACTGCGGGTCTGAGCTCCAGCACTGACATCGGAAGAGCAGGTGGCACAGATGCCGTGGTTTCACCATCCGACTATCCAGTGGGGCCGTCACTTCTCTAGGAAGATGACACGCGGATTTACTACCATGTCGTCTGTAATTACACCGTCCACCCCTCCCCGCCCGAAGATTCTGATGATTGTCTCTTCTCTCATCTCTTGGACCTAAACACACGTTTATAAAATCTGCATGTCTATAATATCATGAAAACATTTACAGGCTCCGATTAAAGTTACACTCAGGATCTAGCTCTCATGAGGAAAACAAACCAAAACAAAAACACGTCTTACCGAAATGTCTGACAGTAATTTTTATTTGGGTCCCATTCTCCTTGATGGAACACACCCAGTATGTGTGTAAGGCAGCTTTCCAAACACTACGGTGGACCCTATTTTTTACTGCAAAGGAAATGGGCATGGTGTGGATGTCGTGAGCACTCCATCGATATTTGCTGAGAGAAAGAAAGAAAGGGGGGGAGGGAGGAAGGGAGGGAGGGAGGGATGATGGAAAGGAGGAAGGACCATGATGGATGGATGGATGGATGGATGGATGGATGGATGGAAGGAAGGGAAGGGAGGGAGGGAGGGAGGGAGGAGGGAAAGGAGGAAGGATGGGAGAGTGGATGGACGGGAGGAAGGAATGATGGAAGGGAGGAAGGACCATGATGGATGGAAGGAAGGAAGGAGGGGGTGTAGGGAGGAAAGATGGAAGGGAGGGAGGGGAGAGACGGGAGAGGGGAGGGGAAAGACGGGAGAGGGGAGGGGAGAGCACACATACAGGAGTCCTGCGGCTCTAATTCTTCCTACAGAAATGATAATCTTGAGGGGCGCCTGGGTGGCACAGCGGTTAAGCGTCTGCCTTCGGCTCAGGGCGTGATCTCGGCGTTATGGGATCGAGCCCCACATCAGGCTCCTCTGCTGTGAGCCTGCTTCTTCCTCTCCCACTCCCCCTGCTTGTGTTCCCTCTCTCGCTGGCTGTCTCTATCTCTGTCGAATAAATAAAATCTTTAAAAAAAAAAAAAAAAAAAAAGAAATGATAATCTTGAAAGCCAGTCTTTGTTGAGAAATGAAAAAGATTACCAACTGCCAAAGTTCCTCTGACCTATTAAAAGCAGAGTTCGGAGATTCGAATATCAAGTTTTATTGTAATTCCCAAGCAGATAAAACCAGATACCCCAAGCAAGGGGCCCCTGAATGCCTTAGGAGGAAGTGGAGAACGAGTCTGTGTGCAGGAGCAAGAGCTATGAAGGGAAGAAGAGGAGGAGGAGGAGGAAAAAAGAAGTCAGGAGCACGAGTCCCAACCATCCCTTCAGTTCAAAACTGCTTGTCAGAGCATTAATAGGTTAAAAACAAAAAGTCTGGGTCATCCCACTGCAAGCCAGCTCATTCCTCCCCTCTCTGGCAACAGACTGGGACCATTTCAAACACCCTTCCAAATGCTTCAGGTTTAACTGGGTACCAGACCGATATGGAACCCATGAGCCAAGGTAGGTGGGCTGTGGTGGATTCTGGGCTGTCCGTACTTGGTATATGGTGTGGAGGGTGTTAGAGGTCCTGTAAGCTCTGGTGGCGGGTACGGAGCGGCTGCAAGTTTCAAGAGATCAGCAGAGGGGTCAGAACAGAATGCAGAAACTTTATGACCAAAGGGCAGGACCAGGATATCAACAATGCTCCAAAAGGCCAGAAGGGATTGGACCTAGGTGAGGGGCCACTGGTATGTGGATGCCCAGGGAACAGACCTCATCATCAACCCAGGGCAGAGACCAGTGTGGACCCAGAGACAGTGATGGACCCAAGGCCTCGTAAAGCATTGCCATGAGGACGCATGAACTTCCCGTTATCCCTACCGACAAACCTGGTCAGAAGAGAGGAAGGAGGATGGTCATAAGGAATCAGGCAGAGAAGCCCCGAGAGACTGGCATTTCCCTAAGAGAGCCTCTGCTTTAAGTTCAAAGACATTCCTCAAATGACCCAAACACAGCAGTGGCAACAGGAAATCGAGAAGCAGCCACAGACACCCCTTGACAACATGAGTTTGACCATATGCAATATAGACAAATGTTTGACCCTGCTATGAAAAATGAGTGGGATGATGAGGGTGGGATCAGTCCAGAACAGAAAAAAAGGACAAATTAATAAAGCACTGTCTCCTTTTACCACCAACAAATGATCGGAAGGAATATGAAAAAAAAATGCTTGAAAATAGAAAGAAATGACCCTTTTCTGTTGTTCTTACCAATATGAGCTTAGCTCATCTATCCTATGCACAATTAATATAGTATTATGATACACAAATTAAGATGGGGACACAGAAGCTCTTGGCCATGGCTTAAGGTTAAGGGGCAAGTCTGCCTATCACCCAGGGTCCCTACAGAAAACAGACCGGTCCTCGGGTGCCTGGGTGGCTCAGTCGGTGAAGCGTCTGCCTTTGACTCAGGTCATGATCTGAGTCCTGGGATCGAGCTCACATCAGAGGGGAGGTCTCTGCTCACAGGGAGCCTTCTTCTCACTCTCACTCTCCCTCTGTGCGTTCTCTCTCTCTAATAAATAAATAAAAATGCTATAAAAAAAGACTAATGAAAACAGATAGATCCTACAGGAAACAGACGGGTCTATAGCAAGTGACCCAGTGGAAAACTGTTACCTCTTACCTTAGCCAAAAAGGGACAATGGGAGAGAATGATAGTGTGGGAGAGCCTTCAGAGACCTGGGGACACGGAAGAGGAGCCCCTCTAGGGAATGGCACCTGCCCTGTCTTTTCTCCTGTCCTCTAATCTCCTGCTGGCCGAATCCAGCTGAAGTCAGAGGTGAGGGGAGCCCAGGTAATACAATCCACTGGGATCAGTTTCCTGGGCACCAGGCAAAGCAGAGACGTATGGAGAATGACTCTGGAGATGGGTGGGCAAACGGAAGGTGACCAACACAGGCTGAGACATGGAACTCTAAGACGTAGCTGACATCTTAAGCAGGGTCTCTGTATCTCCGCATGATTTTCCAAACCCACAGGAGAACAGCAGCCTCAGGGCAGCACTTGGGTGGCCAGTGGAAACACCTGAGAAGAATTTTTTTTCAATTTTCCATAGAAATTAAGAAATTTCCATCATCTTCCCCAAGACTGGGATGTCAGACTGTTTTAGTCTCAGCTAAACTGCTTCAAACATTGTCACGTATTTCTATAAACTTGAACTATGGGAGTTCTGCTTTTGTGGTTTCGATATACAATCTAGAGGCAAAGGCTGCGTCTATACATCGGGGATGTTCTGATCTCAAGACACACTGCCGCACGGCACAGAAGGCCCTGCCAGGCCGGGCTGACCTCATTTTGCAACGCTGGCTTCGGGGGATTTTATTTTAAAACCTGAGTATTTACACAGTTTGCATTCTTGAGGAGGTGATAGATTCTATTAACCTTCAAGAGCTCTCCTTTGCTTTCTCTTTTCGCTAAGAGAAGTCAGGCCGCCTGGCCGAGAAGACCTGGCTGACTTGGCTTAGCTGAGCCCTACCTGTTGTTATTAAACACAGAGCAGAATTATTTGAAGTTCCATTTTTACATTAAACATAATAATTTTACTATGTTTGGATTCCTGAGGGCTCTCTGGACATTATAATGTATTTCACTCTTCTGATTCTGCTCTCCCCTCACCTCCTTGAATTCCATGCTCCACACTAAGGGACTGGTGGGAAGGGGTGAGTGAGGGGAGCTGCAGCAGGGAAGAGGTTGGCAAGAAAACAGAAGAGCCACCAAGATGCCTAGGCTTCCCTGGAAGGGTTGGGGGTAATGAACCTGATTAGTTTGAGTTGAATCAGGAGACTAGAATTTCGGGAAGTGAGAGGTTCTCCTTCCTTCTGTTTCATTTCCACAAGAATTCACTGGAAATCTAGGGAATGACTCTGGCCTAATTAGGGCTGACCCTTGAATACCGTGCGGGTGAGGTGCGCCAACCCCTGCCCCGGGGAAGTTGGAAATCCACAAATAACTTCTGACTCCCCCAAAACCGAACTACTAATACCCTGCTGTTGACCAGGAGCCTTGCCAACAACACAGTCAATGAACACGTTTCGTATGTTGTGTGTACTCTATACTGTATCCTCGTAAGAAAGGAAGCTGGAGAAAAGAAAGTGTTATTAAGACAATTGTAAGGAAAGGAAGATATAGTTACAGTGCGTACTGTATTTACTGAAAACAAGCCACATATAAATGGATCCATGCAGTTCAAACCCATGTTGTTCAAGGGTCAGAGGTACTTTTCACAGTGTTCTCCACGGTTAGATACAGAGCAGAGGGGCTGGAGTTATCCTGACCTGGACTGGATTTGCAGATCCGCTCCCCAAGCTGAGGCAGGGTGCTTCCTTTCTCTGACAATCAGGTGCTGGTGCAGAGCTCCCACCTCCTCATAAGGTTCAGTACGACGTCTTATAGCAACTTGTCTCTTGCTGGAACATCCATGCACGTGATCCTTGGGCGATCTCAGTGCACGGGGTATGGACCAAAAGTCCAGGTCTGTGACAACATGGAGAAAGAAAAAGGAAACATTTTTAAAGCCTCCAAAACCCAATCAGCCCTGGTCTTTGGTCTTTCCCCACAGAAAGTCTGAGAAGCACAGCAGGTGAGGACGATGATACCTATGCCTCTCAGGTAATATAAGGGAAGCATCGCAGCGCTGACTGGCACGTTGTAGGCGCTCCCTTCCTCTGTCCCAGAGAAGACTCACAGGACCTTGCAGTGAACCCTTGAGACCCGTGAACCCTGACCTTGCTCCAACGGAACCTGCAAGGCTGCACCTTGCCAGAAGGCTGCACCGGAAGCCTTTGCTTGGGAAGAAAGATATGCACGGGAAGCCTTGTCCCCAAAGTTCTAGTGAACATAGCAGAGCCCAAATAAGAAACTCCACCATCTCCCCATCCAGGAGCAGGCCCCCCCTTGGGATCTACAGACATTATTACTGTCAAATCAAGCTTTGAGTTGATTTGACACTAATAATAATAATAATAACAACAACAACCAACTGAGCCTGGGTGGCTCAGTCGGTCAAGCATCCAACTCTTGATTTTGGTCATGAGCTCAGGGTCGTGAGATCAAGCCCTGCTGCAGGCCCCATGCTCAGTGGGGAGTCTGCTTAAGATTCTCTTCCTCTCCTCCTGCCCCATCCCCCGCTTGTGCTCTCTCTCCCTTTGTCTAAAATAAATAAACCTTAAAAATAATAATAATAATGTGGCCGTTTTCAAGGAGCTGAGAATTTTTCCCAATCAATTCCTGGATTTTCAGTAGAGGCAGTTCATTCACTGGCACTGAACAATCTCCTTTAGGCCTCTTTTTTTAAAAAGGGGAAAAAAAAAAAAAGGAAATAAGGGCTCAAACTGCGCCCACAACACAACAGTTCCCCTGGTATCTTCTTTAAAAAAAAAAAAAAAAAAAAAAAGGAAAAAAAAGACTTTTTTTTTTTTTTAGAGGAATTTTAGGTCCATAGCAAAGTTAAGCAAAAGGTCCAGACATTTCCCGAGGGCCCCCCCCGCCCCCACACATGCACCATATCCCAGAGCTTTGGTGTGTTCTCCCTTCAGACTAGGACACAGCTCAGTGATGAGATGTCAGAGCTGCAGACGACTTGCCTACCCAACACAGCATAAAGTATCCCCCGGACCATGTCTAATCTTGTGCAGAAAATAAACTGTGCAGATCCTATGACAAGTTTGCTGGTGGAGGAGAAGCCGCTCTCGAACCGAGCTGGTTCACGGGCTGGTTCAGCGCTGCCTCGGACGGTCGCGCACGGCAGCCGGGGAGGCGGAGGGAACTTGGAAAATTGTGGAAAGGTGTAAAGTTCAGCAGGGCCCTGGCCAGTGTATTTGTTAAACCTGCTTTCCAATGACTGCCTGTGTACACCACTTCAGAGGGAAATAATGAGCATGAAATTCAATTATACAGGCATCGCTTAGCCATCTCAACCAGAATTGTGTCCCTAATCTTTTATTTTGAAGATAAAGTGAAAATCTAAAGCTACTCTCCTTATGATGGCATTTTATTCCCTTTGTGACTCAGCCAAGAGAATTTCCTTCAACCCAAGGCTCTAAGCTTCAAAGTCAGATCTCTTCTTAGCTGCTGTCCTGCTTTTGAACCTTAATTTATGTTTTCTGCGCACTAGAGAAGTAGACCAAAGCTGATCCGCCAAGAGGACCTCAGGAGCACTGCCCTAAGGAAAGATAAGCAACGTTGGGCTGTCTCGTGGAGAGAGGGCACCTCCTGCCTCGCCTGTGTGGCCACCGAGTCCCCGAGGAGCTCTAGAAGGCCCTGGCCCAGGCCTTGATATGCGCCAGGCTAACCGAGGCCATGGTCCACACCATCCTGGAAAGGCGCCACTCAGAGGACTCTCTGGCCTTCCGAGTCTTGTTCTGCCTTTGCCATGTGCCACTCTACACACACAAGTCCCACCCGCAGGACTCACGTCTTACTCCACCTGCCCTGCTGTGGGGCCGCATCTCCTTCGCCTTCATGGATGAGTCAGCACCAAGCACAATGTTGGGTCCCTGGGCGACGCCATCAAATGTCTGCTGAATGACTGAACGGCAAAGCTTTCAGAACAGGGCCTGTGCCCCGAGGATTCAGGTTATGAAGTTTTAGAACAAGTGTCTGGAGCCAAGGTGCTCCCCAAAGCCCCCTGCTCTGCTTTTCCTACTACTTCCCACCCACATGAGAACCTGAGAAGCTTCTGTAACATGAGGCCAAACAGAGAGCCACACACGGACATAAAGCACAATTCTGCTCCCTGCCCCAGTATTATTTAGCTTTTTTTTTTTTTTTTTTTTTTTTAAGGAAAAAGGGAGCNAGAGAGAGAGGGAGGGAAAGAATCTCAAGCAGACTACCATGCTCAGCACAGAGCCCAAAGTGGGGCTCGATCTCACAACCCTGAGATCATGACATGATCTCAAGATCTGGGACTCTTAACCGACTGAGGCTCCATTATTTAGCATTTTTTAAGTTAAAAGAGGACATTGGAAATAGGAGTATTGCTGTTTTTCACTTGCATGGTCTTTTTCCCAATGTAAAGGGTGACGAGCAGAGTTTATGGTGTTGCCATTGAATGGATAATGAGTAGAGTTTATAGTGTTTCTATTAAAAGGCAGAAAAAGGGGGGCTGAATTTGCTGAAGGAAGAAGTTCAGCTTTGAAGTCAGACACTGAGAAGAACTTCCTGATAGCCGGAGTTCTGATATTCTACAGTAAGACCATCTTCTCTCCAGAGAAGCTTGTGAGTTTGTGTTAAAAAAAAAATTTGTAAACCTAAATGTAGTCTTTTCAGAGCAAAGAGATGGATTACCTTCCTTCCTCACCCCGTATGTCCATCTGACAAAATCCTTCCCATCCTACGAGGCCCATCGCAGATCCCCAGAGAGGGTTAGTCTCCTGCACACCTCCCACCCTTGGGTGTACCCTGTGTGTCTTTGTGATACATGGGATTCATCAACACTTCTTGTTGACAACTACCATGCCTGGGCACTGTCCTAGTTTTCTTGGAACACAGAAATAGTTCCGAAAGACTAGGTCCCTGTGGTCATACTCCCACATTGTTGGGACTTGCAGATGATCAACAAGGAGACAAATACACAAAATACTTCTCACTAGTTTTCAGTGTTATGAAAAAACCCCACCAGGTTACATATGATAATGGGTGAGGGTTCCCCTAAAGAGGATTTCCCACAGGAAGGTGGGGGAGGCTTCTGTGACGAGGTGACCATGAGCTGATGGCTGAGACGGCCAGTATGTGTTGAGGTGGGCAAGGTGATTCCAGGGGAAGAGCAGGTGAACTCGGCACGTTTGAGAGACAGACACAAGCACGTGGCGCTCACCAAGCAGAGGTGAGAGAGGAGAGGAGGCTGCTCCTTCCAACTCTCCTCCCCAGAGTGCTATGCGGTCCTATTTTGTAAAGGTCTTGGGGGACAATGACCTCCACACGGTCATGTTATGGACTGAGCGTCTGTGCTCTGAAAACCATACATGAAGTCCCAACCCCTAGTATGATAGAATTTGGAGATGGATCTTTGGGAGGGAATTAGATGAGGTCATGGGGTGGGGCCCCAGTCTGATGGCATCAGTGCCCTCGTAAGAGACACCAGAGAGCTCGCACATGCTCCCTCTTCCCGCATGCGCACAAGAGGCCATGTGAGCGCAGTGAGATGGCAGCTGCCTACACGCCAGAAGGGGTCTCAGAACGAAACCTGCCTTGCTGCCTCCTGGATCTGGGACCTCCCAGGCTCTAAGGGTGTGAGAGATAAATTTCTGTTGTTCAAGCCACCCAACCATGGAAATGTGTAATATGGCGGCCCAAGCTGACCAATACAGGTCTACTGGTATGCCTGGAACTTAATGGAGGGTCTGTAAATCTCTCGTCAATCAATAAGTAATGGAGTCAGAGGATTGTCACCCACACCCACTCAGTCCTCCATGACTCACGCTCCATCCTGTGTAAGAGGGACTTAGAATCCCCCACTCAAAGCTTAACCAGATATTTTCAAAAGATCCCGAGGGAGAATCATAGCCATCCCAGATCTTCAGCTTCTGCCTGCAGCCTTGCTTCTCTCCACTGAGCTCAGACCCCAGATCACATCTACCCTATCCACTGGCCCATCATATGTGTCTCAGGTGAGCAAACACCTGTGGGAAGCCGGTTACCCCACACCAACTTGTCATTTGTGGCCTGGGTCCCCAGATCAAGGTGCATGTTGAATAAAAGACCCAACATCCCTGGATTCTTGGGCTCTGTCCATGTCTAGCCTTGAACTTCGTCGGGAGGCTTTCTGGGATATGGAAAAAAGTAGGCTGAAAGGGAAGAGCAAGCCGACCCTTTCCCCTGTGAGGAAGGCATGTGTGTGTCCGCATGCGTCTGTGTGTGTGCTGCAGTCTCTGGGGCTAGAGTCAAGATATATGTCCTCACTGTGCTGCTGCCAGTGGACACTGGACTCGCACCCCTATGCATGACATGTGTTTGTTCAAATGTCACACAATTCATGGTCCGTGTGGGAGCAGAGCAGTGCTGTGACACTGAGCAGCTCAGGACTCCCGAGCTTGGCAGCCTCCCGGGCGTGCTGCACGGTGGCAGGCAGCCAGAGCGTCGTGGCGCAGAGTGTGTGGGTCTATGGATACCCACGTATGCATGGCACACACGCACGCACAGGCTTACACGCACACGTGCACATGCACACACACACATCAGAGCACGTGAGAGGTGCTTTGTCTTCAATAGATACTTCATTTCTTTTATGTAATTTACACCCACAAACCACGCTATGCACAATCTTGTCCTGGGGACTTGATTTTCTTTCATGTGGTTCTTTGTGCTAACGAGATTAAATCAGTTCCAATAGGTACTGGTTTAATGGAGATGATAAACTTTTATTGAACTTGAGCATATTAAAATGAAATGTAAGCAATAGGTGATTCTGGCATTCTCCTGGGGTCTCTTCCAATGTGAATAAAGCCAGCATGCCTTCTCTGGAAAATAACAGCTCCTCGCCCGGCTCACTTTATGTGCTTAATTAAAATCTATTTTTGTGGTATAAAAAGGAGCTAAACAATGTAGTGTTTCTTCTCTTCCATAGAAGTCCAAAGAAACCCTGTTTTCAACTCGGAGAACAGAGATGGACGAGTCCTTTCTTAAAAACAGATCTTTACATTTCACACAAAGGGCAGGTAACGTGCTGTTTTACAGCGGCCTGTCTGCTAACCTGTGATCTGTTTTGTCTGTGAATGGGATTATCATGGTGGTTTATTGAAAAAGAGCCAAAAACGATGTAAAGTAAACTGTTTACACAAAGCCACCAGGCTGAAAAATCCAAACTCAGACTCATTTCACGTTTTAACGAAAATAAACTTTATTGTAGCTTCAACCGGACAGTTAAACCTTTCAGGGTCTGCTCAGCTGGCTGACTGTGGGGGACCCGAGACCACGGCTCTCAGGAGAAATTACGAAACCGTAAAAGTCATGGTTAACCTCTGACGGTTGCCTTTCTCTGCAGCACTCCGTTCGGATTTTACTCCTGGCCAGGATGTCAGCCAGGCTCCTCGGCCAGGCTCCTGTCACTGTGTCTGCCAGTCCCGTAAGTCAAGAGAGGGAGGTTTGGCTCTCCGGCATGGCAGGGGGTAGATGGGGAGCTGTCAGTAACCCTTAGCCTTACTCCTCAGGGAAGACATCTTTATGTCTCTGGGGGGCTGGCAGGGATACACCTGGCCTCTTCCGACCCCTGGTCCAAAAGGGTCAAAATGATTTTTTTTTTACTAATGTCCACTCTGGACCTTTGTGAATCTTAAATTCTAATCCGGGGCCAAAACATTTCATAAGACGTGCTTTGATCTGCTTGAAAACAGACAAAAGACCAAAGGAATAGAAACATCCACCAAGGAAGCCCGACTTCGACACATTGTTTTGTCTTCTTGAGAGTTCTGTAGCAGGAAGCCAGACAGAGAGTTCCAGGCCATGTTCACCATATCCTCGGAAGTCACTTCAGAGATCGCTTCCCTAGTGTGCACATCAGGGCCTCACGACAATGTTTCTGGACCATTTGTTGTTGTTTTTTTTTCCCCTTTTTCCTGAGCCTGCCTAATTTTTCGAGAATTGTCTTCTGGAGCCCTTCGGACTACAAGGAGCCTGTGTCCTTTTGACCTGACACCAATCATCTCTTAACCTCATTCATTCATTCACTCATTCCTTCGTTCCTTCAATGGAAGGACCCAGTGTGTGCCAAGTACTGTGTGAGACATGAGGGATACAAAGTAAGACGGTGACCCCGACCTCAAGGGCTCTCCAGCTAGTTGAGTGACAGGTAGAAAAACAGGTAATGGGGGCGCCTGGGTGGCACAGCGGTTAAGCGTCTGCCTTTGGCTCAGGGCGTGATCCCGGCGTTATGGGATCGAGCCCCGCATCAGGCTCCTCCGCTATGAGCCTGCTTCTTCCTCTCNAGGTAATGATAATATGAATGACACATGGTTAAATAAAGGAACTAAGTATTATAGGAAGACAGGTGCTTCTTGGTATCCATCAAAGCTCTTCCTCTTCCCTGACGCTCTGATGCTCAAGATCCCTCGGGTTCTGTACTGGGCCCTCTACTCTCCTCTACCTACACTCTTCCCCGAGACTTCTTCCGCCTACACTCCCTACCTATAGCTCAGTCCCAGAGCTTCGAACGGCTTTATGTTCCTGATTACCCTTCTGTCTCCAGCCCAAGCCTCCCCCTGGAGCTCCACATTCTTATGGCCCTCTGCCTATCTGACCAGCTCCACCTGAATGACTAAAGAGGCATCTCTACACAGTCACTCTTGACCTCTGCCTTCCCACAGTGCCCTCCCCCCATGTCACCTGCCCACTTTCACCATCTGCCCAGCTGGTCTAGAAAAGCCTAGGAAGCCACCTTGACTCTTCCTCTTCTTCCCCACTCTACACCCAAGTCCTATGGATTCCATCTCCAAAGGCATCTGGATCTGTCCTCTGTCTCTGTGTTCACTGCAAAAATCTACCTTCAAAACCTATCACATCTTGCCTGCATTCCTACAACAGTCTACCCATTCTCCCACTTCCAATCTGTTTTCCACGCTGCAGTCTGTATGATCTTGTTAAAACTCAACTGGTATAATCTTGTTCCTCCACTTAAAACAAAGGGATGAGCCTTCTGTTCCTGGCCCAGATGGAATAACAGGGACTAAATTTATGCTCCCATATGGAACAACTAATGAATGATACAAAATATGTGCAACAATTATTTTCAAAACATTAGGCATGAGGTGATGAAGGAGAGTGACAGCTGAGAGACAAGAAACAAGGCAAAGCTGTATGATTGCCCCAGCTTAACGGTGGAAGAGAATTTCTAGGCCATGGCACAGGGACAGGAAAGCAGAAAGCTTAGTGGTCTTGTTGAGTTGAGGAGACAGTACTAAGTGTCCCAGAGGCCAAGGAAGCCAGAGCTCAGGGTGGAGTACTGGAGAGAAGAGAGTTCAGAAATTAGCAGAGCGTCCTCCCTGTGTTTTGAGCTGAGTGCTGCTCAATGCATACCTGGGAGAAAATTAACTAAGGTGGGGGGTGGGTGGGGGGGAACACTTGAAAGGATTAGAGAGAACAATTCCTCAGAGGTCACACAAGACAAAATAATTTTTCACCCACCAGAGTAAAAAACAAAACAAAAAGCCTGAGGATGAGTCTCACACCTTGTCTATAGCTTTGAAAACAAACAAAACCCCCTACAAAACAAACAAAAACAAAACCCTACTCAAAGTTACACTCAAAATAATAAAGAATAAAGATAAGAACAAAAATCAATATAAAACAGAAAATACAATAGAGAATACAAATGAGACCAAAAGCTGGTTATTTGCAAATACCAATTAATCTGATGAACCTCTAGCCTGACCCCTGGGGTGTGGGGAAGTGTAGGTCGAGAAGTGCACATCAGCAATACCGGGAATGAGAGGTGTGACATCACTACAGATTCTACAGATGCTAAAAGCATTCTTCCTTTTTTTTTTTTTTTTAAAGATTTTATTTATTTATTCGACAGAGAGAGAGACAGCCAGTGAGAGAGGGAACACAAGCAGGGGGAGTGGGAGAGGAAGAAGCAGGCTCATAGCAGAGAAGCCCCGATGTGGGGCTCGATCCCAGAATGCTGGGATCACGCCCTGAGCCGAAGGCAGACGCTTAACGACTAGGCCACCCAGGCGCCCCTAAAAGCATTATTTCTTCTGAACAACTTTATGTCAATAAATCTGAAACTCAGAACAGATGGACAAATTCCTTAAAAGATGTAAAACCAACATTTGCTCAAGAAGAAATAGGTAACCTGACCAAATAAACTCTGTATTTTTAAAAACTAAATTCATAGTTTAAAACCTTCTAATGAAGGAAACTTCAGGTACAGGCAACTTCACTAATGAATTCTACCAAACATCTGGAAGAAAGAAAACCCATTTGAACAAACTCTTAAAGAACACTGAAGAGAGGGATTGCTTCTCAAATCATTCTATTAGGCCAGCATTACTCTGATACTTAATCCAGAGAAAGATGTTACAAGAAAACTATGTAGGTACAAATTTTCTAAACAAAATCTTAGCAAATTTAATTCAACAACATATAAAAAGGCTAGTAAGTCATGATCAAGTAGGGATTATTACAGGAATGTACCTTTGGCTTAAATTTCAAAGCAATCAATTAACAGACTAAAAAAACCAAAAAACATATGATTATTTTAAAAGACTGAGAGGAGGGGCGCCTGGGTGGCTCAGTCGTTAAGCGTCTGCCTTCAGCTCAGGGCGTGATCCCGGAGTTCTGGGATCGAGCCCCACATCAGGCTCCTCCGCTGGGAGCCTGCTTCTTCCTCTCCCACTCTCCTGCTTGTGTTCCCTCTCTCGCTGGCTGTCTCTCTCTCTGTCAAATAAATAAATAAAATCTTTAAAAAAAAAAAAATAAATAAATAAAATAAAAGACTGAGAGGAAACATTTGACAAAATACAGCACCCATTCCTGATAAAAACTTTCAGTAAAATAAGAGTAGACGGAACTTTCTTAACCTCATAAAAGATATCTATGAAAAACCGACAAGCCCCCCCACACGTACATACTATGTAGAGATATAAGTAATTAGTCCTATTTACATAAAATGCTAGAAAATGCAAACTAATCTATAGTAACAGAAAGGAAATCGGTGGTTGCAATGAGCGAAGGTTCTGAGTGGGGGATTATAAAGGACCATACAAAACTTTGGGGGATAAGTATGCTCATTATCTCGAACATGATGATAATTTCCTGGGTCCACACATATGTCACGACTTATCAGATTGTACGCTTCACACATGTTCAGCTTACTGAATATTAATTATACCTCCTTAGAGCCATTGAAGAATCTTTCAAAGGTTTTCCATTGCTTTTAGAATAAAATCCAAAGTGGTTCTCATGGATCATTTATGGCACATTTATCAATCAGAGTGCCTGGAACACAGGAGCAGCTCAACTAATGATTTCCCTTTTCCCTCCCCAATTCCAGTAACAGAGAAGGGAACTGCATGGGGAAAAGCATGTCCCCAAGAAAGGGCATGGAATTTTTGGAGAATCATTACAAAATGGAAAATTTTAGGAGCGTGATAGGGAGAAATGGAAGTCAAACCTGGAAATGCACTTTGGTACTAGGTTGTAGAGGAACTAAGTGCTTTGCCTCTGGATTTCCACCTGTGAATAACAGGAAGCTGTAAACAAGATAGGGTAAGCTGGGGGAGAATTAGGCTGGGGAGATTTACAATTGACAAGAATAACTCTAGTGACTACACGGACAGAGAAGTAAAAGTTGATGAAGGCTGGGGAAGATCGGAAACAGTGAGAAGACTTAGATTTTTTTTAATTGTTTAGATTCCAGAGATGATGAAGAAGAGAGGTATAAATTCTTCCCAGCACCCAAGACCCTCATCTCCAGCTATGCATCCTGCCTTAGTCACCACCGCCTACCTCTTAAGGGACCCCCAATAACCCTCAGCACCAAAGCTGAGACTGTGAATAAGAACAGAGCTCTTTGCCATTGGTTGAAGACAAAATCAAAATAGCAGATCAGGAAAACATTTGAATGGTCATGAACTTTGGGTATCATTTTTCATACCCAGAGGTTACAGATGAGAACCATGGAGAACTTCAATTCTCTGATTAAGGACAAAGAGAAAGGGGTGAAATGTTTAAAATCCCCAAGGCTACCAAGACACAAAACAAGCGAATTGGCAGCAGAGATCCAAGTAGTCAAGCCTAGTAAAGAACAAGTTGATAAACTGGTTAATAAGGGACTTAGCACTGGAACATAAAAACTGTGGGGTTGAAGGTTATGACTCAGGCTTTCCTAGCAACTCTGTTAAACAGGGACATTCCATAACAGCGGATTCAAATTCAACAAGAAACTAACTGATAAACCTGGAGATGGCTCGCTCTTCCAGAGCAGAGAAAGCGAATGCAAGAGAAGCACTCGGTGACAAATAAATAAAACCATGACTTTGCTGGAACGTACTCCCAAGGGAACTACAAGGGAGTTCCTTGGGAGTACTAAATTAAAGTTTTACAAGACTTGCCCATCAGAGACTATCTCTTTCCTTCAAGGTAGCATTGGTATTTCTGACCAACTACCACCAAGAGACCTGTGAACTTAGCTATGCAAGAGAATCACCACAGGTGAAGCTTGATAAAAACACTGATGGCCTGGAGACTCTGATTTAGTGGGTCTGGACTAGATCCTGACGTGTGGATTCTAAATAAGTCCCTCAGGTTATACAGATGTGCTGCCAGGCTCGAGGATCCCTCACCTAGATCAAGGCCCTGTCCAAACAGAGAGACTTCGCACAGGCATGGTGACTAAATGTTATAAAGGAGCGTCTGACTTCTCTTTGCAATACATTCGTCCGAAGAAACAGAATACCTACCGACCCTGCATATGTAATTTTAAATCTATATAGTGACACACGTTAAAGGAAGATCATTAAATACATAGGTATATTTAGATATCAGTTAAGAACACTCCTTCCATTTCTTTCACTCTTAAAAGCAGGTTATGTGATACGGGAAAGTTTTGAATTGAAGGAAAAGAGGGTGCAAAGGCAAGTTCAAGGGAGAGCATTTCCAAGCTCTGCGCCAAAGAGAAGGAAAGAGATTTTTTGGGGAAAGAGCCCCCTGCCGCTGGATTGAGTCCCACCGCTCACCACCAGGACAGGGTAAGGCGGGGCCTCCTTCTAGACCTAGGCCCAGTGAAGGGCTGAAGCAAGGCCATTCGGAGCACTGAGATGTGTTTCCCGGAGTTGGGAAGAACAACATGGGCAAGGTAAAGCAGCCTGGGTGTTTAGGAAGTGCCTGCGCTCCTCTCCAATGGAGGGAGTCAGAGGTAAGTCCTAAATGGGAATGTCGTCCTTGAGCCATTTCAAATCCTGTCCAAGGGGACCGCTTGAAAGTGCAATGGAATCCAACAGAGAAAATCCTGTGGAGAGTGGACAACCAGAAATCTAAGGGCTCAGTGTGGAGTACCAGCCTCAAGAGGGGCCCAGGATTTGAAGTCTGGGGCCAAGCAGCAGCAGAGTCTCTGGAGGGATCAGAAAAGCACCCTCTGGAGGAAGAGCCAGCTTTCACCCCTGTCAGGTACAATGAGAGCAAAGCCATCTTGGGGCAGTCTCAGTCAAATCAGACTCATGAGTATTCATTTTCTCTTCCCCTCTTCCTCTGTTCCAGCCTTGCAAGGTACATAAGCTGACATTAGTAAGATGCTGGTTGGGGTGAATCAGAAATAAAGAAAAAGCTGACTACACTTCCCTCCGTGGCAGTTGTTAACTAGTCCTAGTAGGGAGAGCGAAAAGATTCATCGTCAAGTCTGGAGTCTTGGTTACTGTGTGGGCATTTGCATAACTGAGCTCAGACTGGCACGGGAGCTAAAGCACCCAGCCCTGTGTCCTGCCAGTTTCTCCCAAAGGCAAGGGCAATTTTAAAGGGACCACAGGAGATAAAGTTAAAGATGCTCTTTGACGTCATCCCACAGATTAGCATGTTCAAGGTACACGCACAAGTTCATTCTAACCCTCGTCCCCCCAACCCTTCTTCACTACTCCCTTTAAGAAAAACAAAGGCCAGGGTGGTAGAGTCGGTGAGGCATCCGAATCTTGATTTTGGCTCGGGTCACGATCTCAGGGTCGTGTGACCGAGCCCCACGCTGGGCTCCACGCTGGGCTTAGAGCCTGCTGAAGATTCTCTCTCTCCCTCTCCATCAGCCACTCCCCCCTCTAAAAAAAGAAAAAGGGAAAACAAAGACAAAACTATTTTTAGTCTACCATCTACCTCATTGCACAGTTAGAAATCCCTCAGCTTGTAGGTATGTATGATCCTGATTCCAGAGCTTCTATAAGCGGATCAGAGTAGAACAAAAGCAAAAAGACAAAGGAGAAGGAGTCAGAAGACCAGAGAGCTTTCCAAAGGCAAAGGAGGGGTGACTTTCCAAAAAGAGAATGTATGTTTTAAGGGTGCCTGGGATTTGTTTTAATCAGTTGGGGTGAGACACAGGCACGGAAATGACTCTCATGAAGGAAGCCGTTTTTTACAGTCACAGATCCCTAGAAACAGCAGGCACGGCACGCAGGGCCACACTCAGTCGGGAGACCAAGGGAAGGAGGGAAAACATGAGTAAAAGCATATATTGTGGTTTCTGTGGGAAAGAACGTGCGAAGCAGGGTGATGTGGCTGAGGGTGGCTAGTCTGAATCACTTCAGCCAGCTCTGGGACACGAGGGTGGCTCTACTCATCTGGTACCTAGTCGTCCTGGGTGATTAGCACAAGGGAATAGTGGCCTTGAACAGGAGCCTCCCATATAAGGGGTGGCTGGGGGTCAGCATTCGAAAGGTGCACTTGAGGGCAAGTTGTTTACTCTCTCTAGGAACAGGCTGGTCCTGAAAGGGGAGTCTCTCCAGCATCAGCAAAGCCCCAAGTCGTCAAAGCATCAAGAAGAGAAAAGGACACAGTTCATCTAACTTAAAACAATATATAATGGGGTCAAATGCTGCAAAGAGGTCAAGGATGTTGAATCCTACAAGACAGGTCTTGGATTTGCCAGCCGAGTGGCCAGTTTTAGGAAGCAATGTGGGCACAGTTGTCAGGGCCAAAGGGATGAAGAAGAAAGTTGTTGGTTAAGAAGCAGAGTAGTCTGTGTGTATATGTAACACGAAAAGAAAGTAAGAAAAGCAGTAAGATAGTCAGATAAGAGAAAAATTATTTCGTTTTGTTAGACTTGTTTTCGTTTTAGCAGACAAGAGATATAAATTTGCTTGTAGACAGCAGGGAAGAAACCGGGATAGGAAGAGAGAGCTGTTAAGAGGTTGGCCTGGACTCCTGGGGGACGTCAACCGGCTTTGATTTCTAACAGCGGGCAAGTGGACGTCAGGGCTCACAGTGCGAAGATGCACGTCTCCAAGCTCAGACTGCAGTCACTTGTGTGAGTGGAGACTGGGATCTGCTGGCCCGCCCACAGGGCAGTGACATTCCACAGAGAGCACGACTCCCAGTCCTTGTCAGGGTCTGGTTTCCTACCATCTTGGGCACAGAAGCCTCAACAGAAGAGAAAGAAGAGTTTGATTTGGGGAAGGATGCATCAGTGTCTGTGTCCATTTTTTTTTCTGTGCTGAGAATATGTTTATTGAGGTCAAGCTCGTAGTAACCACGTCCAGCAAAAAAATCAATCAAAATGTTTACAGCAATAAAACCATACTGGTTTAATAAAGGGAGCCCCCTTCCAGAGCACCAATTCCAAAAGATTGACTTCTCAGATGACAGAGTCTTAGATTTGTCCTTGAAGCCAACTTTTTGATTGACAAATACACCCTCCCTCCCCACCAGAGTATTTATACATTAGACCCCCACGCAAAAATATAAAATCACTTTTCAACGGACACATTAAATCATCAATTGTAGGCAAGAAACACATCTTGTTTGTTCAGTCAACCATCCTATAAAGCTTTGCTGTGTTCATTTCGTCACGAAACCACACCAAGCCTGAGGGGAAAGACAGTAAGGAATTTCCTTTTGAATATGCTCCTATAACTTATACCAAGCATTTGCCAATGTCACGTCCATGAGCGTGGTCATTGATGCCATGGTCTCCATTTTACAAAGGGGAAACCTGTCGTTTGAGGAGTTTACATGATTTGCAAGAAGGCACAGGGCGGGAGCACAGTAGCTGGGATCCGGGTGTGAACTGAGGGAACTGGATCAGGGGCTCACGCCAGAGACTCCCTTCCTCAGCTGTTTTACTACGAGAAGAGTCATTGTGGGGAGACATGGTGAATGGGGCTTGTGAGCCTCATTTGTGATGCTGAGTGCTCTGCACAACAGGCTTCAGCAGGATTCTGGAGCTAGTGGACACGAAGAGGAAGACGGAGCCAGAAAGACCCCAGGCAGCCAAAGCAGGGTGTATATTTGCTCTCTCTGCCACTAATACCTAGTGCTAGCATGGCCTACTTTCCAACTAGCCCCCAGTCTGTTTGGTATGTGTGTGACGAGCATGCAGAGAGAGAGGGACTGTCACACTCTGAGCTTACTGTTCCAGCTGCCGAGGAAAAGAAAGTAATGGACACACACACACACACACACGCATACTTACATGCACACACAAACATGCACACACAGATGTGCACACACACACGTATCTACACATACACACATATACGCGTATGCACACACGTACACAAATATCTACACACACAAACACGCATACACATGCACACCCGCACAGGCACACACACACACACGTGCACACACACACGTGTATGCACATGGTCTCAACTGCAACTTAGACCCTTTTAACACATGGCCCACGGTTCGAAATGGCCCCGAATACCCGCAACCTGACAAGCTAGATTAAACTGTCATCTTCTGGGAGGAGTCAGAACGAGTATGGAAGGAGCATTTCCCTCCTTCACTCATTAAAAGTAGGACAATAAGCCAGGTCCTCTGATTCAGATGCTGGGCCTGTTCAACACAGAAGACAAAAAGAAGTGTCATGCTGGGCCTCCACTGTCAAGAAATTAGCAAACAAGAGAGGAACCGATCCCAGAGAAGGAAGCCCAGACGAAGGGGGTCCAAGTCAGTAACACCAACTGGCGGTTTAGAGGACGGGGAGTGCACTTTGGCCATGGCGAGTCAAGAAGGCTCCCTGGAAGGTGTGGGGAGGCTTTGCATGGGTGGCTGCCTCAAACCAACAGACACACTTTTCATTCCCCGACTCAGGATGCCACCTTCACCAGGAAAGGAAGCGGCCACCACGGCTGGTTTCCCACTCTCCATCAGGGCTTGCTGGAGCTCTGGGAGACAGCACTCCCTTCTCAGGGAGCCGGAGTATTAACAGCAAGACAATTTTAAGTTGGAAGGTACTTTCCTCCTGGAGAAAACTAACCATGACAGAGTTTGGCACAAAGCTGGGTTGGAGCTCTAGACATACAGGGCCCTAATCATCTGCAGACGTTTTAGGAACCGGTCCTGTGCATTGGATGGTTCTCAGGAAATAAACAGGGAGAGACGCTTTCTCCTCCCCAGGGCCCCTTTGCCCTGTTCAAATTTGCCCTGACTAATCGTCTTAGTAGGTGTTGGGTCAGAGTCAGCTAGGGGTCTGACTAAGGTCACTTACTTGCTTTGTTTACACTGCTAATTTTATCATTGCTTGGAAGGCTAATGGTATTATTTATACTTTAACTATGATAAATGTCTAGTTAAAGCAGGGTTGGGGCAAGTTAAAGACCAATACAACAAATCCAGAACTTTTTTACACAGGAAATATTAATATTTTTGAGCTCCCCAATCCTTCCAGAATCTTGTACTTGACAAGGATAAGCGGTCCTTCTAGCCCACTGCTTCTCCCGTTCCAGTCTCGGGACAGACAACCAGCATCACAACGCCTGGGGAGGGCAGGAGGACAGGACCCAGGAGCCTGCCCGCTAATACCCGGGTGTGGTTGATGGTGCCTTCCGAAGTGTGAGCACTTCTATGCACCGGCTCCCGGGGCAATGCTGGGAGCTGCTGGAGAAATGGGGGTTTGGGGCCAGGGCTGGAAACCTGGTTGTCAGCTACATGTGAGAGCCATCTGTTCCTGGTTAAGGCTTCGAGGGAGGGTTGAGCTTTAATAATCTGTGCAACAGAACAGTGCTTGTCAAGCTTTAACGTGCAAATGAGTCACCTGGGATCCTGCGAAAACACAGATTCTGGTTCAAAATGTCTAGGGTGGAGCCTGAGAGCCTGCCTTTTCACAAGCTCCTAGGTGATGCCGTGCTACTGCTCCATGGCCACACTTTGAGCAGCGAGTCAGAGAGGGCACCGGAAGGTCAGGATATGATTCAACGTGATCCAGCGTTGGCTTGGTGAGTCTCCCCAGCTGGACACTCAAGGTGTGGCTGTCCACAGCTCCCCTATTCACACCAACATGGGCTTCTCCACGCTTCTTAAAGAAAGACTTTATTTACTTGTGTGTGTGTGTGTGTGTGTGTGAGAGAGAGAGAGAGAGAGAGAGACAGCATGGGGGGGGAGGGGCAGAGGGAGAAGCAGACTCCCAGACTCCCCCGCTGAGCAGTGAGCCCAGTGTGGGGCTCGATCCTGGGACTCTGGCATCAGGACCTGAGCGGAAGGCAGACACTCAACCAACCAAGCCACCCAGGCGCCCCTTCTCGCTGCTTTCTGAGTGAGCCGCGTGACTTCCCCTCTGCCGGCGAGTGCTCACATTACTCTCCCTCTGTAGACTAGCTTCCTCCTGGCCAGCATGAAACCTGGAACTTCCTCTCAGCCTTCCAGGTCTATCTCAAATGTCTTGCCATGGAACGAACCAGCTCCCACCCTGGATGGGGTTTTTTTTCTCCCCTTCATTTAAAATCTTTATAATTAGAAGTTTACACCTTTTGACCATCTGATCTTTCTATGCATTGATTTTTTTCTTTTCCACATATAAGTGAGATCATGGAGTATCTGTCTTTCTCAATCTGTCTTATTTCCCTATTATATCTGTATATTGCCCTCAAGGTCCATCCATATTGTCATAAATGGCAAGAGTTCCTCATTTTTAATGGCTGAGTAATATTCCATTGTATATAGACCATGACTTCTTTACCCCTTCATCCATCAAGGGACACTTAGGTTGTCTGCATATCTTAGCTCTTGCATCACTTGTGTTTTTGATAATCATTCCCACAGGCATGAGATGATAGCTCACTGTGGTTTTGATTTGCATTTGCCTAATGACTAGTGATATTAAGTTGCGTGAGACTGGATAACGGCCTCCCCCACCCTGTCTAGGATAGCAGATAAGGAAGCTGCGGAGCGGCAGAGCCAGTCCAATCCCCAGCCTATTTGTTGGATAATTATGACTTAGAACAATTTCAAAGTACAGCAAGATGAGCTGCTGGCCAAGGAAACTGTGCAGACCATGGATGCTAGAGGTATGGGGGGGCGGTGAGAACAGCCAGCAGGGGCTAGTGAGAGAGCCGAGGAGGGGCAGACACAGGTGCCGAGGTTTGGCAGCAGGTCGGGGTGCCTGCAGTCTCAGCCCGATGGGAAATGGTGTCCTGCAAACACCCCAGACCCCAACCCCACCCAACGCTCCACCTGCCGCGAATCCACACGGAAGGAGCCTCTGCTGGGGAATGCGGCTGCTGAATGAACCCTGGTCAGTGCCCGGGGTAAGTGCATTTTACGTAACCCTAAGCCTGTATTTTATCTGATCCTGTTTTTGGACAGAGAAGAGACACTCTCGGGGGCTGCCTGCAGCACTCGCTGAAGACGGAGGTGGAAATGAAGCACAGCCCCGAGGTGGGGGCCCTGGGGTGCTGGTGGGGAGCTGTGCTGAGATTTGAAGGCCTCAGCCTGCAGCGTTTCTCCCTCTTCTCTTGTGACCACGTGGTTCGGCACACCACCGGCCCCTCTGTCAAGGCTGCCCTCCTTCACGTTCGGCCCTCAACTCCTCTCCCAGCCTCTCTGCCCAGGATCTGCCGTGGGAGTCCGGCCGCCTTAAATTCATAGGGAGGAAGCCACAGTCCCTCAGAGAGTTCTGCTCTGGGGGTATGTCTGCAGCAGGTGAGAGTGTGGGATGGGGCTGAGGTTTAGGGTATTTTCCTAGCCTCCAGTAAAGCAGCACTCCAGGCCCCATACCCCTAGGATGTAGGTGTCCAAGCCAGCCACTAAACCCCAGCACCTCCACCTGTCCCTTCCCCATCTGGCTCCCAACAGTCCTCCACCCCCCAAACACCTTTATCATCACATAGCCCTTGGCTGATAACTGCTTTCCGTGGATGTTGTTTTCAAGTCAGGTGCCAACAAAAATTGTAAACTTCTCAGTAACGGAGACTGCGTTAGACTTTTCTGTACCTTTAGCTCCCAGGCCCATTTCCCGAACACAGATGGTGCTCGGTCAATGTCTTTTGATGGTAATGAAAGCAAGCACTGTTAGAGGTCCTGGAAAGCAACACGCCACTCACCAACATGGGGGTCACAGGAACTCAGAAAAGACAACAAGAAAAAAATTATTTTCAAAAGATTAGAGATGAACCAAGATGGGAATATGAGGAGACCTACAAGTGATGGATGTACGTGTGAAATTCATCTTCGCCTGTTCTGAAGAATCTGCCCATCCTTTGTGCCCGCTATCCCACGGACTGGCATGGTGCTGTTCCTGCCTAAGGAGGGTTGTAGTTAAAATCCCACAATCTGTACTACCTCGCTTGGGAGCCCCGTTACTACACCAGATTCTGGGGTAGGAGAGTGTGTCCAGTTCCTGCCACAAGAAAAAGCAGCAACTATGGGGGACTCTGGGGAAGGAAGCAGTTGTAGTCCAGTAATTGCTTATGTCATGGGTCTTTCTTGAAAACACAGATCCCTGGGAATTGACATTCGCCCTGGGCTTGTCCAGAGATGTGTTATGTCTAACTGCAAGTCCTTCCCTCGCTGCCCCAAATGCCAGACCAGTGGTGGAGATGGTTGTTTGCTCTGGCCTCTTGGGAGGTCCCTCATGCCTCCTTGGTGACCTAATCATGAGAACCCTTGTGTATTTCATTTATATGAGTCACCATTTGGGCAAAAGAAGAGATCTCTTCAGAATATAGAAGCAAATCCACTAATAATACAAATTAAACACAGAAAATGTATTTGTTCATTAGTGTTCAGTAGAAAACTAAATAAATGTAAGCTAGAGAACTGTGGGACAGTAGATACTTCGCTTTGTTGGAAGTCATGGAAAATAGTCTGGCCGGGACTTTCATAAAAGTCACTCAAAATGCAAAAGTAAATTCCACAGCGAAATTATAAATTCAGCGTCGGACTGCCCACATACGTCATATTTTCCACAATCAAATCGTGTCAAGCCTACTGTAATCCTCAATCTGTGTCTCCTTAGTCAAGTATTCTTTGTGACGCTCAGCAGACTGGTGCGCCCTGTGTCATTCTCGTTATGGGGTTTTTTTTTGGATTTTTGGTTACTCATGTAAATGGGACCTTTTCCCTGACATTTTCCAAATGTGACTGTTACATTATCATGGTGTTGAGATTTTATAATTGACCACATTCCTGTAGTTTCTTATCAAGTCTAGAATTTTTTTTAAGTGTATCTATGTATGATTCCTTACATTTTGGTAGTCGGGTATATTTATTATTACTTTATGAGTTAAAACAATGAGGTTCAGAGAGAGTGTTTCTCCAACACACAGTTAGAAAGTGATAGAATGTAGAGCAGTTTTTACGTTATGGGGGTTATCTGTCCCTTGAAAGCTGGAAAGGATTTGCCTACAAAAGTCTAGAATTGATACATTTATTCCTGACAATACCTTGACTTTTTTCCACTTCTCTCTTAATGAAATATTTGAGATTTTCTACTTTAGTAAACTTCTCTAATTTATATTTTTCTAAACTTTGCAAACTTACTAGCTTTGGACTTTCTAAATATTTTCACAGTATTTTATCTATTTGATATCTATGATTGTACATATTTTCTAATGCCTAAAGTTATGTTTATGAGTGATCTCTATTTTTAATTAGACAAGCTGAACTTTTACTATTTATTATTTATAAATCCAAATTCATTAATTTCTGTTTTTGTTATTTATATACGTCTCATTTTTACTGTTTCCTTTTTCCCTGCTCCATTTTTTAAATTTTCTTTTCCTATTTTTCTTTTTCCAATTTCTTGAGTCAGGGATTTTTTTTCATTTCACTTTGTCTAGGAATGAAGGTATTTACGATTACGAATTTTTTTGAACAATGCTCTATTAGCCACTTCCCATAAGTTTTAATTTGTACTGTTCACATTATCATTGCTTTCTAAATATAGTTTAATTGAAGGACTAATGTTTCCTTTCTTCCAAGAACTACTGAGGACAGTGCATTAACATCTCCAGATGACTGGGATTATTTTATTATTACACTTTAGTTATTTATTTCTAGTTTTATAGATTCATAATAAGAATGCATGATTCATACAATTTCTGCTTAACAGACAGCATGTTATCATATTATAGCATAGTGTAGCGTATTAAAACCACTTTATTAGTCATATTTAAATTCCTTCCATATCCTTTCTCCCCTTGTTGCTTCTGTTTGATTTAACAATGACTAAAAGAAATATGCTAATACCTCAAAAGTAGCTGTTTGTGGCAACTGTTCCTGCAACTTAAAACAATTTTTGGTTCATTTATTTTAATGATGTTTGGGAGGCCCAGGTATCCATGATTTTATACTTTCCTGGTGGGCTAAAAGCTTCAGTAAAAAAAAATATTTGTCTGATGTATTTTTTGCCTTGAATTCTACTTTTGTATTAACATCACAATGTTTTTACTTGGCTTGTATTTGCACAATTTCTTTTATCACTGCCTTTAGGTTTAGAGTTAATGTTATTTTAAACAAAATATTCTATTCCAATAATTTTAAAAGTCAAATAGTGCTAAAATGTTTGCTTATTTATTTATTATTTTACTTAACCTTTCTCTTACTCCTTCAAGTCCCAGGAAGCAACTCCTTCAAAGGATTTCCAACCTTAACTGTCATTGTTCTTTAATCTCAAATTTCTAAATACTAGAAATTCTTCTATCAATTTCAGACATTAACTATTATCTAACTCACTTATACCCTTTTCCCTTTTCCTTCATTCTCCCAATATAATTATATTTCAATTTTTTGTTAAATCCCTATCTAGTGTTTTTATTATTATAACTATATACTGTTGACCACTAAACAGATCTTGTACAACAATTTGTTTTTCCTAAAGTTAATCATTTCTTCCATTTTCTATTTATTTCTGCCAAGCACTCAGAGTATCTGCCAGTCTAGCATCGCACTGTAAAACAAAATTCACAGCCTGAGTTTTTTGAACCACGGAGTGATGTGAATTTGAATGGTAAATCCATGGGAGTGCTAGCTTGTGGTTCTTGCTCCTGCTGAGAGCGAGGTGATTTCCCTTGCAGTCCCTGAGCTTGGAGCTGGTCTTAGGTTCACTTCTGTCACCCTCCCTATAGGCATGTGACTCTATAGTGAAAGGTTTCGTATTAGCTAGCTTTTCTACCCTAGGTAAGTCCTAGGTTTTAATTCTGTCCTGCCCTACACCTCCCTTCCTACCCCATAGATACAGATTTATCCTGCCATCCTCCTTGCTGTTGAAGTCGTATATCCTTTGTTCTGCTTCCCACCTCATATAGTGCAGTTTTACACACACACACATAAGTTATACATGTCAATAGCTTTACCCAAATTCTACTAAATTTGTAGCTTCATTTCCTTTCCTGATCTTATTTTTTGAAGGCTTTTCAAGAATGCAAAAATGTCTTTAGGTTACAAACTTAAAATACGAATTCCCAGTTTCCTTATTATAAAAAAAGGTAATATTTTCAAAAATTATATGAAGTCATAAATATTCCACTTAAATAACATAAAAATAACAAAAAATTAAATGCATGCTTCAGAATATTGCATACTGTTTAAAAACACACAAAACTACATATATAGACATATATGTATTTATATACACTTATATAGACATACACACATATTATATGTATATAGTGTGTGTGGTGTAAGTATAGATTTGTCAAATGGATATGCACCAAATTCCTGGTAATATTTGCCTCTGGGGAAGAAGGAAGAATGAAAATAGCTATTTTAGTAATTCAGGCATGACAAGGACCAATAATCAGTATCAGCAGGAATAAAGAAGATGTGAATATACGGACTACTTGAAAGAACTAACTTACAGGACATGGTGGTACTTCACACAAGAAATGAAGAAAGCAGCATTTCTAGCTCAGAGATGAGAAAGACAATAATGATACCTTTCGTTGACACTAAAAATTTGTGAATGGGACCTGATTCTAGGAAAATATGAAGAATTTAGATATATTTACAACTGAATTATACCACTTGGTTAACAAACCTTCAAGAAAAACGATATTAGTTTCATATGTACAACACAGTGATTTGACATTTATATACATTATGAAATGATCACCATAAATGTAATTGCCATCTGTCACCATACAATATTATTACAATAATATTGACTATATTCCCTATGCTGTGTTTTACATCCCTGTGACTTACTTCTTTTATAACTGGAAGTTTTTACCTCTTAATCCCCTACCCCTATTTCACCCAGCCCGTCCACACCACTCCGCTCTGGCAACCACACGTGTGTTCTCTGTATTTATGAATCTGTTTCTGTTTTGGTTTGTGTGTTCATTTGTTTTTTTTAGATTCCACACATAAGTGAAATCATATGGCATTTGTTATTCTCTGTCTGACTTACTTCACTTAGCAGAATACCCCCTAGGTCCATATATGTCGTCACAAATGGCAAGATTTCATTCTTTTTCAGTGGCTAATATCCCGTTGTTTATATATATATATATACCACATCTTTTTTACCCATTTAATCTTTCGATAGGCATTTGGATTGCTTCCATACCTTGGCTATTGTAGACAATGCTACAATAAACACAAAGGTGCGTGTATCTTTTTAAATTAGTGTTTTTGGTTTTTTTTTCAAATAAATACTCAGAAATGAAACTGCTGGATTATATGGCAGTTCTATGTTAACTTTCTGAGGAACCTCAAGTTTTTATGAAGGGATCAAAGAGCTTCCCAAACAAAAATTAAAGTTCATCACCACTAAGCTGGCCATGTAAGAAATGTTAAAGGGGCCACTTTCAGTAGAAATGGCCATAAGTAGAACTAAGAAAATTGTGAAAATTATGACAGACATAACATTGGCAGTAAATTCTTGGACACTGAAGTTAGCAACATTTGGGGGAGGGATTTGTCTCTTTAGACAAGGGCAAAAACAAAAAAAAAAAAAGCAAAAATAAACTATATCAAACTTAAAAACTTTTGCACAGTGAAGGAGAACATTAACAAAATGGTTCCAAAACTTCAGTTTCAAATGATAACACTGTGAGATAGACTAATCTTGGTTGTAGTTTGTGTTTTCCATTCAGCACTGTGCATATATCAAGCCACTCCCTTCCAGCCTGCAGTTTCTACTGAAAAATCAGCTAGTAGTCTTACAGGAGTCTGCCTGTATGTAACTGGTTCCTCTTCTCTTGCTGCTTTTAAGACTTTCTCTTTAATTTCTGACATTTTAAATTATAATGTGTCTTGGTATGGCTCTCTTTGGGTTCGTTTTGCTTGGGGCTCTGTGATTCCCGGATCTGGATGCCTGTTTCCTTCCCTGGATAGGAAAGTTTTCAGCTATTATTCCTTAAATAGTATTCCACCCCTTTCTCTCTCTTCTTCTTCTGGGACCCCTAGAATGCAAATGTTAGTGGGCTGATGTGGCCCCAGAGGCCAAACTATCCCTTTTTTTTACACTCTTCTTTCTCTTTGCTACTCAGCCTGGGTGATTTCTCTTACCCTACCTTTCAGATTCCTGACCCATTCTTCTGCATCCTCTAATTTCCTGGTAATTCTCACCAGTGTTATTTTTCACTTCAGTGATTGTATTCTTCAATTCTGATGCATACATTTGTATATCTTCCATCTCTTTGTTGCATTTCTCACTGTGTGCATCCGTTCTTCTCCTGAGTTCAGCTAGTCTCTTTGTGACCATTACTTTGAACTCCTTATCAGGTAGACTGCTTATCTCTATTTCATTTAGTTCTTTTTCTGGGGTTTTGTCTTATTCTTGCATTTGGAACATATCCTCCTGTCTCCCTGTTTTGCCTGACTCTGTGTTTCTTTTTATATATTACATAGACTGGCTACATCTCCCAGTCTTAAAGGATTGGCCCTATGCAGAAAGTATCCTGCGGTATCTAGAAATGTAACTAACCCCCCACACACACACACACGATCACTAGAACCAGGGGTTTCAGGGTTGTTCCATGTGTGGGCTGTGTGTGCCCTCCTGCTATGGCTTGGCTGCAACTGCTGCAGGTACACTGATGGGTGGGATGGTCCCCCAGCCCAGCTAGCCATGTTGCCTAGACATGACTGCTACAGATGAAATGGTAGATGGGGCAGGCCCCCAGTGTGACTGGCTGTGAGGCCTGGCTGCTGCTGCTGCAGGCACACTGGTGGGCAGGGCTGACCCCACCTGGGGCACCAGCCACCTTGTAGGGGAGTGCCAGTCCAGGTCAAGGCTGCCCACCAGGTGTGGTGGGACAGGAGCTTTTTCGGTGAGGTGCCTGCTGGGGCAGGTGAATTGGGCAGAGCACGTCCACAGGGGAACACCAGGCAGGGTGAGCAGTGCTGGTAAATGAAGAGTGTCAGAAATGGCACTCACCAGTGTCAGGCCAGGTAGGTAGCTATAGAGTAAAAAAAAAAAAAAAAAAAAAAAAAAAAAAAAGAAAAAAAAAAAATGTACCCACCAGTATCTCCATTCCTGGAGAAAGTTCCTATAGATCCCTGCCCCTATGGCACATGACCTAAAATTAGTCAGTAAATGACCTTCACATATGGCCCAGACACTTTTCAAACTGCTGCTTCTATGCTGAGTCTCAGATCAAGTGAGTTTGTGCCGCGGGCGCTTTAAAAAGAAGTCTCAGTTTCTTAGAGTCCTCCAACTCTCCCAGAGTTAATCCCTGCTGGTTTTCAAAGCCACACATTATGGGGGCTTGTCTTCCTGGTAGAGGTCCCCAGGGCAGGGGTGCCCAGCGTGGGGCATGAACCCTGCGCTCCTCAAGGAGGGCCTCTGCGTTTGCAACATCCTTCTTGTGTGTGGATTACCGTGTGAGGGGGGTAGGAGTCCTGACTAGACAGTATCTCTGCCTTTCCTACTCCTCTTGGTGTGGCTTTTAGTTTATTTATTTAGTTGGGGAAGAGCTGTTCTGCTAGTCTTCGGGTCATTTTCAGAGAGAGTTCTTCCATATGGAGGTGTAGTTTGGTTGTGTCCGTGGGAGGTGAGCTCAGGGTCTGCCTACTCTGCCGTCTTATTCCCAGCCCACTGAATCTTTACTGAGAACCCATGTGTACTCAGGGCCTAGCGCACTGCCAGGCACACAGCAATTTTCCAGAAATTAGTAACGGAATGGTAAGGGTATAAGGCACTATGCAGGTGGCTGGGCATACAGACATGAACTAGGCAGGCTTGGGCTATACTCTTGAAGCTTTGGAGCCTAGAGGATAAAAACAGATAAGGATGCATACAGGTGTGCTGGATCTCAAGATTCCTGCAGAGTCCAGTAACAGGGGCAGGTGGCCTAGTTTGGAGAGGTTCGAGGATGGCTTCCGTATGGAAGAAGTCTTTAAACAGAAGCTGAAGGGTGCACAATCTGCCCCACCTGGTCAGAGGCTCTATGGAAAAGACTGAAGGCTTGAGCTAAGTGAAGCACGTGGGACAAACGGCCACCAGATAAAGGGAAAATCTGTATGAACACCCTGAGGCAAAAGACAGCAGGCACGTAGGTTCCTGGACCTGAGAAGGGACAGGTAGGGATGCCTGGGGAAGAGACAGAAGACAAGGACAGAATGAGCTCCTCTGGAACCTTGACTCAGCTTTTCCTGATGCACACCAGACTTGGGCTGGGTAGAGGGTCCCTGCCAAAGAGAGCGGCACTTGAATGTCTGTCTGGATGATGATTTAGAGAATAAAACTCAGCCCTCCTGAGGTCAGAGTCCCTGTGAATAACAAAATGTTTTGTCCCACTGTGCGAACACTACGCTGGACGTGTTCTAAAGCTGTCACTGCCTTGTCAAAACGATGGGAGAGGAAAAGAGCAAAGGAGGAGAAACAGCTGGAGTCAGTTACACTTAAGATACATATAGTTTGGAAATAAATTATCTGTCAAAGCGTGTTTTGTTTCTTGCTTATTCCAACATGTTTGAAAATGTTTGAATTGTTTGGTTGAGGCCAGAAGTCTCTAAGGATCAGGCTTTCACTTTACTGCATGTGTCTGTTAATACTTAACGGCCCTTTTCTGCTTGGCCTCCTGTAACTAACCTAAGCTATGACTGGATGAAGCCCTAGATTACCAAAATAAACTATAGCAAAACTGTCACGTATCCAACAGCAAATACTGGTGGTTTACCTTCAGAGATAATGCAGAATCCTACAATTTCACATCACCTTCCTGCTACTGTGGGGGTCCAGGACACCATTAACTCTCGCTCAGATTACTACAGTGTCTTCCTAAATTGTCTCCCTGCTTCTGCCCTTGGGTCCTCCATGGTCTAAGTTCAGTACAGCAACCAGAGATTTATTTAAAAGGTGAATCTGATCCTATCCCTTCTCTGCTAATAACCCTCCTTTCGGTTCTTCAGAGAAATAGAAATAATAGGGTGTGTACATAGCGAGAGACTTATTTAAGGGATTGGCGATAATGACTGTAGAGGCTGACAAGAACAAAACTGGCAGGGTGGGCCAGCAGGTTAGAGACTCAGGGAGAGCCAGTGTTGCAAGTCCAAAATCTGTGTGCTGGCCAGTCGTTCGTTCTATTCAAGCCTTCAACTGACTGGATGAGGCCTATCCACATTATGAAGGGCAATCTGCCTTACTCAATGCCCAACAATTTAAATGTAAACACCCTCCCAAAAACACCCTCACGAAAACGTCCAGAATAATGGTTGACAACCTATCTGGGCGCTGTGGCCCAACCAAGCTGACAGACACAACTAACCAACATTTCTCCTTACAGTGGCCTACAGGCTCCTCATGGCTAATAGCCCCACTTTCTATCCTGGCTTATTTTTCTCCATTACACTATCATGTTTATATATATATTTGTTTATTGTTCTTATGTCTGTCTCTCTTCTACCAGAATATAAGTTCCAGGAGGATAGAGACTATGTTTGTTCTAGTCATTGCTGGATCCCAGTGGCTTAAAACAATGCTTGGTATATAACAGAGGCTCAGGAAGTATTTTTTTTGTTTTTTGTCTTTCTAAAGATTTTATTTATTTATTTGAAAGAGAGAGAGGCAGCGAGAGAGGGAACACAAGCAGGGGGAGTGGGAGAGGGAGAAGCAGGCTTCCCACTGAGCAGGGAGCCCGATGCGGGGCTCGATCCCAGAACGCTGGGGTCACGACCTGAGCCGAAGGCAGATGGTTAACGACTGAGCCACCCAGGCACCTCTCAGGAAATATTTGTTGAAAGAATAAATGAGTGGTGAATGATGTGCAGATTTTTTCCCCCAGCAATTCAATTTTTATATATCCTAGAATATCTATTACGCATTTGAGCCCATTTTTTGCTATCCCCAGCTGAGAGTTTCTCACATAGGGGCAGGTCCAAGCATGTAGGTGCTTTGGACGAATCAATTATCTGGTTCCAGTCAAGCAATAAGATACCATGCCTTCCCAGGGAGCAGAATGGTGGTTACCAATGACAGGATGGAGGGGGAAATGCGGAGATGTTGGCCAAAAGATACAAAGCTATATTGATGCAAGAAGAATATGTTCTGGAGATCTAATGTACAGCATGATAACTACAGTTAAAAATACCCAATACCATACCGCATACTCGAAATCTGCTAAGAAGGCAGACCTTAAGTGTTCTCACCAGAAAAAACAGAAGCAAATGGTAACTCTGTGGGGCGATGGTTACGTTAATTAGCCTCACTGTGGGGATCACTTCACAGTGCATACCAAAACCGCATGCTGTACACTTTAAATGAATACCACTCCTGCTTGTCAACTTCACCTCAGTAAAGCTGAGGGGAAGAGTAGAAAGAAAAAAAAAAGATGCCATGCTTTCAAACTGGGATCCCGAGTCATTTCCTCAACACGTCAGCAGAGGCAGGAGCTGGATCACAGAGAAGGGGCTGCTTTATCTCTGCTCTGGAACGCTGTCTTCGTGAGCCCCAGAGGCACACGTTTCCATCATGTACAACAATCACTAGCACCCCATTTTCATTTTACTCCAGTGCTGGTTTCCACCCCTGCCCGATGGGCATGGCTGCCGGGCTGACTCGGAACGCAGCTTGCTATTGTAGCTGCCCGTCTCCCAAAGGCAGGTTCCTCCAGCCTGCAACTCCATCTCCCCGGAGAAGCCAGAGAAGCTGCGCACTGGGCATTCGTTACATTTATACGTCATACTGTGTAATTGCTTCAGAAGCTCCCAGAAAAGGAAAGCTGTTGAAGGAACGAGTCTAAGACTGCTAGCGAGGGCCAGAACTAGAGCTTTAACAGAAGGCTCTTGTCTCTGTCAGTTTCTCTCCCTGCCTCTTCACAACACAGAGGAAACTTCTAGGCTCAGGGAATTCCAGAGCTCCGCCCCCACCCCCGGACACACCTCCCTTTTCAGTTTATCCTGGGAGCATGTTCTTATTAAAGGACTTGCACAGAGTCCTTGACTCAGGGAACCAAACCTAAGACATCTAGCACCAAATATAAAACAGTTGCTCAACTATTTTTTTTGTATGAATGAACAAATACCCAAATCATCTGTTTTGCTTCAAATGCAATCTCAATGTCACCTGGTATTCAATTACTGTATTAGACTAACTGGCGTAAGTGATTATATATATGTAATTGAGGAAGAAGATACTTTTTTCACAGGCTGCGCATGATTCGATGCACCTTTCTTAGAACTTAGATTCTTGGATCGTAAGCTCTTTCTATCTCTGTTCTTTGGTGCATTGGTCACGTACTGCAAACACAAATTTATTAATTGTCTATTTATTTGCAGGAGAGAATTATCCATTCTGAACTCGTAAGACATAATACCTTCTGGAAAGTCGGATTCATATGAAGCTGTGGAATAATGTGCACTGAAGACAGCTGCCTTCAAACTCCTGCTCCATACCCCCTGCTTCTCTGATCTCCTTTGGTTCTAAGACTTACGGGAACCATACTCTACCTCTTCCCCACTCTCAGTTCTTAATGGCTTTAGCAGTGGCACTTTTGCTCATCAAGTCAGATAACCTGTGGAGGATCCAGAGTCAATCTCTGTGTGACTACTGTATATGATGTGAGGACATTAATAATATATGAAGAAAGACAGCTGAAATTCCAGAGACTCAATGTGATAAAACAGTAAAGGGGGGTGGAAACTGAGTTCTGGGTTGGAGACTTGAAGGAGATGATGTGGATAAACATAAAAATAAGAGGGAGATAATATTTAAAACTAACAACCAGATAAGCAAGGATTTAGGATGCATTAAGAATGGCAGGGAAGTTGGGCTAGAATAGAAGATGAAATATTGGGGCACCTGGGTGGCTCAGTCGGTAGGGTGTCTGCCTTTGGCTCAGGTCATGTTCCCAGGGTCCTGGGATGGAGCCCCACCTCCGGCTCCTTCCTCAGTGGGGAGCCTGCTTCTCCCTCTTCCTCTGCCCCTCCCCCCAACTCATTCTCTCTCTCCCTCTCTCTCTCGAAAATAAATAAATAAAATCTTAAAAAAAAAAAAGATGATGAAATAGCTAGAATTATTCCTTAGGTTCATTTCTGCTCTACCATGTCACGGCTCCTCGCCCTATGTTCTTGCCAACTGCTCAGTTCCACTTTCAAGTCTTATCTCCCCACCCCAGTAAAGGTAATATAGATTAAGGTTGATCTTGGACACACATTTAGAAAACCACATCCGAAACATATAACCTTCCAAAACCGAATCAGGAAGAAACACAAAATTTGAACAGATTGATTATCATCAAAAACAAAATGCAATCGGGGGGAAAAAAAACAACCTGCCAACAAACCAAAGCCCAGGACCAGATGGCTTCACAGATGAATTCTACAAAACATTTAAAGAAGAGTTAGTACCAATTCTTCTCAAATTATTCCCAAAAACAGAAAAGGAAGACTTACAAATTCATTCAATAAGCCCAGAAATACCCTAAACAAAAACCAGATAAAGACACTACAAAAAAGGAAAACAACAGGTCAATACCTCTGATGAACAGAGACGCAAAAATCCTCATCAAAATATTAGCAAATCAAATCCAACAATACATTTAAAAAGTCATTCACCATGATCAACTGGCATTTATTCCAGGGATCTCAAAGTTGGTTTGATATTCACAAATCAACCAATGTGATACATCAAATTAACAAGAGAAAAAATAAAAACCATATGATAATCCCAATAAATGAAGAAAAAGCATTTGACAAAGTACAATAGCCATTCATAATATAAACTCTCAGCAAAGTAGGTTTAAAGGGAAGATACCTCAACATAATAAAGACAATATATTAAAAACCAACAGCTAGGGGTGCCTGGGTGGCTCAGTCGTTAAGTGTCTGCCTTCAGCTCAGGGCGTGATCCCAGCGTTATGGGATCGAGTCCCACATCAGGCTCCTCCGCTGGGAGCCTGCTTCTTCCTCTCCCACTCCCCCTGCTTGTGTTCCCTCTCTCGCTGGCTGTCTCTCTCTCTGTGAAATAAATAAATAAAATCTTAAAAAAAAAAAAAAACCAACAGCTAACTTGATACTCAATGGTGAAAAACAGAGCTTTTTCTCTAAGATCAGGAACAAGGTAAGGATGTTTGCTCTCAACACTTTTATTCAACATAATATCGGAAGTCCTAGCCACAGCAATCAGACAAAAATAAGAAATAAAATGCAACCAAATTGGTAAAGAAGAAATAAAATGTTTACCATTTGCACATGACATGATACTACATATAGAAAAACCTAAAGACTCCATCAAAAAACTACCAGAACAGATAAATTCAGAAAAGTCATGGGATACAAATGATATACAGAAATCTGTGGCATTTCTATATACTAATTATGAAGTAGCAGAAAGAGAAATTAAGAAAACAATCCTTTTTACAATTGCTCCAAAAATAATAAAACTAAAGATGACACAAATGGAAAGATATCCCATGCTCAAAGATTGGAAGAACAAATGTGAAATGTCCGTTCTACTCAGAGCGATCTACAGATTTAATGCAATCTCAATCAAAGTACCAACAACATGACATGTCTCCTAACGCAAATTTGCTTGGGACCAGAAAGATCAGGCATGATTAAAAATGACAGAGAAGCAGGGCTGCATACATTAGCTTTTCCTATGGCAGGAACTGTCGTGAGAGGAAAAAGTGACAAGGAGAAAGAAGTGCAATCCACGGCAGGGGAAGGTAGTGCCTCTGGAGTGGAGAGCATCAAAGGGCTATACCTGGGTGTCCCCATCTCTACTGCCGTGTAACAAAGTAATCTTAAACTCGGTGGCGAAAAACTACAGTCTATTTATGCGTATGGTTCTGCAATTAGAACAGGGCTCAGTGAGGACAGCTTGTAATGCTCCCCCAAAATATATGTTGAAGTCCAAACCCCTAGTACTGATGAATTTGACTTAATTTGGAAACTGGGCCTTTGCAGATGTAATAAAGTTAAGATAAGGTCATCAGAATGGGCTCTAATTCCATGACTGGTTTTCTTAGATGAAGAAAAAACTTTGGGTACAAAGAGGGAAGACAGCCATGCGAAGATGGAGGCAGAGACTGGAGCGAGGCTGCCACAGTGGAGGAATACCTGGGGCTACCAGAAGTTGCAAGAGGCAAAGAAGGATCTTCCTCCAAGCCTTCAGCGGGAGCGTGGTCCTCCTGCCAACTCCTTGATTTCAGACTTCCAACCAGCAGAACTCTAAGAGAATAAACTTCTGCTGTTTTAAGTCCCCTAGTTTGTGGTTCTTTGATTCAGCCAGGAGATTAACATACAGTTCATCCGTGTTCCATGTGGCATCAGCTAAGGAGGCTTGAGTGGTACAAGAGGGTTCACTTCCAAGATGGCCCCATTCCCATGGCTGAATGATCAGTACCAGCCACCAGCCATGAAACAGCTGGATCTGATGGCTGGCGACCTCAGTTCTCCTCCACTTAAACCTTCAGCATGGCTGGCCTGGGCTCCTTCTCACAGCGTGAATGGCTCCCCACACACAAAAACAGAAGCTCCGTGGCCTTCTGAAGACACAGGTGAAGAACTGGATCAGCATCACTTCGGCCGTATGCTTTGGATAAAGCAGGTCACAGGGCGGCCCAGACTCACTGGCAAGGGATACAGCGGACTGTGACTATCAGGAGCACAGTTCATTGCAGAGCACCAAAGTAATATTCTACCACGCTTGGAACTCGAGATCTTAGAGAGATAAGTGGCAGAAACCAAAAATACTAAGACGTAGCTGAAGCAGGGAGGAGGAAGTGGCCAACTGAGCAGATTGATAACAATAATTATTCCTCCTATCTGCAGCGCATTTTAACAGCTTATAAAGTAATCACCTTAGTAAATCCACGTCCTCTCAAGTTCTTCTATCATGCTTACACATAAATACCCAATGACCATTTTTCAATTGACTTGACCAATCTTTGAAGGCATTTACCTGGGATGTCCTCCTCATTCCTTTGTGTTATCCTACTTTATATCTTACTCCCTCTGTCCCAGCTGGACTCAAGCTTCCTCTAGCATGCCATGCATATGTCTCCCTGAGCCTTCCATGTACACACTTCTTCATGGCTGGAATCTCCCTTAATAATCCTGTCCTTCCTTCTCACCTTCCAAGAAACACTCTCCGCCACATTCACAGTCCACTTCTGAATTCCTTCTAAAACTGCGATCATGTATAACAAATGCGAAGCCCTAATAAGACAGCAGCAGCTCTACAAATTCAACATCTAGACTTGCACGCTGCAGACCTCCCGAATGTGTCTGATCAGGGAGGAGGAGCAGGATGGGAAGTGTCTCTCTTCGGCTAGGGGTTAAGCTGTGGCCAACAGCTCTTGTTTGCATTGATTCGGTACCTTCCAAGTTGCAAACTATAATAAAAGCTCAAATACGGGACACACAGTAGGTCTACTATAGACATATTCACTGGCAACGGTATACAGGCAGCCAGAAGACCTCACTGGTAGTCAAAGATGGCTACCAATGACTGACAACCTGCTTCACTTTATGCCCTTTCAGGGGTTAAGCTCACTGCTCAAAGGCACAGAGCAAGCAGTTGGTGTTTCTAACACCGGAACCTTGGTTTGCCTAACTCTAAAGCTCATGTTTTCACCATCCTAATGCCTCTTACCATATCACTGTGGCCACTGAGTACCCACAACCCACCAAACATGATGATGTTTGCCTTTTCTCCAGTATTGCTGTTCCTCTCCATACCCTGTAAGACGGTTTCCATATGAGGATCTCAAGTCCTTAAGATTAAAACAGATAAGCACATCCAGGCTTTAAAACAAACTGATGACTATTCATTCCTCTCTTGGCTAAGCTCCTAGGAATGACAGAATTCAATCCCCTCCAACCTGATAATTAGTTACACTAGATTAATGAAGTCTAGATAAGAGCCCCCAAAGCATCTCTTCCAATTCAAAAGTATGGATGGTTGTTTGAGTATCCATCAAATGCATCAGAAAGAACACTCCACTTGCACCCAGATGATCCATATGCAAAGTCTCCCCCCAGATTATAAACCTACAATCACACTGACCACATCACTGAGGGCAGATCATTTCACTTCTCTGAACTTGACTTTTTTTTTTTCTGTAAATGAAAATAAAGATGCCTACCTTAGATGCACTAGTAAATGACTTAAAATCCCTGAAAAAAGCTAGCACAACTTCTGGATTATAGTGGTATTCCCATAATGTTAGTTTACTCATGGTCTGCAGATAGTAACATTTGCCCTGCCTTTCCCAAAGCAGTGTAAGAAAAATAGCAAGGCCAAACGGGTATAAAAGTGTTTGTACATGTATACAGATGTGACTATCGTGATTACTGTGTTGAAGGATGGCGTACTGGATCGGGATGAAGTTTGTAGAAATGACAATAAGTTAGCTTCTTTTGTTTGTATTCCTCAAGTTCCAGTGACAAAGGCAGCCAACAAGAATTGGTTTAGACAATGAAATGAAGTCTTTCCACAATGGGCATTTTTGACCAGACAGCAAGTGACAGAGTTTGGATCAGGGGATCAGAATCCATGAGAGGTATCCCAGATATTGGGGCCTGCGTCTCAGATCAAGAATTTGTTTTCTTGGTATACTTTGGCTATCTACGGGAACTACCACAACCTATTGTTTGGGCTGAGGCATCTCCAACAAAGATCAAATACCCTCTCAACAGCCCCTTTCCTGCACCCCATGGTAAAGCTCTAGCAAATGGCCATGGTCACTGACACAGATGTTTTCCCCCTCACTTCCTGTTCCTTGTCCCAATATGGCTTCTGAATTCCTTTCATTTTCAGATGAGAGTCATTCACTTTCCGAAATTTCTGGGATACTAAAGGAAAAGTTTTAGAAGGTTTAAGTCAATTAAGTTCAAGAAACACTTAGGACCACGAACTTGGTGTCAGGCACTAGTAAATTATCCTTGGCCAAAATAAATACCGCAGTTGTGCTGGTGGGGGCACCCAACAGCCTCAGAGAGAAAACTCCGTAAAAATGTAGACTTTTCTATGTGGTAATTACCTTCTCCCACTAGCTCAGAAAGGCCCAGTTAACACAGAATATGTCAGTGTTCCACGTGACTGACTTACAAATAAATTTCTGGCAGAAGTCAGTACTGAGAAGAGGCCAAGCCAAGCGTTTCAGAGTGCCTTCCTTCTCTCCCTCCAGCTCAGCAGCACCGCCTTAGGTCCCAGAAACGGCTGTTCTTTCAGATCCTGACAACTCAGTGCAGTGTGTTCCCAAAGCACGGTACAAATGCAGGAGATGATTTTTTTTTTCAGAGGTACACGGACAAACATTCTCTATTTCGACAGCTATGTACCTATTTTAATGTGTATCTAAAAATTATTACTAGTAAGTCAATTTTATCTTCAATATCACTGCTTAGAATCAAATTAAGAAAGTTCTTACGCTTCTACAGAGTATGCTTAAGGAAAAAGATGAAATAAGTAATCTTATAGACAGCACAGATGTAAAGAATAATGAAAGTGGGGGCGCCTGGGTGGCTCAGGCAGTTAAGCATCTGACTCTTGATTTTGACTCGGGTCATGATCTCAGGGTCATGAGATGGAGCCCTGCAACGGGCCCTGTGCTCAGCAGGGACTCTGCTTGAGATTCTCTCTCTCCCTCTGCCCCACCCCTGCTTGTGCACTCTCCTCTTGCTCTCAAATTAATAAATAAAATCCTTTAAAAAATCATTAAGGTGGCAAACGAATGACTGGACTTTGAGAACCACTTGATTTGGTCAAAAGTTGCAGTATCACATTGGCATTTTTCAAATATCTCTTTGGCTGACCTAAGAATGGAAATACCTATATTTATGATGATTATATAGGCCATTTTTTAAAAATGTCTTCATTTCAAATATTCTGTGGGCTGTCCCCATAAATTACTGAAGCGTCCTGGAAATTTACACATTTCAGCATCTAGACTGCAGTTCTTAGACAGGCCAAACAAGACCTACATCCTTAGAAGACTGTGTGCCCTGAGTTTCGAAAATGTAGGCACAGGAAGTCTTGAAATGTGTGCTGATGAGGGCGGGAATGTAGGCTCATTCTGGCTGTGCATGTGGCAAAGCTTCACGTATTCGCTCTGGGAGGTGAAAGGTGTCTTAATACATTCTTCTTCAAATTAAAGTAATTGTCTACTTTATCTTACAAAAACAAATCATGGTCAGTATATCAGCAAATTATTGCAAAAATCTTTGCATGTCCTGAAATATGCATCTGCAGCAGACTGATGCCTCTATCATATGGATATACCACACAATGATTTAAATAAGCAATCTGTCCTGTTGATGTCATTCCAATTTTACGCTATTGTAAACAACGTATTATCAAAATCATTGCACTCTTATTTATTTCCTCTTGATAAGTTCCTAACTAGAATTTTTTTTTTAAAGATTTATTTATTTATTTGACAGAGATGAGACAGCCAGCGAGAGAGGGAACACAAGCAGGGGGAGTGGGAGAGGAAGAAGCAGGCTCATAGCGGAGGAGCCTGATGTGGGGCTCGATCCCATAACACCAGGATCACGCCCTGAACCGAAGGCAGACGCTTAACCGCTGTGCCACCCAGGCGCCCCCCTAACTAGAATTTTTGCATCAGAGGGTTCTTAAGTTGGGTACCCAGCTGAGCACCATTTGCATGTAGTCAGATCGTTGGGATACCCTCAAAATCAACACCTGTTAGGTGTTGAGGACAGAAGGAAATAGAGCTAGAGAGAGGGAGCTCAGTTCCGATGCAGCCACAACAAAGACCTCAGCACATCCCCCAGGGAGCTCTAGACCTAAAACGGCCCTTCAGAATTACCCGACCTTGAGGCAAGGATGGTGGGTCCACATTAACCAGTCAGTGGATGCAGTCGGCTCCCAATGGGGTGGCTCTCTGTGGCTAAAAGTAATTCCCAAAGAACAACTTAGCTGAGATCCAGCAGCAGCGTCCTGCTCCCAACAGCTGGGGACAGTACTGCCTGAGTCCTGCAGAGCTATGGGGCTCTGGGGAGGGGGATCTGAGCTGTGCACCACAACGTTATGGGATGAAGGGATGCAGATATTTTTAAACTGTGTTGTTACCTAATTGCTCACCCAGAAGGTTCTATCAGTTCTCACTGACATGAGTTCATGTAGGAGAATGCTCTTTTCCCTGCTCCCTTATAAAGTCTGACGAGTGATAGGATAGAAATATGCCCTGGGAGCACATAGTAGGGAATACTAACCTATGAGCAATACTGAGCCCACTCTTCTCTGTCATTCCTTAATGGTTGATTTGAGCTCTTACCTTGCTAAAACAAGTTTATGACCACGAGCCTCAAATGGACCCCTCCTTCAGTTTCCTGGCAGTCATGGTATTTCCCTAGTTGATCCTCTTCCTCATACTCACAAATATAAATATTTTTACACCTGTCTTCTCAGCATTCAACACCATGACCCCGGGTCCTTGCGCACTGAGAAAACTGACACAATCGGAAAAAACTTTCAGAAAGTCCCACCCAAACATCTCCACATCTACCAGAATCATTTTTATTAAAATGATGAACTGCTCCTGTTCTTATCCAAGGCTGAAGTGTCCCTGGGGATTTATACCCATTACTTCTTGACTACAGTAGGTAGGCTATCGATGCAGCAATTCTCCCTCCTCCAACTCCTCCCTTTTCCTTCCCTAGTGGATCATTCCCAGCAGCAAATTGCTTTGATTTCTCACAATGAGAGAGAAAAGGCCCTCTCGACTTCACATTCTATCACTCTAGTTGTCTTTCTTCTTTGCAGAAAAATGACTCCAAGAAGTTGTTTCTACTCCTTGTTTCCAATTACTCTCCTCCAATTCCCTCTCAAACTTGATCTCATCTGACTTCATATACACAACTTTGTCTTGGCTTTCCTCCTTTTTCTCTGGCTACATTTTGTCTCTCCCCCTGTTGGCCTCCTCTTCTCTCCCAACTTACAAATGCTGGAAAGCCCTAGAGCTCAGCCCCTGGAGCGCCTCTCTTCTCCCTCCTCTTCCCTCCACTGGTGACCTCATTTGGTCTCATGGTTTTGAAGCAAAGTGCTATGCCGAAGATTCCCACAATTGCATCTCCAAACCGGGCCTCACCCCTAAACTCCAGGCATAGGTCCAACGTCCTACTTGGCATCTCTTATTTTATGTCTAATATTCACTTCAAACTACGAATGTCCAAAACCAGATGCCTGATCCTCCTCGTCAAATCTCTGCCTTCTACTGCCTTCCCCACCTCACCTGACAGTAACTCTATTATCTAGGTGCTGATGTGTCCTGCACACGTCTCCCACTCTCATATTCACATCCATTCTACCAAAAGGTCCTGTGGGCTCCACCTTCAGAGCATATCCCGATCTATCTACTTCTCACCACTTCCACTGTTTCCACCTTGGTCCCAGCCATCCTCATTATCTGTCTTTCAGCTGATTCTCAACTCAACAGCCAGAATGATGTGTCTACATATAAGCTGTTACGTCATTCCTCTGCTCAAACCCTCTGATGACTCCCCTTCTCTCTCCTGGCAAAGCCAAAACTCCTTCCCCTAAACCACACGGCCTATGTGATCTGGTGCCTTGCTCCCGTCAACTTCATCTCTTACTGCTCTTTCCCACGCCCACTCCATTTCAGCCACCCGGCAGGGCTCCTAAGTGTTCTCTGACCAAGCCAGACATCCCCCCAGAGCCTCAGAACTGGCTCTACTTCAGCCTAGAGCGCTCCGCTCCTTTATCTAGACAGCCACCAGCCCTACCCTCAACCTCTTTCGAGTCTTCATTTAAATCTCACTTACCTAGTGAGGACTACAACGCCCTCCTCACTTGGAAGTTAAGCCCTGCAGTGGCCACTTAGGGGGCACCTTGTAGATGCCTGTAGCCCATTTGGATTCAGCTTACTTTGGAAAAACTTCCAGTGCCCCACGCCAAGTACATGCACTGGTACCTCTCTGTGTCCCTACTTCAGAGCCATAGAAGAGCTTTCCTTCTATGCAAGCACAGCCTGAAAGTTTAGAGGAGTTAAAACTCCTCTAAAGCACCCCTTAAAACCAACGAAGGATAAGAGCTCCAACCTCCCCAGTTCACCAAAGGATAGTTCTGGGTGTGTTCTGCGTGGCTCCTCAGAGGATTTCGAGTGGGAAGTGAGACCATTTGCAGTAAGGAGTTCTTTAAGGTGTCCTGTATTGGCCTGCCTTCCCACACTGGGCCACTTTCCCCACTGCCTAATTTTACTTGCTGGGATCATCTCCCAAATCAGCTACCCATTTCCAAGTTCTTGTTTCAGGCTCTGCTCGGGAGAACCCAAACTAAAATAAATCCTTCCACAACATTCCTGAACCCCGTAACTTAGCACTATTTTTCCCCATTGCACTCATCAACTTTTTACCTACCAGGTAACTTAAGCATTTGTTGTTTATTGTCACTCCATTGCAACAGAATATAAGCTCCATGAGGACAGTGAATTTTGTCTGTTTTGTTCATTGATCTATCCTCAGCACCTAGAATACTTTCTAGCATATAGTAGGCTCTCCGTAAATATTTGTTTGCTTGGTAAATGATCTTGCCCATTCTTTAAGAGCAAGGACAACATCTTCTAACACAATGCTAGACAAACATTAATTTAAACCTCAGATCTACCACTTATTGCTGGGTGATCTTGAGCAAACTAACTTCTCTGAGACTCAGTTTCCTCATTGGTAAATGGGGACAATGATGTTTATACTTTGCCATAAATGTCTTCATCTGAAGAAAGCACCTACGAAAGGTAGGGCCCAACAATGCAAGTTCCCTTTCCTTCTCTCAACCTGCTCCCCTTGATCACTGAATCATGGTTTAAGGGAGTTAAGCCCATGACTCGGCATCTTCTCCCCGAATCCTGACTATGTGAAGATTCCTCTGAAGCATCTCCTTACGCCCAGTGGAGGTCAGGAAGCCAGGCTTCTTTCAATCCCCCAGTGAAATGCCAATTAGAAGGACATTACCAGCAGGAAGAGCTACTGGAGGAAACCACACACTTCTTCCAAAACAAAGATCACTCCGCATGTCATAAAAGCTCAGAAATGTCTTCCAGATGTTGCATACTGGGCCTGCACAGATGTTTCCGATGTCAAACCATGAATGTTGGAAACATAAAACATTTGTGCCCCACAGATGTAGAGATGTAATTATACAGTGAATGTGATAAATCTTTGGGTAATAAAAGACCACAAACTGGCCACATTACATTTTTTTTTTAAATTTGATTTTTCCCCCACATCAGAATTCTACTGGTATACTTCAACGTTTTTGTTTTGTTTTTAAATTTGACTGTGAAAATCACAGGGAAGAAGTTGGATTTACATGAAAAAAAAAATGTATTAGCAACAGTTCCGAATCCTTCTGGTTTTCTGTGTGCGCAGTATTCGCCAGCTAGGAAGCAATATCATGACTGATGATGGATTGCTGCAAGGCTTCCCGGTTTGAGTCAATGTCGCTCCATGGGAGTGCTGAGTTACGCACAGTGACTGCCTATTTGAACTCTCTGGGTGCACGGGGGGATAGATTCCACCATGAGCTCACACTGCCATTCACGATTCCATGTCAAAGCAACTCTGCTTCTGACATCTGGAAAATCAGACCTTTCATCACCTCCAAGTATATAAATATATGTGTGTATCTATGAGAAGGAAAGACGAAATGTAAACGTGGGCTTGCGTGTACTCATACATGCACATTCACTCACAGACACACACACATACTCGCACTCACACGTGCACACAAGCACCCGAACACTTCACAAGCATGGAGGCAGAGGAGCTAAAGAATTGTACCCAACATATTCACAGGAGGAGAAGGTAGGGAGCAAAGACAGATGTTAGCACAAGACCTAGCATATTCTTCTCAGCTTTCCAACACATTGTCTTCTCCCTTATGGCTAAAACACTGTGTTCACTCTTACATACTTTTGTTTAAAAATTTTTATCACATTACTGGTAGAAAAAGATACCAAAACTTATAAGACCCATTTCTGCCCTCAAAAACAAGGTCAGACCATAAGAGGAAGCATGTACTAAAGAGAGGGGTACAAAAATAATTGTGTGTCGGGAAATGTGTGAAAGCTTGATCGCCACCATGACATTTTTTTTTAACTTTTATTAGATCAAAAAATGATAACTAATGCACATAATTTTGTTTTTTTGAGGTACCACTGACCAATAAAAGTATAACATATTTCAAGTGTACATCATGATGGTTTGATATATGCCTGCAACGTGGAAGGATTCCTCCCCCACCGACTTAATGAACATATCCTTCACCTCACATACTTATCTGGTTTTTTTATTTGTTTTTGTTTTTGGTGAGCACACTTAAGTTCTCCTCTCTTAGCAAATTTCACTTATACATACAGTGTTATCCTCTATAGTCCCTTTGTTATACATCAGATGAAGAAGATGTGTATCAATACAATGGAATATTAGTCAAGAAATCCTGCCATTTGCAATGACATGGGTGGACCTCGAGGGAATTATGCCGAGATAAACCAGACAGAGAAAGACATATATACTGCATGGTACCACTTACACATGGGATCTTTAAAAAAAAAAAAAAAAAAAGGAAGAAGAAGAAAGGAAAGAAAAAAAAGTCAAATGTATACTTTAGAATCAAGAACAGGAAACACAGCTCTTCAACAAATATTCTTAAAACCCTGATAATAATTCTCTTCTTCTTCACTATAGTCAGTTACATGGAAGGAAAAGAGAAAGGAAGAGATGGAAGGTATATGCTAAGACACAACAATATCGAAGATGGGTTGTACCAGGCATGATGGTAAGCATATTAAAGAGATCTTCTCATTACAATATTTATAATATCCAAAACCAAAAACAACTTGAATGTCTATCAAAGGGTGGATAAGAGAATTACGGAATATTTACACAACCAAATATTATACTGCAATGAAAAAGAATGAAATGAACGAATGGAAACCGTTCCATGTAACTATGGTGAATTTCACAAGCAAATACTGAGCGAGAGAAGGTAGAAAACAAAGAATCCACACAGCAGAACGGTTATGTAAGGTTCAAAAACAGACAAAACTAATCTGTGGTGTTGGGAGTCAGGACAGGGGTCATCTTTCAGAAGAAGGTTCAGAATGGCGACTGGAGGGGCTTATAAGGTGGGCTCCTCAGGTGCTGGCAATACTCTATTTCTTGATACGGGTGGCACCGAGATGGGTATTCTTATATTGTGGTAATTTGTCAGGCTGTGCACTGGAGATCTGTAGGCTTTTCCGAATGTACATACACTACAATAGGAATGCTTATCAAAAAAGAACCACAACATCGGTCCTGTCCCTTTCGATATTACTCTCTACCACGTAAGTGGGCACTTTTTTGAGATCAGGTTTCCTGTGTGTTTCTATCTCCTGATGAGTCAGTGATGGCTGGCCGTCAACCAAACCAGTATAGACAGAGCTCAGAAGTGCCTGCCAGGTAAAGACAATGTTCTTCCAGCTTCTCTTGCAGCTTTTACTGACCATGGATGGCTCTGCCCAACAACCAAAGGGATATATGCCTCTCCTGGGCCAAGGCTTTGAAGAAACAAAACAGGTACGTCTCCACTACACTGATCTGCCCTTTCAGCAGCTGGATACGGACAATCACCACATCCTAGAGGCCACCGAACCGTAAGACAGAGGCCTGGATTACCACTCGGAGGAGAGCTATCCACCAAGCAGGAAGAGTTAGCTGGAGTGGTTGTCTGAGCAAAAAAAACAGCAACTTGTACTGTGCTTAGGCCACTGACTTTTGGGCATCTCAGTGAATTTTGGAGATTCACTGTATCTCATCCTACCCAAACTAACTTTCCTGGTGTTCCTCTGGGGGTGGGATCAGAATTGTTTTCCTTTTCCTTTTTCTCTTTTCCTTCCTCTTCTCCACTCCTCACCAGCCCCTTCATTCTCTCTTGCTGGTTTGCTGGTATCACTGCACTGCACGGTTCTGAGATCTGATTTATGACCCAATTCACAGGCTCTGCAGTCATGTCTAATCTGCCAGCACACCCACTGACTGAATTTCTAATCTCGATCATTTTACTTTCTAATTGCTGGGAGTTCTGTTGGGTTCCTTCTTGAAACTGCTCCATCAGGATTTTAGACTTTCTTATACCCAGAGAATGATTCTCATCTTGTCTTTTTTCTTAGAAACACAGTAGAGGGGATTTGTTTTCTTAATTGTGTCTGCTAATTCCAATAGCTAAACAATTACAAGTCTATAAGGCCAGCTGTTTCTGCTGCCTCCTGCTCGTGGGGTGTTATTTTCTTGTGTGCTTAGCATTAGAAAATGCTCATTTTCCTTAGAAAATTATTCGTGGAACTTCTCTGAGGCAGGGAGGAAGACAGAATTTACTTTTGTCTCTCTCGGGCACCTGAGGACCACTACTGGTTCTGGACCATCTAAAACCGAATGAGCAGATGCCATTGTTTTTGACCATCGTGTATATGGGATGTGGGTGACCTACGAGAAGAAAAACCTGTTTTTCCTACTCCCCTCCTGAGTTCTCCAGCTCTGGCCCTATAAACCAGTCTGACAAAAGACAGATTAACAAAAAGGAAAACCAACAGAAATTGACCAGCATGTGCCTCACAGCTCACCTGGAGACAAAATTCCTTTCCACCTAGGAGCCCGTGAAACCAAAAAGAGTTATGTGCTTCCAAAATATAATGGTGGGACAGGTTAAGTCAATGGGTCACACCCACACCAATCGCTTTATCAAATGGCCAGTCTGCCATATTCTTAGTGTTCACTCCCAAACACACTTTCTCATTTTTTGTAATATAGACAACCTGAGAATTTCCCGAATCTTTTAAGCTTTGCTTCCTTTTTGATTAATAATTCTGTCTTCAAGGCATTTATCTTTTCTCGCATTTTACTACATACAGCCAGGAGGAGTCAAGCTGCACCTTCAACACTTACATTAGAAATCTCTTCAGCTGGTCTCTTAAATAAATGGTGCTGGTAGAACTGGACAGCAACATGTGAAAGAATGAAACTGGATCACTTTCAGGGCACCTGGGTGGCTCAGTCGGTTAAGCGTCTGCCTTGGGCTCAAGTTATGATCCCAGTCTTGAGATCAAGCCCTGTGTAGGGCTCACTGCTCAGCGAGGAGTCTGCTTCTTCCTCTCCCTCCACACCCCCCACCAAAACTTTTGCACGCGCACTATCTCTCTCTTTCTCAAACAAATAAATAAAATCTTAAAAAAAAGAAATTGGACCATTTTCTTACATCACAAACAAAAATAAATTCAAAATAGATTAAAGACCTAAACGTGCGACCTGAAACCATAAAAATCCCAGAAGAGAGCACAGACAGTAGTTTCTCTGACACTGGCCGTAGCAACATTTTTCTAGTTATGTCTCCTGAGGCGAGGGAAATAAAAGCAAAAGTAAACAATAAGGACATCAAAATAAAAAGCTTCCACCACAGCAAAGGAAACAATCAACAAAACTAAAAGACAACCTACAGAATGGGAGAAGATATTTGCAAATGACATATCCAATAAAGTGTTAGTATCCGAACATATAAAGAACTTATAAAATTCAACACTCAAAAAGCAAATAATCCAATTAAAAAATAGGCAGAATATTTGAACATTTTTTCAAAGAAGACATCCAGATGGCCAACAGACACATGAAAAGATACTCAACATGACTCACCATCAGGGAAATGCAAATCAAAACCACAATGAGATTTCACCTCACACCTGTCAGAATGTCTAAAATCAACAACACAACAGGTGTTGGCGAGGATGTGAAGAAAAAGGACTCCTCTAAAACTGTTGGTGGGAATGCAAACAGGTGCAGCCACTGTGGAAACAGTAAGGAGGTTCCTCAAAAAGTTAAAAATAGAGCTATCCTATGATCCAGCCTTCACACTACTGGGTATTTATCCAAAGAATACAAAAATACTAATTCAAAGGCATACATGCACCCCAATGTTTATAACGGCACTATTGACAACAGCCAAGTTATGGAAGCAGCCCGAGTGTCCATCAACAGATGAATGGATGAAGAAGATGCGGTCTATACACACAACAGAATATTACTCAGCCATAAAAAAACATGAAATCTCGCCATTTACAATGGTGTGGATGGATCTAGAAGATATAATGCTAAGTGAAATGAGTCACAAAAAGACAAACACCATATGATTTAACTCAGGTGGAATTTAAGAAACAAAACACATAAGCAAAGGGGAAGAAAAGAGAAAGAAAAGCCAGGAAACTGACTCTTAACTATAGAGAACACACAGATGGTCACCAGAGGGGCAGTGGGTGGGGGGCTGGGGGAAATATGTGATGGGGATTAAGGACCACACTTATCCTAAGAAGCACTGGGTGTTGTACAGAACTGTTGAATCACCATACTGTACACCTGAAATTAATACAACACTGTGTTAGTGAATTGGAATTGAAATGGAAACTTTTTAAAAATTCATAAAGGTTTTCAGGAATGGAAAAAAAAATCTCTTCAGCTAAATACCCAATGTCACGCTCACAAATTCTACCTTCCACAAAACACTGGAACACGAACATGGGTCAGCCAAGTTCTCTGCCACTTTACCAACAAGGATCACCTTTTCTCCATTGTCCACTCACATGTTCCTCATTTCCATCTGACACCTCGTCGGAAGCGGTCTTTATCATCCGGACTTCCACCAACATTCTGTTCACGATTATTTGCATTCTCTAGGAAGAGGGACACTTTCCCTCCAGCTCTCTTCTCTTTCTGAGCTGGTACCTGAATTGCCATCAATGGTCCATTCAGTGCACTGTAGGCTTTTCCTAGCACGACCTTCAAACTCTTCCAGCCCACACCAACCACCCAGTTCCAAAGCTGCTTCCACACCTGTGGGTATGTGTTATAGCAGCACCCTACCCCTCAGGCCCAATTTTCTATCTCGGTTCAGCTGCTATAACAAAGGGCCACAGACTGGGTGGCTTGGACACCATTTATTTCTGACAGTTCTGGAAGCTGGTGAGTCCAACATCAAGGCACAGCGCTGAGCATCAGCATATTTGGTATCTGTTGAGAACATGCTTGCTGCTAAATACATGGCCAACTTCTCATTTTATCCCCATACATGGTAAAAGGAAGGCAACGCGCTCTCTCTGGGGCCCCTTTATAAGGGCACTCATCCTGTTCGTGAGGACTCCACCCTCATGACCTAATCACCTCGCAAAGGCCCTGCCTCCAGTTAGGAGGGATTTCAACATACAAAATTTGGGGAATCACATTCAGTGCACAGCACGTCTTTTTTCGTGGTTTTTTTTTTTTTTAAGATTTTAATTTATTTATTTGAGAGAGAGAGAGAGAGAACGAACAAGGAGGACAGGGGAAAGCAGGCTCCCTATGAGCAGGGAGCCCAACACGGGGCTTGATCCCAGGACCCTGAGATCATGACCTGAGCTGAACACAGGCGCTTAACTGACTGAGCCACCCAGGCACCCCCACTGCACATCTTTATAGAAAAAACTAGGAATTTCTTATTTCCATATACAGTGAAAAATATGTTTGATTATGACAGTCAAAAATGAAACTTAATCACTAGCAGGATGGAAAAAATACAGAACTTTTAGAGTGGTAAGGAAAAAAAGTGAATGGTAAATCAAATCAGCTGAAAAATCAAAATAAACAAAGGAGAATCATAAAGTAAAATAAACAGTGAACATAAAGGTGAGAATAATGAATTTAAGTTAAAACTGAACGTGAACAGGACGGATTATCCCAGTGAATGAGACTGTCACACTGAGCTAAAACACAGAACCCAGATACATACTGTTTATAAGGAACACTCTTAAAAATGGAAAGGAAATGTTGAAAAGAAGGGGATGAACAAAGAGATGTCAAGCAAACGCAAATAAAAAAAAAGCAGGAATGACAATATTAATGTCAGACGGGGTGGGACTCAGGGTTAAAAGCACGGAACAGAGTAAGTTGGAACACTGTGTAATAACAAAAGGGCAACGTACGAAGAAGAAAAAAATGATCGTAAACCTGAATGTTCCCTAAAAATATAGCACCTATGTAATATGTAATATTATGTAATATTAATTATTAGAGATGCAAAGAATCTTTGATTTAAAAAAAAATCCTGGAAGTTCTAAATGTTTCTCTTCCAAAATCAGACAGTTGTGGGACACAAAAATAAATAAGTAAATAAGGTTTTTTTGACACAAAATAATTAAATAATACTTAAAGGTCTGCAATATTTTCCCCACACCCATGGACCCTTCATAGATACCAATCACACGCACAAAGCAAGTTTCACAAATTCAAAGCAGAGGGTTTTCGGGTGATCTCTGAGCATGATCCAGTGCAAGTACAAATAAAAAATATGACTGAAAAACACCTTCACGACTTGGAAGCGAGAAAACACTTCTCTAACTAACTCTGGGATCAAAGAAATAGGAAACTAAAATTGAAATTACCGGCTAGTTAGATAAGAAAAGGAAAGAAGTTAGATAAGAAAAGGAAAGAATCCATCACACCAAAACGAGGATAGCAGTGGGAGCTATCCTCAAAGGAAAACAGCCCCAAATGCTTTTATTACTGCAGATCAAAATTAGAATTTCTTTAAAAACAGAAAAAGAGAAGAAATAAATAAATCAACAGGCTTAACCTTGGAGGAATGTCAACAATAAAAGAGGCAAAACTTCTGACAACCCTAATCAGGAAAAAGGTGACAAAAGTAAAATTGGAATCAAGAAATGGAACACAGAAATAAATACAAAGTATAAACAAATACCACATTCCAATCGATGATGAAATGTTGAAAACTGATGAAATTTACAATAAAGAAGCAGTAAAATTACTAAGGGGACCTCCCCCCAAACCAAAACCTGATTAGGCTGAAAGGAATTGAAAATGTTCTCAAAGAATGTATCATCTCACAAGGCCCAGGGCTAAAAATGTATTAAGGTAAGAAGAATCAATGTATTAAGGAAAAGTTACAAGAATGCATCAAATCGTCAGGGTCCTAGTCCACTGTCTGAATTAAAAAAAAAAAAAAAAACTGTAGCAGTCAAGAGAAATTAAAGTCCAACATAATGAAGAAGGCAAAACAAGCAAAACCAAGGGAAAAAAGTCCAACAAAGTACTCAGGAAAAGAATTCTTTAGACTATTAAAAGAATACCCTTGTTTAAGTAAGATTTAGCTACTAAAGGATGCAAAATGATTTAATAAGAAATCTAACTAGGTAATCTAATTAAATGCATCACACACTTCTTTTCAGCAGCGGCAAGACCACTGTTAAAATTAACGACTGTCACTAATAAGAATAGGGGAGAAAATCAAGAAATAAAAGATTTCTCCTCAACATGACAAACCACAAAATGCTATAAAAGGATTACTACCCTCACACTACGGAGTAAAATTCTCTGCCTTCAAGGTGGGTACCCAATAAAACGTTTGCTTGGGTGAACCGAATGCTTAATGGTGAGTAAATGAATGGTCCAGACAGTGAACAGCACAGGGTTCCAGAGGAGGGAGGCTCTGCAATGGCTGCACTGGTCAGGGATGGGGGCGTGGTCAGATATCAGATATTTACAAAGAAAAGAGGAGTGTCTTCCCCAGAGAGGAAAGCCAGGAACACAGAACTGAGAGGAGCAGGATGAAGGGACAGTTCTGAAACTGTTTTTTCTTGAGTGGATACAGTGAGCCCCTGGAATTTTTGTTGGGGTGTACACTGTTGTATCTTAAGGGTATTCACCTGAAAGGAGTATGGAATCAAAACACAAAACCAGCAGTAAGATGAGCAATTAACATCGATTTATACTTACCGGTTTAGATTGAGTCTGTCATGGGAAGGAGTAAAAGACCAGAGGCAGGAAGGGCAGCGTTAGTAAGGGGAGGAAGAGCAAGTGGGTTCTGCCCTGGGAAAAGGCTACAGTACTCTTCCCACCCCCATTCTCTGCCTCTGTCTCTTACAGTGTCTGTCTATCTTACACTCTTTGTCTCTTTCTGCCTCTGCCTCTGTCTCACACGCACACAGATACAGGCTCAATGAATATTTGCTGAGTTCTAGCCATTGGAAACAGCAATTCTGATTTCCCTTCCCTCACAGAGTTTCTATCTAGTAGAGTAGGCAGCAAATAAACACACAAAGGTAGGGTATGTCAGCTCTGCGTAGCGACCCTGCAGGGTAGGAGGGGAGGGCAGCCCGAGAGCCAGGGCAGAGGCATGAGGCGGTGAGCTTGAACAGGTGCAGACTGCATAGTGACAAGTCTGTCGGCACCGATGGGAAGGTGGGGGCAGCTGAGAGCTAGTCTTAAGAACATTCTCCTTCACTTCTGAGAACTTGCGGGTTCACAAGGGCTTTCCCTGGTTTGGGGGAAGATTTCTTTTTTCTTTTTTAAAGATTTTATTTATTTATTCGACAGAGATAGAGACAGCCAGTGAGAGAGGGAACACAAGCAGGGNATCTGGAAAATCAGACCTTTCATCACCTCCAAGTATATAAATATATGTGTGTATCTATGAGAAGGAAAGACGAAATGTAAACGTGGGCTTGCGTGTACTCATACATGCACATTCACTCACAGACACACACACATACTCGCACTCACACGTGCACACAAGCACCCGAACACTTCACAAGCATGGAGGCAGAGGAGCTAAAGAATTGTACCCAACATATTCACAGGAGGAGAAGGTAGGGAGCAAAGACAGATGTTAGCACAAGACCTAGCATATTCTTCTCAGCTTTCCAACACATTGTCTTCTCCCTTATGGCTAAAACACTGTGTTCACTCTTACATACTTTTGTTTAAAAATTTTTATCACATTACTGGTAGAAAAAGATACCAAAACTTATAAGACCCATTTCTGCCCTCAAAAACAAGGTCAGACCATAAGAGGAAGCATGTACTAAAGAGAGGGGTACAAAAATAATTGTGTGTCGGGAAATGTGTGAAAGCTTGATCGCCACCATGACATTTTTTTTTAACTTTTATTAGATCAAAAAATGATAACTAATGCACATAATTTTGTTTTTTTGAGGTACCACTGACCAATAAAAGTATAACATATTTCAAGTGTACATCATGATGGTTTGATATATGCCTGCAACGTGGAAGGATTCCTCCCCCACCGACTTAATGAACATATCCTTCACCTCACATACTTATCTGGTTTTTTTATTTGTTTTTGTTTTTGGTGAGCACACTTAAGTTCTCCTTTCTTAGCAAATTTCACTTATACATACAGTGTTATCCTCTATAGTCCCTTTGTTATACATCAGATGAAGAAGATGTGTATCAATACAATGGAATATTAGTCAAGAAATCCTGCCATTTGCAATGACATGGGTGGACCTCGAGGGAATTATGCCGAGATAAACCAGACAGAGAAAGACATATATACTGCATGGTACCACTTACACATGGGATCTTTAAAAAAAAAAAAAAAAAAAGGAAGGAAGAAAGGAAAGAAAAAAAAGTCAAATGTATACTTTAGAATCAAGAACAGGAAACACAGCTCTTCAACAAATATTCTTAAAACCCTGATAATAATTCTCTTCTTCTTCACTATAGTCAGTTACATGGAAGGAAAAGAGAAAGGAAGAGATGGAAGGTATATGCTAAGACACAACAATATCGAAGATGGGTTGTACAAGGCATGATGGTAAGCATATTAAAGAGATCTTCTCATTACAATATTTATAATATCCAAAACCAAAAACAACTTGAATGTCTATCAAAGGGTGGATAAGAGAATTACGGAATATTTACACAACCAAATATTATACTGCAATGAAAAAGAATGAAATGAACGAATGGAAACCGTTCCATGTAACTATGGTGAATTTCACAAGCAAATACTGAGCGAGAGAAGGTAGAAAACAAAGAATCCACACAGCAGAACGGTTATGTAAGGTTCAAAAACAGACAAAACTAATCTGTGGTGTTGGGAGTCAGGACAGGGGTCATCTTTCAGAAGAAGGTTCAGAATGGCGACTGGAGGGGCTTATAAGGTGGGCTCCTCAGGTGCTGGCAATACTCTATTTCTTGATACGGGTGGCACCGAGATGGGTATTCTTATATTGTGGTAATTTGTCAGGCTGTGCACTGGAGATCTGTAGGCTTTTCCGAATGTACATACACTACAATAGGAATGCTTATCAAAAAAGAACCACAACATCGGTCCTGTCCCTTTCGATATTACTCTCTACCACGTAAGTGGGCACTTTTTTGAGATCAGGTTTCCTGTGTGTTTCTATCTCCTGATGAGTCAGTGATGGCTGGCCGTCAACCAAACCAGTATAGACAGAGCTCAGAAGTGCCTGCCAGGTAAAGACAATGTTCTTCCAGCTTCTCTTGCAGCTTTTACTGACCATGGATGGCTCTGCCCAACAACCAAAGGGATATATGCCTCTCCTGGGCCAAGGCTTTGAAGAAACAAAACAGGTACGTCTCCACTACACTGATCTGCCCTTTCAGCAGCTGGATACGGACAATCACCACATCCTAGAGGCCACCGAACCGTAAGACAGAGGCCTGGATTACCACTCGGAGGAGAGCTATCCACCAAGCAGGAAGAGTTAGCTGGAGTGGTTGTCTGAGCAAAAAAAACAGCAACTTGTACTGTGCTTAGGCCACTGACTTTTGGGCATCTCAGTGAATTTTGGAGATTCACTGTATCTCATCCTACCCAAACTAACTTTCCTGGTGTTCCTCTGGGGGTGGGATCAGAATTGTTTTCCTTTTCCTTTTTCTCTTTTCCTTCCTCTTCTCCACTCCTCACCAGCCCCTTCATTCTCTCTTGCTGGTTTGCTGGTATCACTGCACTGCACGGTTCTGAGATCTGATTTATGACCCAATTCACAGGCTCTGCAGTCATGTCTAATCTGCCAGCACACCCACTGACTGAATTTCTAATCTCGATCATTTTACTTTCTAATTGCTGGGAGTTCTGTTGGGTTCCTTCTTGAAACTGCTCCATCAGGATTTTAGACTTTCTTATACCCAGAGAATGATTCTCATCTTGTCTTTTTTCTTAGAAACACAGTAGAGGGGATTTGTTTTCTTAATTGTGTCTGCTAATTCCAATAGCTAAACAATTACAAGTCTATAAGGCCAGCTGTTTCTGCTGCCTCCTGCTCGTGGGGTGTTATTTTCTTGTGTGCTTAGCATTAGAAAATGCTCATTTTCCTTAGAAAATTATTCGTGGAACTTCTCTGAGGCAGGGAGGAAGACAGAATTTACTTTTGTCTCTCTCGGGCACCTGAGGACCACTACTGGTTCTGGACCATCTAAAACCGAATGAGCAGATGCCATTGTTTTTGACCATCGTGTATATGGGATGTGGGTGACCTACGAGAAGAAAAACCTGTTTTTCCTACTCCCCTCCTGAGTTCTCCAGCTCTGGCCCTATAAACCAGTCTGACAAAAGACAGATTAACAAAAAGGAAAACCAACAGAAATTGACCAGCATGTGCCTCACAGCTCACCTGGAGACAAAATTCCTTTCCACCTAGGAGCCCGTGAAACCAAAAAGAGTTATGTGCTTCCAAAATATAATGGTGGGACAGGTTAAGTCAATGGGTCACACCCACACCAATCGCTTTATCAAATGGCCAGTCTGCCATATTCTTAGTGTTCACTCCCAAACACACTTTCTCATTTTTTGTAATATAGACAACCTGAGAATTTCCCGAATCTTTTAAGCTTTGCTTCCTTTTTGATTAATAATTCTGTCTTCAAGGCATTTATCTTTTCTCGCATTTTACTACATACAGCCAGGAGGAGTCAAGCTGCACCTTCAACACTTACATTAGAAATCTCTTCAGCTGGTCTCTTAAATAAATGGTGCTGGTAGAACTGGACAGCAACATGTGAAAGAATGAAACTGGATCACTTTCAGGGCACCTGGGTGGCTCAGTCGGTTAAGCGTCTGCCTTGGGCTCAAGTTATGATCCCAGTCTTGAGATCAAGCCCTGTGTAGGGCTCACTGCTCAGCGAGGAGTCTGCTTCTTCCTCTCCCTCCACACCCCCCACCAAAACTTTTGCACGCGCACTATCTCTCTCTTTCTCAAACAAATAAATAAAATCTTAAAAAAAAGAAATTGGACCATTTTCTTACATCACAAACAAAAATAAATTCAAAATAGATTAAAGACCTAAACGTGCGACCTGAAACCATAAAAATCCCAGAAGAGAGCACAGACAGTAGTTTCTCTGACACTGGCCGTAGCAACATTTTTCTAGTTATGTCTCCTGAGGCGAGGGAAATAAAAGCAAAAGTAAACAATAAGGACATCAAAATAAAAAGCTTCCACCACAGCAAAGGAAACAATCAACAAAACTAAAAGACAACCTACAGAATGGGAGAAGATATTTGCAAATGACATATCCAATAAAGTGTTAGTATCCGAACATATAAAGAACTTATAAAATTCAACACTCAAAAAGCAAATAATCCAATTAAAAAATAGGCAGAATATTTGAACATTTTTTCAAAGAAGACATCCAGATGGCCAACAGACACATGAAAAGATACTCAACATGACTCACCATCAGGGAAATGCAAATCAAAACCACAATGAGATTTCACCTCACACCTGTCAGAATGTCTAAAATCAACAACACAACAGGTGTTGGCGAGGATGTGAAGAAAAAGGACTCCTCTAAAACTGTTGGTGGGAATGCAAACAGGTGCAGCCACTGTGGAAACAGTAAGGAGGTTCCTCAAAAAGTTAAAAATAGAGCTATCCTATGATCCAGCCTTCACACTACTGGGTATTTATCCAAAGAATACAAAAATACTAATTCAAAGGCATACATGCACCCCAATGTTTATAACGGCACTATTGACAACAGCCAAGTTATGGAAGCAGCCCGAGTGTCCATCAACAGATGAATGGATGAAGAAGATGCGGTCTATACACACAACAGAATATTACTCAGCCATAAAAAAACATGAAATCTCGCCATTTACAATGGTGTGGATGGATCTAGAAGATATAATGCTAAGTGAAATGAGTCACAAAAAGACAAACACCATATGATTTAACTCAGGTGGAATTTAAGAAACAAAACACATAAGCAAAGGGGAAGAAAAGAGAAAGAAAAGCCAGGAAACTGACTCTTAACTATAGAGAACACACAGATGGTCACCAGAGGGGCAGTGGGTGGGGGGCTGGGGGAAATATGTGATGGGGATTAAGGACCACACTTATCCTAAGAAGCACTGGGTGTTGTACAGAACTGTTGAATCACCATACTGTACACCTGAAATTAATACAACACTGTGTTAGTGAATTGGAATTGAAATGGAAACTTTTTAAAAATTCATAAAGGTTTTCAGGAATGGAAAAAAAAATCTCTTCAGCTAAATACCCAATGTCACGCTCACAAATTCTACCTTCCACAAAACACTGGAACACGAACATGGGTCAGCCAAGTTCTCTGCCACTTTACCAACAAGGATCACCTTTTCTCCATTGTCCACTCACATGTTCCTCATTTCCATCTGACACCTCGTCGGAAGCGGTCTTTATCATCCGGACTTCTACCAACATTCTGTTCACGATTATTTGCATTCTCTAGGAAGAGGGACACTTTCCCTCCAGCTCTCTTCTCTTTCTGAGCTGGTACCTGAATTGCCATCAATGGTCCATTCAGTGCACTGTAGGCTTTTCCTAGCACGACCTTCAAACTCTTCCAGCCCACACCAACCACCCAGTTCCAAAGCTGCTTCCACACCTGTGGGTATGTGTTATAGCAGCACCCTACCCCTCAGGCCCAATTTTCTATCTCGGTTCAGCTGCTATAACAAAGGGCCACAGACTGGGTGGCTTGGACACCATTTATTTCTGACAGTTCTGGAAGCTGGTGAGTCCAACATCAAGGCACAGCGCTGAGCATCAGCATATTTGGTATCTGTTGAGAACATGCTTGCTGCTAAATACATGGCCAACTTCTCATTTTATCCCCATACATGGTAAAAGGAAGGCAACGCGCTCTCTCTGGGGCCCCTTTATAAGGGCACTCATCCTGTTCGTGAGGACTCCACCCTCATGACCTAATCACCTCGCAAAGGCCCTGCCTCCAGTTAGGAGGGATTTCAACATACAAAATTTGGGGAATCACATTCAGTGCACAGCACGTCTTTTTTCGTGGTTTTTTTTTTTTTTAAGATTTTAATTTATTTATTTGAGAGAGAGAGAGAACGAACAAGGAGGAGAGGAGAAAGCAGGCTCCCTATGAGCAGGGAGCCCAACACGGGGCTTGATCCCAGGACCCTGAGATCATGACCTGAGCTGAACACAGGCGCTTAACTGACTGAGCCACCCAGGCAACCCCACTGCGCATCTTTATAGAAAAAACTAGGAATTTCTTATTTCCATATACAGTGAAAAATATGTTTGATTATGACAGTCAAAAATGAAACTTAATCACTAGCAGGATGGAAAAAATACAGAACTTTTAGAGTGGTAAGGAAAAAAAGTGAATGGTAAATCAAATCAGCTGAAAAATCAAAATAAACAAAGGAGAATCATAAAGTAAAATAAACAGTGAACATAAAGGTGAGAATAATGAATTTAAGTTAAAACTGAACGTGAACAGGACGGATNATCATATGTTAAAACTGAACGTGAACAGGACGGATTATCCCAGTGAATGAGACTGTCACACTGAGCTAAAACACAGAACCCAGATACATACTGTTTATAAGGAACACTCTTAAAAATGGAAAGGAAATGTTGAAAAGAAGGGGATGAACAAAGAGATGTCAAGCAAACGCAAATAAAAAAAAAGCAGGAATGACAATATTAATGTCAGACGGGGTGGGACTCAGGGTTAAAAGCACGGAACAGAGTAAGTTGGAACACTGTGTAATAACAAAAGGGCAACGTACGAAGAAGAAAAAAATGATCGTAAACCTGAATGTTCCCTAAAAATATAGCACCTATGTAATATGTAATATTATGTAATATTAATTATTAGAGATGCAAAGAATCTTTGATTTAAAAAAAAATCCTGGAAGTTCTAAATGTTTCTCTTCCAAAATCAGACAGTTGTGGGACACAAAAATAAATAAGTAAATAAGGTTTTTTTGACACAAAATAATTAAATAATACTTAAAGGTCTGCAATATTTTCCCCACACCCATGGACCCTTCATAGATACCAATCACACGCACAAAGCAAGTTTCACAAATTCAAAGCAGAGGGTTTTCGGGTGATCTCTGAGCATGATCCAGTGCAAGTACAAATAAAAAATATGACTGAAAAACACCTTCACGACTTGGAAGCGAGAAAACACTTCTCTAACTAACTCTGGGATCAAAGAAATAGGAAACTAAAATTGAAATTACCGGCTAGTTAGATAAGAAAAGGAAAGAAGTTAGATAAGAAAAGGAAAGAATCCATCACACCAAAACGAGGATAGCAGTGGGAGCTATCCTCAAAGGAAAACAGCCCCAAATGCTTTTATTACTGCAGATCAAAATTAGAATTTCTTTAAAAACAGAAAAAGAGAAGAAATAAATAAATCAACAGGCTTAACCTTGGAGGAATGTCAACAATAAAAGAGGCAAAACTTCTGACAACCCTAATCAGGAAAAAGGTGACAAAAGTAAAATTGGAATCAAGAAATGGAACACAGAAATAAATACAAAGTATAAACAAATACCACATTCCAATCGATGATGAAATGTTGAAAACTGATGAAATTTACAATAAAGAAGCAGTAAAATTACTAAGGGGACCTCCCCCCAAACCAAAACCTGATTAGGCTGAAAGGAATTGAAAATGTTCTCAAAGAATGTATCATCTCACAAGGCCCAGGGCTAAAAATGTATTAAGGTAAGAAGAATCAATGTATTAAGGAAAAGTTACAAGAATGCATCAAATCGTCAGGGTCCTAGTCCACTGTCTGAATTAAAAAAAAAAAAAAATACTGTAGCAGTCAAGAGAAATTAAAGTCCAACATAATGAAGAAGGCAAAACAAGCAAAACCAAGGGAAAAAAGTCCAACAAAGTACTCAGGAAAAGAATTCTTTAGACTATTAAAAGAATACCCTTGTTTAAGTAAGATTTAGCTACTAAAGGATGCAAAATGATTTAATAAGAAATCTAACTAGGTAATCTAATTAAATGCATCACACACTTCTTTTCAGCAGCGGCAAGACCACTGTTAAAATTAACGACTGTCACTAATAAGAATAGGGGAGAAAATCAAGAAATAAAAGATTTCTCCTCAACATGACAAACCACAAAATGCTATAAAAGGATTACTACCCTCACACTACGGAGTAAAATTCTCTGCCTTCAAGGTGGGTACCCAATAAAACGTTTGCTTGGGTGAACCGAATGCTTAATGGTGAGTAAATGAATGGTCCAGACAGTGAACAGCACAGGGTTCCAGAGGAGGGAGGCTCTGCAATGGCTGCACTGGTCAGGGATGGGGGCGTGGTCAGATATCAGATATTTACAAAGAAAAGAGGAGTGTCTTCCCCAGAGAGGAAAGCCAGGAACACAGAACTGAGAGGAGCAGGATGAAGGGACAGTTCTGAAACTGTTTTTTCTTGAGTGGATACAGTGAGCCCCTGGAATTTTTGTTGGGGTGTACACTGTTGTATCTTAAGGGTATTCACCTGAAAGGAGTATGGAATCAAAACACAAAACCAGCAGTAAGATGAGCAATTAACATCGATTTATACTTACCGGTTTAGATTGAGTCTGTCATGGGAAGGAGTAAAAGACCAGAGGCAGGAAGGGCAGCGTTAGTAAGGGGAGGAAGAGCAAGTGGGTTCTGCCCTGGGAAAAGGCTACAGTACTCTTCCCACCCCCATTCTCTGCCTCTGTCTCTTACAGTGTCTGTCTATCTTACACTCTTTGTCTCTTTCTGCCTCTGCCTCTGTCTCACACGCACACAGATACAGGCTCAATGAATATTTGCTGAGTTCTAGCCATTGGAAACAGCAATTCTGATTTCCCTTCCCTCACAGAGTTTCTATCTAGTAGAGTAGGCAGCAAATAAACACACAAAGGTAGGGTATGTCAGCTCTGCGTAGCGACCCTGCAGGGTAGGAGGGGAGGGCAGCCCGAGAGCCAGGGCAGAGGCATGAGGCGGTGAGCTTGAACAGGTGCAGACTGCATAGTGACAAGTCTGTCGGCACCGATGGGAAGGTGGGGGCAGCTGAGAGCTAGTCTTAAGAACATTCTCCTTCACTTCTGAGAACTTGCGGGTTCACAAGGGCTTTCCCTGGTTTGGGGGAAGATTTCTTTTTTCTTTTTTAAAGATTTTATTTATTTATTCGACAGAGATAGAGACAGCCAGTGAGAGAGGGAACACAAGCAGGGGGAGTGGGAGAGGAAGAAGCAGGCTCCTAGCGGAGGAGCCTGATGTGGCTCGATCCCATAATGCCAGGATCACGCCCTGAGCCGAAGGCAGATGCTTAACCGCTGTGCCACCCAGGTGCCCCTGGGGGAAGATTTCTAAACCTGCAGCTTGACTTCAACTCCGTAGCTCCATTTTTGCTCTGAGCACTGAGAAGATAATAAAATTCTTCTTGGGATCAAGTGATCAGGTTTGCCTTGCTAAGTTTAGAATGTTAAAAAATGCTGCACCACAAGAATAGAAACTATATTGGAAACTACATTCTGAAATAGACCCTTTTTTAGGTAAATAAAAGTCACTTGGCTCTTAGCGACTGTATGACACATAGTTTCCTCAGATTTTTCTAGTACTGAACCATTTGGAAATATATATAACTGGCTTAGAAAAATAAAATGTGGCTCTCTTTCTGTCTATCCCTTTGTTGTTGTTGCTTTTTCCACTTCTAGGAGCTTTTATAAACAATTCTCAGGGCAATTTAAATGAGGTAGAAAGAGCCTTCAGCCTCTAGACTGATCTCAGCTTTAATTCTAGAACACTTGCCACAGTCCAGATGACAGCATTAACCTGCGGGGATTCCTTGTCCCCCATAAAAACCAACTTTTGCCTACAGGTAAGTAAACGAAATACGAATCTGAACATTTACTGTGTGAATGTCTCAGGAGCTTTAAAAAATTACCTATCGTACAAAGAAGGGTGGGGACCCTTCTCCAGAGAGTTGGCATTCTGAAATGGTAGACAACTTCGCAATAAAACCCAATACCCTGTTTTTATAGGCTGTCCCCCAAAAAAGATCCTTTGTGAAAGTTTTTCAAGTTCTGAGAGAGGAACTATAGTAAAAGGTAGGGTTTGGGGGAAAAAAAATGCAATGGTTGTGTGACTACTCAGTACCATCAATAAATATAAGGAAATTTGGAGGTTGTTGTAATCCCTTTATAGATGGGAAATAAACACTGAAAAGGCTAGGAGTTTGAATAAACCACTGCAGACAACGAAAAAGACGTGTTACAAAGTAGAAATGCAACAGAAAGGCTCCAGAGGCAATTTTTTACAGTTCCGTAACATTTCATAGAACAAATGTTACTAAAGAACGTGTGTGTTTCTCCATGATGTGTGGGGAGGATGGTCATTTTTTCCATTTTAGAAGCAGGTCGTTTTCTTGATTTAAATTTAGATTTTTCTATCTTTCTATTAATGTTCTATCAATAAAGAAGTAATTCCAAAACTAATTTGAACGACCACTGTAGAAGACCCCAGAGCCGGTACAAAAGGGCTGCTTTGGGGGTGGATTTTCTGTTTATAACACATCAAACAAGCCTGCTTTTTGAGGTGATGAACATGTTCTCAAGTTGACTGTGATGACCTCATAGTTCTGGAAACATCCTAAAAGCCATTCTATTATATACTTTATATGAGCGAACTGTAGGGAATGGGATCTGTGTATCATTTATATGTTCCACCTCATGTGGTCAGATGCAAAGGCTGAGCCGTGAGAGTTCCAGGGAACTGGGAAGCTTGTATGGATGGATGTTTAGCAAGCCTTTGAGCACAGCGAACTTTAGGATGGGTCAAGTGGGATGCACGGACTGAATGGGGCTTTTATCTCACTGACTTTCAAAGTACCTTGTCTGCTTCTCTTCCCTGAATGCCTGTTCATGTCTCAAACCCCCTTCACAAACTTCTCTCCCTAGTTGTCCTGATTGATCCTGTCTCACTTGTTCATAATACTAAATCAGGTTATGGATGGACTACTGCCTATTATATTTCTTCTTTAGAAGTTCTTGATTCCCCCAAAATAAAAAAGTCCTTGTTTCCCTAACTGAACTTAAAAGTCCTTTATCCCTTTTTTGGGGTTTTTTGTTTGTTTTGTTTGTTTTTTTTAAAGATTTATTTATTGGACAGAGAGAGACACAGGGAGAGAGGGAACACCAGCAGGGGGAGTGGGAGAGGGAGAAGCAGGCTTCCCACTGAGCCAGGAGCCCGATGCGGGGCTCGATCCCAGGACCCTTGGCATCACAACTCAAGCCAAAGGCAGACGCTTAACGACTGAGCCACCCAGGCGCCCCTGTTTTTTGTTTTAATGAAAAACTACATCGTCTTTTTTTTCTTTCTTTCTGGGCAACAGTGGAGTGCGTGCATGTGTGTGTGCATGTTTCAGGAAAGCTCAGTTCAAGAACCATGCCACAGTAAACATCTCAGAACTCAGTATTTTTCTTTTTTTTAATCTACAAGCAGGTTATGTCAGTTGCAGAGTTTGGTCAGGAAAACTGAAACAGGCTATTGTCTTGATTTAAAACATGTCAGAGGGCACCGGGGTGGGGGGGGCTTAGTTGGTTAAGCGTCTGCCTTCGGCTCAGATCACGATCCCTGAGTCCTGGGATTGAGTGCCTGCTTCTCCCTCTCCTCCCACCTTGCTATCTCTCTCAAATAAATAAATAAAAAATCTTAAAAAAAAAAGTCAGAATTATTTGTGGGCCTCAGATACTTGTAAGGGACTGTGAATATTTGAGCGTGGGCCACATGAAACTCACTTCACATCATACTCTTTAGACACGATTCCTCCTTAAATAGGACCATTCTTTCAAAACCCAGAGTTCAAACTTAGAAAACAGTCTCAACCAAAGGGAGAATACTTGCAAGGTCAAAGAGACTCAAGGTCATAGACATCTATGGTAGTGAACTTGTTTCATAAATCTTTGCCATGTAAATGAAGTCACTGAGCTTACTGGAAAATGTGGCTAAAATCCCCCTATTTTGTAAGATTATGGTAGATTTGTTGGAAGGGGAATGCGAGGCTCTCCTCCTCTCCTCCCTCCCTCATCCAGAACAAACTGGCTCCAGGAGAAGCCCTCCCCAAAGGTCCATCATTTCATTAAGTCCCTTTTTCTTTTTTTTTTCAGGCATGAGCTCATTGCTTTCAGTTAACTAGTAATAAATGATTTGTAAGGAGCAACTTACATCAGTGCCTTATAAATAACCACCGACTGCTACATTTGACTTCCTCGAAATGTTGACTCAGAGGCTGGATGCGCACACGAGTACCAGCCCTGCAACCTCTCAATCCCTTAATGCCAGACAAGTGAAAGTAAGCCCACACCGTGTGCCAAAGGGACCGGTGGCACAGCATTTCAAAGACACACAGCCACTCTGCACGGTGTCACTCGGCCCTAAGCAGAGAAGACAAGAGCAGAGGGGCCCATGCAGTCCCCACCGATTTTCCCTACTGATTCTGGGCTGAGTCAATAAGAACTTCGCTCCACCATCATCAGAGCCCTTCACACATGGAGTCCCTCACCGGCTGCTCTCAAGAGCCCCCAAATACAAGGGGCAGAGTTTGCCACTGTCCATTACTCAGGGGGCAGTGCCCAGCGTCCCACACTGATAGTAAGAGTGCCCCCCTCTCTGCCTCCTGCACATGAGGAAGAGTCACTGTACCTGCTGGCAAAGCAGGGCTCGGACTGGAGGGCTTAGAAGGGCAGAATCTGGCTTTTAGGCTTGATCCTATCCTCTGATGACCCCTCCCCAACAACTTCTATCAAAAAGAATTATTTTTTAGTTAGAATGTACAGAATGGAGGCCGAAAGTCAAAAGACCCAAGCTTGAGGTTTCTCTGCTCTTTACTAACCAAGACTTTGGGCGGGCTTACTCCAACACAGTCCCCTCAACTATCAACTCAGGTTGCCTGGAATACCTGTCCATACCCAGCTCACAGGCCCGTAGCAGGGATAAAACGAGAGTGCAAATGGGCTCTGAATGCAATGAAGTGCTGTGCAAATGTGAGATACAGAGACCACACACCCACCTAGAGTCCAAAGCCATTCCCAACACATGGGTATAGAATTCCTAGCCCTGGAATCCTATCTTCTACCCTGTGGTAGACTGAATTATTGACCCCAATCCCTTACCTCTTCCTGCATCCATTCCCTTCACAATACAACTTTGTAATTCCTCCAATGGAAGTCAAAATATATTTTCCTTCGGGTGACCAACCATCCTGATTTTCCCAGGACTGACACATTTCCTAGGATAAGGCTTTCAATGCTAAGACCGGAGAAGTCCCTGGCAAATTGGGACAGGCTAGTTAGAATAAAAGGCCTTCCCACCTTTTACTGCCTTCGAGCTTGGCCATGGTTAACTTGCGTGGTTGAGGAAACTGTAGCAGAAATGACGAACAGAGTATGAAATATGCATGGCTGGTGCTATTTTGAGATCCCGCACCTGTGCCATTGCTCTGAGAAGAGCACCCTTCCCCTGGGTAGCTGCTGCCCCTTCCAGAATGAACACACACAAAACAGACCTAAGCATAACCAGCAGGAAGAAACCAAGCACTGGGAGAAATGTCTCAATATGGCTTAGATCAGTCACCTCCCAATGCACCCACCAATATGTGAATCAGAATCAGGACTGGTTGTTCTAAGCCACTGAATACTGCGGTGGTTTGTTACAGAGCAATAGCTAACTGATACACATCATATGGTTTCTTCTGTCCCAGAGCAGCTATGGGTCCCACAGTCTACTTCTCTTGGAGAGGGGAGTTAAGTCCTGCTCTGGTGGCACAGAACTTCTCAGCAATTCCTTACTGTACAGAAGGAAAATGGCAATTGGGCAATTACTTCCTTTATAACATAGAAGGATGAATGTATGCATGGGCAAGTGAAAATATCAAAGACACTACCTGGTGGTATAATATATTTCCCTCAAAGGATTAGCTGGATATCAGAAATTGACAGGTCAAAGGAATAAGCTTTTGGTTAAAAAAAGGGGGGATGCCTGGACCGCTCTGTCAGTGGGGTGTGTGACTCTTGATGTCAGCTCAGGTCGTGATCTCACGGTCCTGGGATTGAGTCCTGCGTCAGGCTCCGTGCCTAGCAGGGACTCTGCTTGAGGATTCTGTCTCCCTCTCGCCTTCTGCCTCTCCCCCCCACTTATGCACTCTCTAATAAATAATTTTTTTAAAAAAAAGTAAAGAAAATAAAAGATGAGAGACACATGCCTGGCACCCCCACTCCATATCCCTCTACAAAGACCTAAGAAATACACAATATAGGAAATTCTTCATGACTGCCAGAAGCTCTAAACAGAAGTTGTCTGCTCCTAAAATGCTCAATCCTTTTGTCCTCTTGCAGCGTATGGAAATTTCTAGAACTTCTGCTTCCTCCTCTCTTACATAATATTTTTGCGGTGCCAATTTCAGCTTTCCTAAAAAGCAAATTCTTGTAAGTCCTCTGAGACACGGCAAGCCCACAATACAATTAATGAGTGTGATTATGTAATTGTTAAAATCATGCTTTGAATGTATATGAAATAACTTCTTTACATGTGCATGATGTATTTAGAGAAAAAAGTAGATTAGAAAACAATCTGATAGCATTTGGGGGAACTGGCTATGTATGCACCTGTAGGCATAGACAAGGGACAATTATATGTGGTTTTCACCCAGAGCTTTCACGCAGGTCACATTTCTTTTCTTCTCTTCACGTAATCTGATTTTTTAGATTTTTTCCAAAAATTATGTATTTAATGTATTGGGAGAAAAAATGAAGAAAAACCAAGCATCTTAAAGAGTTAAAGCTTAATCTTTGGCTCTAGTCTTCCCCGAGACTCCCGGGGGCAGGGAACCTTCCGGCTCACACACCAGCTTGGCCAGCGCAGGTCTCTCTCTTGAGCCCCATTCTCCTCAGCCTCCCCTCGGTGGATCCTGTGCTGTCAGTCCGCAGCCAGAAAGGGCTCAGAGCTTACACCCACGCTTGCTCCTGGATGGCACCGAAAACCTCTAGCAATTGCTAGAAGGCCTCTCTTACAGGAGAGGAAGTACTGTGGTCAAGAGGCAGGTGGGGATTTCCCAGAACGAGTGGAGCATCTATTCGGGGAATGGAGAATCCATTGTCAAGAAATCAAAATAAGACTTTCGTCTTTTGTGGGGTGAGTGTGTGTGTGTGTGTAGGATTAATTCAGTGTCACAGAAAATTGTTAACATTGGCTTTGTTTCTGGGTTATTGGAGCCTTAACAAAGGAAAAAATCTGTAAGGGCTCAGCTTAATTGTGTAAAGAAACACAAACAACAAGCACTTAGGCGATCTGGTCACCATTCATTCGTAAACGCATTCCAGCACAATAACAATTATCCATATTGTTAAATATGTGGATGTTGCCAGATTAAGTGCTGTAAATTTTAATTAATTGCAACACAAAACTGTTGGCATGTGCTCAGTCATCACAGTCGGCTGTCCCTGAAGCATTATCATTTGCTCCCAACTTTGAGAAACTTCAGAGAACACTGGCCATGACGGCGAGACGGGTCTAAATGCACTTCATCGCTTTCTGTGTGATTATCACTACAGCACCGGTCTGGTAAATTTCCCCAAATCCGAAATAACAAAGTTGTATTAATTCTTAAAAAGCTAAAATGCATTTCTTATTGTTTCTGACAAGTCTCCCAATTCCATATTGTTCACTTTGCACCAATATACCAACCAGATGGCTTATATTCATCTTATTTACACTATTTTTTCCAGCCAAACAGTATTAATCCAATAGAATAAACTGATCCATGTAAACTTCTTGCTGCCCAAGACCTACAGCAGCCTGTTCTCTTCTTTCTTGCCCCTGGTTGGGTCACCTTGTGGTCCTCCGTCCATCTGTCCAGACTCTTCACCCTCAGTACTGTTTCATCCTTCTCCAGGGTCTTCTCTTCCCACTGAAACCACAGTGGGTGGTCCTCACAGTCCAGGCTTGGCACTCTCTCTTTTTCAGAACGTTTCCTTGTCTTGACGTGGCTGTGAAACAGACTATTTGCTGAAATAGAATCACCCACATGTAGAGACACCCTGAGCCAGCAGACGGAGGATTCTGGAACTTCAAAGGTCTATTGGCCCTTCTATGCATTTACTGCCCCCATTATTATGTAGCTCCGTCAGTCAGTCAATGCATATCTACCAAAAGGCTGAGAAGTGTCTAGTATTCTGCTCAGACTCTAGAGAACACTAAGGAGCATGTATCATCTGTTTAGCTGGAAAGGGAGGAGTTGACGTGGGGAGATTAACCTACAAGAAACGAACAGAAAATCACACACACACACACACACACACACACCCTTGGCCGGGTCTACGGTGCGCACAGTAAGGGGCAGTGCCCTCGGATGGAACGATGATGGGTGGGAAGCAGGTCGAAAGAAGATGGAGCTGACCAGACTCTGAAAAGACGGATGGATAAGACTCAGGTATGATCCTGAGAGGAGTCTGGTCGTGTGAAAGGTGATGAAACCACTGCAGGATGTCTGGGAGGGGGCGCTATACAACATACTGAGAGGTCTGTCCTAGAGTTCCGTTCTCCCACACTTCTTTACACCTATTCAAACTCTGCCTCTATCTAAGCCTGATGGAAACAGGGCTCATTGTGAAGGCAGAAGTCGAAGCAACTCGATTGGAGTTTTTACAAAACACCACACAACACAGAGCTTTGGTATTAAAAAGGACAAAAGGACCGGGGCACCTGGCTGATTCAGTGGGTAGAGCCTGTGACTCTTAATCTCAGGGTTGTGAGTTCAACCCCCATGCTGGGCGTGGAACCTACTTAAAATTTTAAAAATACATAAATAAATAAAAGGACAAAATGGCCAACTAACTTAATCTTTCCATTTTACAGGTGAAAATACACGTGTGCAAAGAACTTAAGCAGCATGCCCAAAGTCTTGAGGCCTGGCGGTGGGGGGGTGGGGCACTACTCTGCATCCTTAATGCTCCCAAAGCTAACATGGAATGAACCTCAGGTTCAGAAGGGGAATACATTTGCAGGGAGATTCCTTATTTGAATTGTCCTTATATGAATTTTCTTCATTGAAAAACCATCTCAAGAGTTCCGTAGCAAATGATAACAGGGATTTCAGGGATACAAAAGAACAGGATTTTCAATGTAATCACTATTGCTTTTGGCGAATACCAATACACAAAAAACTAAATCCAAGTGTTACTTCCTGACATGAAGGGGGGTAGAGGATAGGAGAAACAATTTCAAAAATATATACCACCAAAGAAAATATAAGCATAAAATATATAGAGAGAGACACACAATATAGGAACACCTTGGGGGACTAGATAAAACATGAATCAAGATGATGATGTGGACACCTCACTGAGAAAAAGTACCAGAAAGTGGAATTTTCCTCCGCTTAACTGTTCCCCCCAAAGCCAGGGTACACCCTAAAATTGTTAAGAATTCCAGACACCCAAACAATTCGCTCTCTGGCTAACAAGAAGCCTCCTCCATCTGGCTCTCTCCTACTGTCTGCCTGTATCTCTCCCAAACCCCTGGCCCCACCTGACTCAATCCTCCATCCATCCAGGTTTCTCACGGGGCTCTCCCTGTGCTCTGCTTTTATCTCCAAGACTTGGCCCCTCTCTTCCAAAACACCCACTCCCTCGACCCAGTCCAGTGGAAGTCCAACCTTCACAGGAAGTCATCCCAGCCAGCCAGTGCATCCTGTCTCGTGCGTTGTTCCTTACGCCTCGCCTGCCCATCTTTTCTGCTCAGCATATACGCTCTTTCAAGGCAGGAAGAACGGATAACACATTTTCTGAATATCCCATCATTATGGAGCTCAGTGGGAGCCTTCATTTCAGTGCCAGTGCTGTGTATAAATCTCCCCAAAGCCTCACCTAACAGGTACTGTAAACAGAAATGAAACTTGAATGGTCTTTCCTTTGCTAGTGCTTGCAGTCCTGCACGCAGTTTACTGCTAGACAAGAAACTGGACGAGGCCCTTTGTAAAACCTGCTTCAAATCTACTAAACTACATTTAGCTCCTTGTGCATTTACAGAGAAGCAGATTCTGTCCTTTCAACTCCCCCTGCAAGAAAAGCAACAATCGGACGGCTAAAGACCCTCTCTCTCGAGGACCGTGGTGACACCCTTTTTCTAAATATGTATTTTGGCTGGCAAGGGGCTAGCAGGAAGAATTAAAGAGAACATTACAAATCAAAGGAAACGGGGCTGCCTGCAAATGCAGCAACTTAGAGCGAGCGCTGCAGGATGCTAAGACCCGGAGCACGACTGACCACTCGAGGGTCAACCAGCCAACACCGGGAAATGGAGCAGACGCGAAGGAGAATCTGCCCAGCCTATGAGCAAGGGCCTGGAAAGAGAGAGGTCTGATAAAGAAGGGCCTAGTCAAGAGGGAGAGAAGGATTATGTCAATATTTAGACTACCCCAGAGAGACGGATGAGACCTGGAAGAGGGGGTAGGTCTGTGGTCCAGAAAGAAAGAGCTAAGCCGCTCGGGGTCCGGCCTGAAAGGAAGGGAGCTGGTGGGCCCACGCCAGTGCAAGCCCCCTAAACGAGGGCAAGTAAAATTCCATGGGGGTTAGTCTGTACCTCCTAGCCTCCCTCTGACTGTAATACAGTGTCTTTTGGCCTCCTAACCAGCGACCTTCACTATCTTTGCAGAAGATCCTTGGCTGACGGGACTGAAGATATTGCAATGTGGGGTTCCCCTGGAGCCGTTTCTTCCTGCGTGTATCTGGGGAGAGTGTCGAGAGCAGCCGCTGTCTCTTGACACTGGTATTAATGCTCCAAATATCGTTCTGGCCTCTGCGGTGGGGACGTTAGCACCAGAAAGGGCTCGGGGCGGCTCGGGGCGGCTGGGAGCAGCGCGGGCCGGAGCGTCTCAGCGGGCTGGCTGCTGTCCGCAGAGGGGCCAGGCCTGAGAGCAAGCCACACAGGCTCTGGCAGCTTGGGCTGGCCACCCGGGGCAGAGTTCTGTAGGAATGAGCCCGTGATGAAACCGCTATAAATCTCTGTTTAAAAATCCTTGTTAAGTTTTTTGTTTTGTTTTGTTTTGTTTAAATGTTGTTTAAACATCTTCGGTCCTGGAAGAGAGGCGAGCCCTGAGTCCCTCAGTTCTGAGGAACTTCTTGACTACAGCTGAGTGTGTCCGATGAAGTATGAGCATCTTGATAAAGAAAACATTAAACAGAAACTAAGTGTTTAATGTAAAAACCTGGCAGCCGCGTGTACATTTTACTTAGTATCTACCTGTCGAGAGACAGAGGTTTTCCCTTTGTTTTGCTTGGAAAATTCCTCTCTTCTGATTGGAAAAACACTGTCAGTGAGGTTCATTTTTTTTTTTTCCAAGATAGAGATACATCTCCCTAAATGTTATGTGTCCTACCCGTGCGCCTCTGAAAAAATGAGCAGCCATCTCAGGGAACATGGGAGCATAATTAAGGGACAATTAATATCTGCTCTGACTTAACCTTTATCGGTCTAATGGGAAAACGCACCCACAGTTAAGGGAGAAGAACAGACCATATACAGGCAGCTTTAAAGATAAAATCAAAGCAGTGCGAAATCTTTGGATGCCAGCATGACCTTAAAGGTCCAAGTGAGAGTCAGAGCCAGAAACAGTGTCCAGGACGCAGCAGCTGAATGAAGGAGACGGCAAGGCTTGAGATTATTCTCAATAAGTGATGTTAGATGTTACTGGGGATCGAGGGTTGGAAAAATGCAGGCAAGAGTCACCTAATTGTGCGATCGGAAATGTGTGAGGTTTCCAGGGAACACTATACAGACCTTCATGTGCAGAAATGCTTCCCAGAAGTTTTCATGTCAAGGCAAACACAAATACTACTACTAAAACCACACAGGGCTGGAGGAAACAGAATTCACGCAGACCAAGGCAACCAGCCCAGGAGCTGCAGCCACATGGGGCCCCGCCCACCCCTCCAAGAGCTGAGGAGACGTCCTGACAGGTCCCTGTCCCCTCTGTCTGGACCCCAGTATGCCAGGTGACACTGTCGGGGAAGCTCCAAAACACGCAGAATTCGCTTCTAACTTTTGTAGTGGTTCCTTTTTTAGGAAATGAGTTACAGTATCTAGATGCCTGAAGCCGCATCACCACGCAATGGGGGATTCTCCTAACCACGGGCAAAACCTCTCAGGGGAAATAAATGAGCGTGAAGCCAAATCTAAAAACGTACCTGCCCCAGAATTATTCTGGGGATATCCCCGCCACCACCTCAACCATCCAATTCGTTGAACAGAACATTTTTACCAAGCAGAACCTTGGACTGCTTCTACCTGTGGCCCTCTATTTCAGTCTGAATTTTTGGGTTGGGGGCTCAGGCCATCACTGGTTCATGCGCAAATAAGCATCAGTTCTCACAGAGATGTTCGCCAAGCACCAGCCTCCTCTTCCTCTGGCATCCAGCCGGCCCTATTTCCCAGAAGCTCTCTTGCGGTTAATGTGGCCCCCTGGCTGGGTTCTCACTGATGCAAAGTGAGGGCTGATCAGGTGACCACATCTGGGACCAAATAAAAAAAAAAAATAGGAAAGAGATGTGCCTCCTCTCTGCTCTCTTTCTCTGTAGCTACATCGAGGTGCCAAGATGGAATGATCCTGGTGCCTCTAATCACCACGTGGAGGGGAGCTGCCCACCAACTAGGAACCACCACCTAGAACGGTCACGTGAGTGACAGATAAACATCGACTGTCTCTGAACCACTGGACGATCTGGGGTCTGTCGGTTACAGGGGCCGGCATGTCCCTAACTAATGCAAACACCCATCAGTCATGGGTCTGCAAAGTCCCTCTCTCTGAGCCCCTCCCAGTAATTCGTTGCTCCCTGGGCCTCTTACATTATGGCATTTCGTCCATTCCGCAGGGTGTCCTGGACCCAAGAGCCTAGGGATCAGACCGACCACAAAGGGTGACTGCCATAGCACCCCTCGGTTACCTGGGTCAGAACAGAACTCCCAGTCTCCTGGCTCCACGGACTGACAGCTTTATCCCAGGCCCATTCAGATGAGTGGAATCTCCCATCTGCTTTACTGGCTGACACCATAAAACATCCTGACCTCAAATGAATTTTATGTATTTCTACAAACATAACATTTCTTGCCATTGTTTAATTTGAGATGTCTTGGGGATTTATTAATAGTTTCATAAAGATATTTTCTGTTTTATCTGACTGAAGTATTTGCCGAGGATAAAAAATATTCTTTTTTCCATGCATTTTTTATTCTCTATTTGCTCTTGGCATGCATGAGGCATTAACCCCACACTTGACTCAAAGCCCAGGTAGAACTCATTCCCAGGAACACAAAGCAAGCAGGTCAGACCCCAGAAGAAAGGAAATGAACACAAAAAAGATGATTGTTTTTCATAGGATCACAGTAAAAATGAAAATCATTTAGAAGCAAGCTGAAAAGAGATATCGGCACTGCCTAAGCCAACCCCACTCAAAGGGCCCAGCATCACACGGGAGCGCATTAGAAATGCAGACCCTTAGGCCACAGCACGGACCTCCTGAATCAGAATCTGCCTTTTCCCAAAATCCCCACGGGATCTGTGTGTACACGCAAGTGTCAGGAGTGGTCGAAGTGCCCAAAGGTCTGGTGGTGTAATTCTGCCCTTCAAATGGTTTCCTGCCAGGCATCTTTAAACTGAGTAAGAAAAAAAAAAATCAAGGCCAACTCTACATAGTCTGACTGACTTCACTGAGGCGGAACACGTTTCTGGGCGCACACAACCACTGAACCTCCCTGTAAGTAACTCGGGCTGCATCTACATGTGAAAATTACGTCCACTTAAAAATGCCAAAGGACTGAACGCTGGAGGAATCACCGATTTCCCATCTCTCTGCTGTCCATATGAACTTGAGGGAAATGTGGGTCAGAGCTGGGGAAGGGAGGACAGGAACCAATCTTGGGGAGCAGAGGAAAGAAGGGAAGAGATCGTTGTAAGCATGGCGATATATATCTCTCCAGTATTTTAAGATATTATTTATTTGAGAGAGTGAGAGCAAGCATGCGCAAGCAGTGGGGAGGGAGAGGGACAAGCAGACTCCATGCTGAGCGTTGAGCCTGATGCAGGACTCGATCTCACGATCCTGAGATCATGACCTGAGCCGAAACCAAGAGTCCGATGCTCAACCGACTGGGCCACAGGAGCCCCTCTTTCTAGTATTTTTTATACGTATCCTTAAATGGCACAAGGATAAAAAAAGTAAATTTCCCTATATTAATAAATATTGTATCACCCAAAGAACATGAAAACACTAATTCAAAAAAGGTACATGCACCCTTGTGTTTACTGCAGCATTATCCACAATAGCCACAGGATGGAAGCAACCCAAGTGTCCATGGACAGATAAATGGATAAAGGAGGTGTGGTGTATGCAGACAATGGAATATCACTCAGCCATAAAAAAGAATGAAACCTTGCCATTTGCAACAACGTGGATGGAGCTACAGTGTTGTTATGCTCAGTGAAATAAGTCAGAGAGAGACAAGGACCACATGACTTCACTCGTATGTGTAATTTAAGAAACAAAACAAATGAACAAATTAAAAAAGGGACAAGCCAGAAAACAGACCCTTAACTAAAGAGAACAGATGGCTAGCAGACGGAAGGTGGCTGGGGGGATGAAGGTGAAGGGGACGTGAGCACAGATACGAGGAGCACTGAGTAAGGTACAGAACTGCTGAAGCACTACATTTGTACCTGAACTGACATAACACTGCGTAGTAACTAACCGGAATTAAAATAGAGAAGATACAGGGGTGCCAATTAAGCATCTGCCTTCAGCTCAGGTCATGATCCCAGGGTCCTGCAGTCGAGCCCCGCAGCCGGGTCCCTGCTCAGCAGGGAGCCTGCTTCTCCCTCTCCCCCCATCTGAGCATGCTCTCTCTCCCAAAAAATAAAATCTTTAAAAAATGATACATACATACACATGCATATAAAAATATATATAAATATATACATATATAGGTAAGTAACATTTTTAATGGCTATAAAGTATTCTATCCCATGGATATATATTTTTTTGTTATGGTTTCTTAATCCACACCGTAATGCCAGAGTCAATTGGTGGTTTTGCATTTTTCTAAAAAATGCTCCACAGATCATCCATACAGATAAATTTCAGTCCATATCTTGGATTTCTCCTTTGAGATAAATCCTTAGAATTCTTTAAACAGGGGGCGCCTGGGTGGCACAGCGGTTAAGCGTCTGCCTTCGGCTCAGGGCGTGATCCCAGCATTCCGGGATCGAGCCCCACATCAGGCTCCTCCGCTAGGAGCCTGCTTCTTCCTCTCCCACTCCCCCTGCTTGTGTTCCCTCTCTCGCTGGCTGTCTCTATCTCTGTCGAATAAATAAATAAAATCTTTTTAAAAAAATAGGATGTACAAATGGGATAGGGTTGCTGGTTAATGACACGCTTGTTTTTCAAGTTTATTAGGATTTTAGTATTATTGGGAAGATATCCACTTTAAGCTTTGGAATCACTGCATTCATGCGGAAATTTTATTCAATGGTGCTTAAAAGAATCTGTCCAAATGATGTTTTGGTTCAGACCTTTGACTACATGTAATATATCATTAATGGCCTTAGTCCAGTTATCTCCCCCATCCCAACTTGAGTTGACAGAGGTAGAGTCTAATTTTCGAATCTGGACAACCTAGATTTTTTAAAATGTTTTTATTGTAAACATAATATATTTCAGTTTCCTCCATCCATAGCTCGTTCCCCTTTACCATAACATCATGAATGCGGTGTTTTCTCTCCCTTCTTCTCTCACTGCTGTCCCTTCCCATGCTCATTCTCTAGCTCTATCTTTAGTTTTTTGTTTTTTCTTAACTGACCATTCATTTCTTACATTGATCAGAGTACTATCTTTCCTGTTTAAAATGGATTCTGGTCACCAATTCCAGTGTGTGCGTGTGTGTGTGCGTGTGTGTGTGTGTGTGTGTGTGTGTGTTTCGGGGATCCCCACATCACCAAGCAATTCTCTGACACCAGCTGGGTGTCCTACAATTCAACTCAATTCTGACACCTTCTACCCAGAGACAGTCAGAACGCACAGGCTAAGGGCTCAGTCCCACAACACTGTCCCAGCCCCCTCCCTACTTCAGATGCCAATCCAAGTCCAGGCTATCGGCTATGCTTCTCAACAACCGTCTATAAACTGGAGGTTCCAGTGATTTCCCCCAACACCCCTTCTTGGGCTTGACGAATTTTCAAGAATGGCTCACAGAACTCTGAGAAATATTTTACTTACTAGATTACCCATTCAGTGTAAAAGGCTAGAACTCAGGAACTGCCAGATTGGGGGGGGGGGGAGGGCAGGTGCAGGGAAAGGATGCCGATCTTCCATGTTCTCAGCGTCCACCCCTCTTTCTGAACCACCACTAGTGCACCAACCTAGAAGCTCTCGGAACACCTCTTTTAGGTTTTTACAGAGTCTTCATTACATAGACATGACTGGTTCAATCACTGGCTATTAGCAATCAAGTCAACCTCCAGCCCCTCTCCCCCTACCTGGATATCAGGAGGGGGAGGGCCTGGGGGTGGGAGTGGAGGATGGGACAGAAAATCCAACCCTTTAATCACGTGGTTGGTTCCTCTGGCAACCAGCCCCCATGAACATAACAAATGGCACCTTTATAGCTCTCATCAATTAGGAAATCCCCATTGTTTTAGGAGCTCTGTGCCAGAAATGGGGACAAGACCAAATATATGTATTTTTTATTATAAATCACAGTATCTCACTGTTCATAGTTTTTAAATGGACTAAACGGAATGTTTAGTACTATTTTTCTTAAATTCATATACATGTGTGTCTGCACATTTATGTCACATATATTAATATCCCATTATTTAGGTCAAATGTATCACATCTCTTACATTTTTATAAACAAGGATGTCCTATTAGAGAAGTTCAGACACCAAGAGAAGGCAAGAAATCCTGAGGTGCTTAGGCGTTAAACTGGGGGGCGGGGGGGGGACAGGAGCAAGGGGTGAATTTGTTTGTTGCTGTTTTAATCAGACAAGGGGTGACTGAAGCCTGTCTTTACGCTGTGGTTAAGGAGCCAGGGCAGAGCCTGGCGGAAGATACAGGTGAAATATAAGGATCTCAGTGGTGTCCGTTTCCTGTGTGAACTGAGGCAAGTCACACTCCTCTGAGCTTATCTGTAAAACAGGGGCCCTGACAGCTGTCTCATCTCCCAGCACTGTTGTGAGGAGCAAATGGCATATTTTATGAGCACTTGCATTGTGAATGATAAAGTATGACGGAATCACTATCTGTGGGCCTCAGTTGGGTTGGGTGAGACCCCTTCCATGGACCAAACTAAGAATCCAACTATAGAAATCACTGCACACTGGAGACCTGCCTACATAAAGTTCTGCCGTAGCTTGCTTGTCCCAAATTGCGATTCTCTGTTATTCCCAAACAAACCCATTTTTGCCGTTAAAATTAAAAATTAATCAATTAATGTACACTGAATCAAAATACATACTTTGTGGAGTCAAGACTTTTGCCCAGTCTCCCAATGCATAGTTCTCATCACCCGACTGAGCTGTTGAGTTGAACACAAAATAAAGGTACTGGTGAATAATTCTGGCAGTCCTCATCCCAATTTTATCTGCTTGGAAGGGTGCCCTGACTCAGGGACCCAACTTACCCAGACTTGGGGACAAGAATTTACCCAGAACAAGGATGGAAACTGTCTTATCCTGCTTTCATTAAAGTCTCAAGTAACTGCCCACACCCAAAGAAACCACTGTATACAATGTGGCTTCCCCTGAAATCCTATACACAGAGAAAGCAGATGGTAACCATGCCAATTTGAAGCTTTCTGGTCCATATTACAGTAATCACTTGCCATGACCTGCTACCACTACTCACTGTTCTGTGTACCAGGAGGACAGTAACCGAGCCATGATGCTACATTATTCCAAGGGCACCATTTATAACACAGTCTAGGTAAAAATGGCACCCCCTGGAACACAACAATGGCAGGAGCTGCTGACAAAAATCAGTGTTTCATCTTCTTCCTTGGCCCATAGATTGGATACATTTCCAGGCCGCCTTTGAAATTAGGTGTGAATTCTAAGTAATGCAACGAGAGCGCAAGCGACCTGCTCACTTTCAGGCTCTGCTCGTACAAAAGTACCACACGTGCTCCTTCATCTTTTCTCCTTTTCCTCCTGCCTGAATGATGACAAGTTTCACAATGACCTTGAAAACCATGCCTGAAATTAGAAGGATCACTGTTGTCCCAAGTCTCTGGATGACTCCACAGACCAGTGTTTCCACCGACTTCTTTGTCTGCCCCTCACTTGTCACGCGAGCAAAAAATGATCTTCTATTGTGTTTGCGCCATTATCCTTGTTCTGGTGTGGTCTCTGCAGATAGAATGGGATCTTGAGCAATCAAGCTGAGACTGAAACAAGAAGGAGCCAACTGTGCAAAGACTTCGGAGCAGGAGGGGGTGTGGGGAGGTGTGTCAGGCAGAAGTAACTGCACACCGGGTAGTGAAGTAAGTATGATCTCAGTGTCCATCTCTCGCCAAAATCCACAGGTGTCATTCTAGTTTTCTCTACCAAACTCAAAAAGTTCTATTAACGTGAATCAGCCCCTAGAAAGATCATTTAGTGTACTGACAAAATTAGGATCCTGAGGCCAGATTCTAGACTACGGGGGGTTACTCACTTAGATAAACTTAACTTTATAAGGCCATTGGCTGGACTGCCAACATCTCACTGTGTCCTATATCTGATCTTCTGTTGCAATGTTATTGCAGAGGCTAGGATCAGGAACACAGGCATGCTCCGTGCTGTGCTGATGCCTACGAACGCCTCTGAGTCCTTCTTTTTTTTTAGGATTTTTAATTTATTCATTTGAGAGAGAGAGAGCGCGTGCCAGAGCACACCAGTGTGTGGAGGGGCAGAGGGGCAGGGAGAATCAGACTCCCCGCTGAGCAAGGAGCCTGACTTGGGGCTCAATCAGGACACTGGGATGAGGACCTGAGCCGAAGGCGACTGGACCACCCAGGAGCCCCTCCTCTGGGTCTCCAGAGCACTCCCTAGATGGCACTTGCTGAGTCACATCCCTTTGTTTTCCTCCTCCAGATTTTACTGAGTCACTACGCTCTCATCCAGGCCACTGCAAGCCCACAATCGGTCTTATATCTTACATGGTCCAACGATCCCCGAGCCAAGGGTGTGAATCCAGAATGCAAGGCAACATGAGAGGAGCAATGCACCGATACAGATTTTTCCATGCGGCCGTGATCAGTCGGTCTTTTCTACTGCACCAGAGTCCATGGCATTCATACAGGCCCAGGCAAAGCCAAGATTTTTGCATATAATCTCCCTGGAGATCTCAGCAGGCTCTCATTTGAAGGAATTCGGAGAGAATTTTCCCAGTTTTCTATTCTATCTCCCTTGTCCCTGCCTCTTTGCAAAGATAAATCTGATAGAAAGCACACCCAGACCACAGGGCTGAACTCCTAGGAATGACAGCGCAGAGCCAACCACACTTCAGGCCTCAGGCAAGCTGTTCAAGCCAGTGCTCTCCAGAGGCCAGGGTAGTGGGCAGTCGGCCAAGTCCAGAGGGTGGCCTCAGCCACAGTGAGGAGCTTCCTCTCACACTTTCTCCTCTTTTAAGTTTTTACTGGGAAATATTGGCAGGCATGTGCCGACCACTAGCCTTCTGGTCTCTCAGGGTCCTGCCATCCTATAAAGCTAAATTCAAATGTTGTTTCCTCCATAAAGACTCTTTGAATTCTACCGGTATGAATAAGCCTCTTCCTCCCCTGTCAGGCTCTGCCTATTATTTATTTTATGGCATTTAACATTTTTACATACGTCATCACCACTTGTTTTCTTCCATTGGACTGCCAGGTTTTCAAGGATGGGAACTGTTTCTGCGGCTCTTGGGCTTCATATAATGGGCATTCAAAAAAAAAAAATTCAATTAGGGGTGCCTGGGTGGCTCAGTCAGTTAAGTGTCTGCCTTCAGCTCAGGTCGTGATCCCAGGGGCCTGGGATCCAGCCCCATGTGGGCTCCCTGCTCAGCGGGTTGGGGGGTGGGGTCTGCTTCTCCCAGCTCCCTCTGCCCCTCCCCCACTTGTGTCCCCTCCCCCATAAATAAAATCTTTTTTAAAAGGTTCAATTAAATTATTTAAAAATTTTACCCTAGAGAACTATTTAATCCATTAAAGGTAGCATTTCTTAACTAACTTAAACACCAATACAAAATCACTTCCTAATTACTAGGCAAAACCTCTTATAATTTGGATATTTTTGTTCTAAATCATTTGGTTTTGCATACAGTGCTGCAAAGAACAACCATGTTGTTCTTCTCTGTGAACAACAACCTTAACGATTCCTACAAGTGAAATACCTGGATCAAAGGGTATTTAAAATACCCAGGCTTTAAATTTATACTGCCAAATTGCCCCCAGGAAAGTTCTAGTAATATGCAATACCAGTAAGAATTATTAAGAATATATGGTTTTGGCAATGACACTGAGAATTATTTGGTCAAGACTTTGTCAATTTCATATGCAAGAATATTTTGGTTTTAAATGAAGTTAAATTATTTTCTTGTGTGCTAGTGGTACTATGCCAGTTTTTTTGTGAATTGTCTATGTCCTTTGCCTGTTATCTCCACTGGCATATGATGGGGACAAAGGCTGTCTGAGGAATTCAGATTATTGTGAGAATCAAAAGACTGTTAATTTATCTAGATAGCATGCTTTTGTTGTACGCTAAAATGTCCAGCTGTAAAGAAGGGAGATCTGTCAATTTTTTTCAGTGGTAAAAGTCAAAAATCTAATGCAAACTAGTCAAAACAAAAAAAAAAAAGAAAATAAGGTACTGGTCTCTGCAATATAATGATTTAAAATATATACATACCCGGTCATTCACTTGACAAAAATACATTTCTCAGATATATTTGGTCTTCATCCTTAGTTTCTAAAAACATTTCAAAGCCATAAAGGTGAAGTGGGTGTCTTGTTATTAATGAAGGTGTTTGGACCCCATCTAAGGGTGGGAGCTGGTTGCCGGGAAGATCAACCATGTGATTCAAGGGTTGGAACTTTCAGTCCCACCCTCAACCTCTGATTAAATCACTCAATGGTCAATGACTTAGTCGGTCACGACTATGTAATAAAGCCTCCATAAAAACCAAAGAGGACAGCTTTTTGGACCTTCTGTTGGAACACTTCCCCATGTGGGGAACTAGAACACTCCTACATGCCACCAAGCCAGACCCCAAGCTCCAAGAGGACAGAAACTCCTTTGTTCTGGACCTTGTCCTATGTGTCTCGTCATCTGGCTATTGATTCGTATCATTTAATAAACTGGTAAATGTAAGTAGCTGTCTGCCTGAGTTCTGTGAGCCACTCTAGCAAATTAATTGTAGGTAAGGAGGAGATCATTGGGAACTCCATTATCTAGCCAGAAACATGCATAATGGCCTGGAGCCTATGAATGGCATGGGTGGGGGGGCAATCTTGTAGGACTGAACCTTGAACTTGTGGAATCCAATGCTGTCTCCGAGTAGATAGTGTTAGAATTGAGTTGAACTGAACTGAATTCTTGGACATTCTGCTGGTGTCCGAGAAGTACTTGGCATTGGGGGAGGGGACGAAGAGCCCCTTCCACACTGGAATTGGGTCTGGAACGCTAAGAATGCCAGGAACTCTCCTAGCTTCAGGCATGGGTTGATCAAAAGTCTCAAACAATGCTGTAAGGCCCAATATTTCTCTCCTTCTGGCTCTGCCTTCTGCAGATCCCACATGAGGAGAGTCTTGATGGCTTCCATTCCAAGAGCCTGTGTCTCTCTCCCACCAGGCCCAGCACCATTCTCACTGCCTCTCATTGTTTTTTGTTGGTTGTTACCCATCCCTAGACCAACCATTGCAGCCAGGGGACTGAGGTTCTGTGTCCTTATGTTTGAATGTAACGTCCACCTCTAGAGCCGAGATGGAGTCAAGTCCACTGCAACAGCACATCGGTCTAAGAGTCGGCCAAACAAAAGGATACTGAATGAGTGCTGGGCCATCAAAAACCCAACAAATGTCCATCACAGAGGCTGCTACAAGCAAGCTGTAGAGGCTCAAGTTCAGGGATTAGTAAATAAGAAATAAAATAATAGTAACAAGGGAAAGAGATTCAGTGTGCCCAGAGGAAGAGCACTGTCCACTGGCTTACCATGGAAAGAAAGCACATCAACCCAGAGAGGGTGGGTCAGACTTAGAGGACCGGGTAAGACTCCAGGAGGAGGGTGAAAATTACCACAAGAAAGAGCAGAGCAGGCTCAGTGGGCTGGGGGGGGGGAGCGAGAGAAGAGGCTGTGATGATCAGAAAAGGCATGCTGAGTGCTTACGTTTCTATCAGGGAAGCAGCTGTGAGTAATGGTACAATTGCAAGTGTGGCTTCCAGAGGGCACAGAGACAGTGGGAAATGAAGAGATTGAGGAATGCTTAGCCCAGAGACCTGGAACAAACACCAATGTGTTCTTAGAAGTTACCAAGAAAGAGAGCACCGAAGAAGCTGGAGCAGGGGATGAACTCATTGAGGAAAGTGCTACTGACTTCGGAGGAGCACCACCGGCAAGGGTCGTAGAAGAGTCATTTGAGTGGATGAGGGACTTTCAAAAAGGCCAGAGCTTTGGGGAGCCTTGGTTTAGCATTGTTTTTAAAATGTCAGGAGCAAAATTTAAGAAGACAGTTTTCTTCTGCCCCAGGAAGGGAACAAATCGAATAGAATGGAATGGGATAAGTAACTGTAATTCATAGGGGAAAAAAAATGAAGAGAAGCAGAAATTGTAAATAAGGTTAATATAACGAACTCTATAAATACATTCTTGATCGAAAGGAAAAAATAAATAAAAATAAAAAAGCATGAAAGGAATTAAGATGTCACACTAGAAAACAGGAACTCTGAGAGAGCCATGCTAATAACAAACGAAACAAAGTTTAAAACAAACAACAAAATGTTACCAGAGATAAAAGAGAATATTTTATAAGGATGAAAGGGTTAACCCATCAAGAGGACACAATGAGAAGCATATATGCACCTCACATCTGAAGCCCCCAAGATACAGGAAGCACAAACTGACAGAATGGTAGGGATAAACACACAAATCAACAATAATAGCGAGACTTCAATATCCCCCTTATAATAAAAGATGGAACTAGACAAAAGATCAACGGACACACTGACAAACCGAACACTATAAAACATCAAGACCTAACAGAGACCTCTAGATGACTCCACTCACCAGTCGTAATAAACGTAATATTCTCAAGAGCACATGCAACATTCTCCAGGATAGACCACACATAAAACAAACCTCAATAAATTTCACAGGATTAACACCAATCAAGTATGCTCTTTAACCACAATGGAATTAAATTAGGAGTGAAATGGAACTTCATTCAGTTCAGGGTTTCTATAAGAGAGGACTGTATGGGGAGTGGTGTATGTCACAAAGAAAAAACAATTCAGCTAAGGCTCGAAGAGGGAAGAAAGTCGGTGGAAGAGGTACAGCAGAGACAGCAGGGTCTCCCAAGCTGTGACCCACAGGTGGGCTTCAAGAGTATTAACCTGCTGGGGCGCCTGGGAANAGGCTCGAAGAGGGAAGAAAGTCGGTGGAAGAGGTACAGCAGAGACAGCAGGGTCTCCCAAGCTGTGACCCACAGGTGGGCTTCAAGAGTATTAACCTGCTGGGGCGCCTGGGAGGCAGAGCGGTTAGGCGTCTGCCTTCGGCTCAGGGCGTGATCCCGGCGTTATGGGATCGAGCCCCACATCAGGCTCCTCTGCTATGAGCCTGCTTCTTCCTCTCCCACTCCCCCTGCTTGTGTTCCCTCTCTCGCTGGCTGTCTCTATCTCTGTCGAATAAATAAATAATAAAATCTTTATAAAAAAAAAAAAAAGAGTATTAACCTGCTAACACTGCATACGGACCTACAGAGGACCCACAATTTTATGAGATTTTTCAGAGGGACCCGTTACCCAAAAAAGGTTAAAAATCTCCGATGTGCTTTCACAGGTCATGATAAAAGCAGAGAAGAGAAGGGCCCCTCGAGAGGGAGGGGGACGGAATACTAAGCTGGACAGGGCGGGGAGCAGAGGGCAGCTGTGCTGAATGGCGGGGTGTAAATCACAAGACTGAGGCAGTAGGAAAGGGAGGCGGCAGCACAGGAAGATTGGGGAGTGAAAGAAAGCCTGACACCGGTAAATTGTATGACCACTGAACCAAGATTCATAGTAGTCTTTGCTGGATGCTTTGGAAAACACTGCTGTCTACAGGGTCCAGTGCCCATCACTCAGTATCGTCAGGGGGTCATCAGTCCCCAGTCAAGAGAGAGGCACCGCCCACAACCCCGCTATTATCTAAAATGTCCTTTTTTATCTTAACATATAGAAGGTGAAGAAAGGTTTAGAATATTTATAAAATGTCAGTAGTAATATCTGGAGCACACAAATGAGGACATGGAAATTATTTCCAGCCCTTTCATCTTTGAGCCAAATTTATTTTTTAAACATTCAAATATATAAAACTTGGAAGTCAGTTAACATCTTGGAGTCATGAAATCTGTAGGACTCTGCAGGCCTTCCATGTAAACATGTGTCCAACAAATCACATAGCCCAATTTTCCAACCCTTCGATCCAAGAAAAGGCTTACGGCAGCTTGCGGCCAGTGGTTCTCTGAAGGGTGCTGGGCTTTGGGGAGAGAGGCATCGCCAAGGCGTCTCCTAAAACTGTGCCACGACATTTTAATGTAATGCATGATGTTTTGGATCTAGAGAAGGGCTTCATCTTACATATCGACCTTTGGCCGTACAGTTCCTACCTTGGCAAATAGGCAGGGCCAGCTACATAATTTTGCAAGACCCACTGCAAAATGAAAATGAGTCACTAAAAATTTCAAGATGGTGGCAGCAGAGTGTTAAATCAAGTGTTCGGTCTCTATGACTGCCCGGATCATACGCCTACCAAAGCTGGCCCTGCGCAAAGGACAGGAAGGCCATTCCACAACCTTGAGATTAGATTCTCTTACACTTTTACTCATACTTTTTGTGATTTCATTTTACATTGATATTCATCAGTCTGGAGTTTGTTTGGTATGTGGTTTGAGGTACAGATGATAGCTGACCATTGAACAATGCGGGGTTGGGGGCACCAATTCCCCCACATGGTCGAAAATCCATGTATAACTTTGGACTCCCCAAAAACTTAGCTACTACTAGCTTACTACTGACTGGAAGCCTTACCGACAACATAAAGTCAGTCAATGAACACACGTTCTGTGTTAGTAGAGCATATAAAATTATAGTATATAATAGTATATAATTAGTATACAGTATACAAATACATTATACACTAATAGTATATATTATAGTCTTCCCATAAAATAAACTAAAGAAAATGTTATTAAGAAATCATGGGGCGCCTGGGTGGCTCAGTCGTTAAGCGTCTGCCTTTGGCTCAGGGCGTGATCCTGGAGTTCTGGGATTGAGCTCCACATCGGGCTCCTCTGCTAGGAGCCTGCTTCTTCCTCTCCCACTCCCCCTGCTTGTGTTCCCTCTCTCGCTGGCTGTCTCTATCTCTGTCAAATGAATAAATAAAATCTTAAAAAAAAAATTAAAAAAAAATCATAAGGCAGAGAAGATACATGTATAGTACTGTATTTATCTAAAAAGTACCCATGTGTAAGTGGACCCACACAGTTCACACCTGTGTTGCTGCTCAAGGGCCAACTGTACTTTTGCATTTTCGGAAGTGGTGAGACAAATGTCCTGCTGCCTCTTCCTACAGATGTGAAATGCTACCATCAGTGTATTCAAAATTCTGGTCTCGCTATTCTTTTCCTCTGGTCTGTCCATTCTTGTACCTGTTCCACACTAGTTTTATTGTATTTCTATAAATCATTTTAAAGTTTGGCAATGTACATATGTGCCCCGTCATCCACTGGCACCTTGGATTATCTGGTCTATCATTGCCCCTGCCAAACTTTAAAATCACTTGTCAGGTTAAGGAAAAAAAGAAAAGAAAAAAAATCCTTCCTGTTTTAACAGGAACTGCATTAACTTTACCAATGAACCTCAGAATCACCAACATCTTTATAATCACCTCGGGTTCATGCACTGTCAGCGAACAGCATCTCTTTCAAAGTGCCTCCAGCAATAGCCTATCAGTGTAAGTATAAAAATAGAAATAAAGAGATAAAAAATTTCTCAAGAACCCAGACAGCTCATTAAGGCCAGACCTCTGCGAGAGTGAAAGGCGATCTGAGCATTGGAAGAGGCCTCTAGACCCAGAGAGATTTAGGGACTGGCTATCCATCCTATCTGTCCCGCCACTGAGGCGGCTCCCTTCCTATGGAATTCAGCTCCTACCGCCCCTGGTGCCAAATGCCAGCTGCCTCATCACGTACTCTCAGTTCGCTCTGGTTTCCACTCACTCATGCCTTCTGATTCCCCACAGTTTCTGCTTCTGCTCACTCACGGCTGCTCACTGGCCTTTGCTACTCTGTGGCTCTGAATCGAAAGACATAATTTCATACCAATACTTTTTTTTAAGGGCAACCTTCTATTTACGGCCAAGTCTTCCACGATGGCAGGAAGTTTCGGCTTCCTTGGAAATCAATGCACTGGAGTTGGAAAAAAGTGATGGATCTCATGAGAAGACTTTTTCTTTTAGAAATCTCTCAAGGTAGGTCTAATTATCTTTCTAAAGCCAAGAAAATAAACCAGGATAACGCAGTAACCATAAGAGCTGGCAATTTGCTCGCAGGTCTGTCATGCCTCACAGCTGTCATCTTTCCCACGTACTCTACCGCTCTAGAGAAATCTAGGCTGTCTCTCCAGACGTTGTGGTTTCTGACCCTGTGATGATGAGCAGGACACATAATGCTGGTGAATATGGTGACGATGCGTACTTAGCAAGGCTGCCACCAGCACCATGACTGTGCTCCTTCCTTCTTCCCTTCATGCTCTCTGCATAACCCCCAGTGTTCCAGCAGGGCGCAGGAGGAGGAGGAAGGGGTCGGGCTGGAATCTGCAGTTCTGATTGTGCTCAGGGGAGACGGCCCTCACTCACTGCACCCGATTCTCTAATTTTTCTCTAGATGTTCCACTTATCCAGCTGAAGGCACCAGCAAGCCAAAGCAACAGTATCACACNCAAAAAAAAAAAAAAAAAAAAAAAAAAAAAGGACACAAAGTACAAAAATAAATGACTAAAGTCTGGAAATCACTGGCTGGTCTAGGAGAAATCCACTGAACAGAAATGAAGAAGTGTTTAGACCCTTCCCTGACATCACCAGCCACAAGCTACACAACTCCACACAAATCATTTAAGCTTTTCTGTGGCCTTCTTTTCCTCACCATCTGTCCAACTTGGGCTGATTATACTGCCTGTCCCACCTCCTGATGAGGAGGACGTGATCAGAGGGAAATGACTGACAGCATTTCAGAAAGCCAAGCAGAGAAGTGAGGGATGGGATGGGACAGGACGGGACGGGGTGGGACGGGGCACGTTGGCAGCAGCGAGAGAACCGTCCTCCTCCTGTCCACATCAAAGGAGCTCATAAGACGCATCCTGCAGCTGGTCAGCTGGACTCCTGCCCTCTATACACAGGAAAACTGTCCTCAGCAGGATATTTTTTCTAAGAACAATGCAGAGCCACATGACATCCTTTACAAAGTCATATAGAGTAATACAAAGTAATTAACGTTAATTCTCCCCAGGAAATGAATGTGGGAGAAAGTCAAGATGAAAACGTACCAGCTGGCACTGCACTGTGCCAGACACAGCACATCTCAAAGGTCGGCCATGTGACACTTGCCCTCAAGGAGATTCTAACTCAGTAAAGATCAAGTACGTATTTTAGACTCTCCTATAAAAAAAAGTGTGATGTGATATGGTGAAGGAACAGGTTAAGTGCTGTCAGAGGAGGAAGACAACGTCTCTGGGGGAAGCAGGTAGCATGCTGGCTACATGGCAAAGGTTGAGTTGCATTTCTCCACAAAGGGGTGGAGGGAAAAGCACTTGTGAGAATGGGGACACCAGGAGCAAAAGTGCAGAAACAAGGAATCCCTGAGCACACGTGGCAAACAAGGAAAGTTCAGCGTCACAGTAGCACTGACTGCTAGAGCTACAAAGGAAGGCTGGAACCTGATCGTGAAGACTTTGGACGTGGGCCGGAAGGACACCAAGCATCCAGGTGAAGGTGTCTGATTCGAGTCATATCACGATCAAAGATCTGCTTCAGAGAGATGGCTAATCGCATGGGGGATGAATAACAGAGTGAAGGTGTAAGAGTTAACACCGGTGTAAGACGGTTTACACAGTGATGGTCATGATGATGATAATTAGGTTGCGTGCAAAAGCACTGGTGAGCTGGAAAAGGAAGAGGAAAGAAGAAATTCGGGGTCTTGAGGGTTTTTTTACTCTTCAAACTTGATCTTCACGACTTCTGGAGTAGATACTCTCCCTCCCGTGTTTGAATGAAGAAAAAAGCAGCTCATAAAGAGGGTTAAAGTCTTGCAAAAATCACACAACCACTCAATGGTAGGGGAGAAAAAGAAATTAGAAACTAGGTTCCACGGACTATAACTTACCCCTTATAATTGGTCACCTCCCTTCCCCCAAATCAACCAAAACACCATCAAAGAAGCCACAGTTTTGTATTGTTTATCCCAGTGAAAGTAAATTTGCGTCCCCAGCGCTGCCATATACATTATCAGAACCATAAGGCCAAACCTCCCTGGAACAATTTTCATTGTCCAAATGCCCTCTTCAGTAATGTGGTGATGTGCTTCGCATGACAGCAATTGGTTCTATCCAAGTACACCAGCCACCACCCTGCGACCTCCTGAAGGGCACCTGGCTTTGATTATTTAGGGACAAAAATAATCTCAGCTTGAAGAGAGTTCCCAATCACAACTTTCTAAATAACGGACACCAAAATATCCAATACTCGAAATAGATGGTATCCCCCCTTCTTTTTCTCCGAGAGGCAACGACGAGCGTCACAGTGCACCATGGTGCCAAGAACGCATTATGCTTCCCAGATGCACGGACTGACATACTAAGCAAACTATTTATGAAATTTCTTTGGAAGAGTCAAGGCAAATAACAGCCCGGCCCCCACCCCCATCATCGCCACCAAAGTTAACAGGAGTAGCTCTGCTCAGAGTGACAGGGAAAGCAGACTTGAGTGCTAGGGTGTGGTTGGTACAATGAGACCTGCTATCTGTCACTAGCTATGATTTTTCTTCCCCACGCTCCAAAATTTCCTTTTTTCTCGTGTATCTTAAGTAAGTAGCTATGTTATTGTTGCCAAATTGGATACAAGATTCCCTCTGACCTCCTCCCCCTCCCAGTAGCCACAAGCGTTACTACTCTCTGGAAGACCCAGGGGAATATATATGGGGTCTTACCTCCCCCAGCCTCCCAAAACACACACACACACACACGCACGCACACACACACATACCATGCCAGTAACAGACATTTAGTAACTCATAGATATTGTGGTCTCATGAGAAAAAAGGGACTTAATCAAATAGTATTTTGTAAGAGATTTATTAATTATATAACTAACCACCATCCCCCTCGCCCCCAGCCTGACTCTTCGTAACCTCTTTTCCCACTTGCGGTTGCTCTCAACTAAGGGAATGGGCATGAGCCTATGATTTGGTATGATCTGCCCTTGGAACTCATCCCCTACAGGAAGGATTTTCTGGACTCTGGGTATCTCAGGGTTACCCCACCCCCACCTGCCGGTCACCCCTGGGAAACCAAGCTGTCAGGTGAATGAAAGATAGGAGAGGTATTGAGGGTCAAGCAAAGGGATTTCCCCGGAGGAGATGCTGCCAATGCCGCCCCCTTCCCATCATCCACACTTGACTTCCAAGGGAGGGAGGCGCTTTGAGCATTCTGTTTGGCTGGTTGCTTAGTTTCTATAGAAACTGTCCTGCCAAGGGCTTAAAGTTAGTACCAAAAAAGACCCCTACACAAATAAGAAACATTGCGTAATATGACAACACTGACAATGAATATAAGGAATGGAAAGAAGAGAAATTTATCATCCCATCTGGGGCTGTCTTGTTCAACACTCCCTCCCTCCCACTGTCAGCATCATCACCAAACCTACGCTTTATTTTTTAAAAAAGTGTGTGAAGGTCCTTTGAAGCACTAAGAAAGTCAAGGCCAGACAGAGTTCAGATTCATTTAAGAAACGCTGTATTCTCATTTCACCCTTTCATACCTTGGACAGTCACAGTGCATATTTTATTTTATGTTTTTTTCTGACAGTCTTTTTTTTTTTTTTAAAGATTTTATTTATTTATTCGACAGAGATAGAGACAGCCAGCGAGAGAGGGAACACAAGCAGGGGGAGTGGGAGGAAGAAGCAGGCTCATAGCGGAGGAGCCTGATGTGGGGCTCGATCTCGCAACGCCGGGATCACGCCCTGAGCCGAAGGCAGACGCCTAACCGCTGTGCCACCCAGGCACCCCTCTGACAGTCTTTTTTTTTAATAATAATTTTTTATTATGTTAGTCACCATACAGTATATCATTACTTTTTGATGTATTGTTCCATGATTCATTATTTGCGTATATTAAACACACAAACTTCTCTGAGAAGTGACCCAGTAAATACACTTGGCTATTTAATTGTGTTGTTCTTTCCTCACCCAGGAGCCCTTCCCTGCCCTGCAGCCCACACTCCATACCCTTAACATTTGACATATGAATCATGCCACCCATAAAAGTGGAGTCTATGAGATACTTAAGGAAACATGCTCTAATAATTTAAAACTAACTCTCTAAAGTTAACCACCATTTAGGGAACTAACTCATCCTGCACAGAACCAGCAGGCCCCCTGCAGTCACTGCCCCTACACATGCTCTTGTCTTTAACTTCTAACCTATCCAATTAATGATTATGATCCTATACAACGAGAATCCATTTTTACGGACAGAGAATATAAAGAACGTGGAATCCGATGCATTCGCACAACGAAACCCAAACTCAAAATCAAGCCTAAATAGGACATGACAGAGTCAAAAGACCAGTATCAGAAACACATTCTCTCTTTCCACAGTTCTACGTAAATCTACGTGGCAGATCTTTTTCATCAACCTGTTATTTCCTACCTCACGCAGAACTGTGGAAGGGGCCACTTGTTTCCATTAGTAGAACCCAGAAGATCCACAACTATAATATAAAATTTTTTTAACTACAGAGAAATCTGGTAAATACAAATAATTCTCTTCCTGTCATGGAAGATTGAAAAACACATCCCTTAAAGACTCAAAGTTGTGAGAATTTTCTAGCAGGAGTATTTTTAAAATTATTTCTGTGACCCCCCCCCCAAAAGATGGCCTATGAACTGCATAAGACAGGGGAATAAGTGTACTCTTATCTATCATACATAACTTCCAGGGGCTTCTAGAACAAGGAAGTGAGGCTAAGTCACAAAGCTCATGGTTCTAGGAGCCTAAAATGTCCACCAAAAAAGGGTCTAACTCAAAGATGAAAATTTTTAGAAAGATTTCTGCTTCTGACTGTGAAAAGTTACCTTGTATCTGCCACTAATAACTAGAGCTGCTAGGTTTTTTTGGGGGGGAGTAATCTGTTTAAAGGATTCTAAGAGCTACCAAAGTGATGAGCTACCAGTGTGATGAGTCTTCTTCACAAGAAGACAAAAGACTCAAGACATTTACTATTTTATAAGCATCACTGGGATGAAAAGCTAAGAAGCTAATTGGCTGGGGAAAAGGGTGAAGATCTTACATAATTTTTATATGCAATATCTACCAATCAGTCAAAAAATATCATGAATGTGAGGACATAGGACTCAAAGGCAAAAGGGAAAAGGGATAATAGAAACAGATTCACATAATACAGCAGAATTATCAGCTATGGCTTCTAAAATAACTAACATTAATATGTTCAGTAAAACACAGGAAACCATGATGAACGTCATTAGAAAACTGAATATGTGAGAAAACAATCACATCTAGATTCGAGAATTATAAAAGTCATATCTGAAATTAATAACTCAATAAGTGGGTTTAACAGCAAGCTAAGCACAGTTGGAGAAAAAACACAGCTATGCTCCCACCCGAGACACAAGAAAAGACAACAGAAAGTACAGAGAAGAAGAAGAAACATGTGGCTCATGGTAAAAAGTTTACATGTGTAACTGACATCCCAGAAAGAGGTAAGAAAATGGACCTGCAATTTTATTTAGAAAGTAAATAAAAGAAAAGTTTTGAAAACCATAGAAAGACAAGGCACAATTTCAAGAAACACTATCCTATCCAAGTAAATGACAACAAGGGAAGTCATACTTTGGCATATCATGGCAGAGCTGCTAAAAACCAACAACAGAGGGAAAAGATAACCCTTCCTGAATAGAAAAATAATGAGATTTCCAGATGATTTTTGAACAGAAAAGAGATAAGTCAGAAGATGACAGACTACTGGGCACAGATTACCTTGTCCCAGCTACCAATCCCAACGGAACAAAGGACCATGTACCAATCGCCAATCCCAGGGAAGCCTCCCAACACTTCTGCCCACTGCATTTTGGGATCAGTCTCCAAGGAACACCGCTGCCAAGCCCTGGACGGAACACAGCACCTTGCTAACGTAGAGCACAGACAGTAAGATCAGCTTCAACAGAGGCATCAGTGCCCCCTGGAAGCAAGCCTCTCCCAGCAGGTGACACGGGACACTTTGCCTACACACGCCCCTCTCATGCCACACCGGATGGAGCTCCATCCCCTCCCAGGGGAAGAGAGACGTACACTGGGGTTGGCGAGGTGCCATATGATACGTGTGCCTTACGCAGAGTGAAAGAGCAGCCCGTGAGCAGGAAGCAGGGGGAAATAGCCCCACACAAGGCAACAAGCCCAGCACAGGCTGTGTGGGCTCTTTATCTCTTGGTCGGGAAGGGTTCCAAGCTGCAGGCCTACTCTGACGCAGCTGAGTGGGGGCTGAAACGGGCATGCACAACACGGCCTTTGCACAACACGGCCTTTCCCAACACATGCCACCCTTTCAGTGCTGAAAGATAACAACCGCCACCCCAACTGACCAGCCTGTGAAAATACTCTTCCCCCAAAACACCAAAGATGAAATAAAGAACGTTAAAATAACCTGTCATCAACAGGACTGTTTCAGAAGGAATACTGAAGGAAGTTCTTCAGGACAAAAGGGAACTAATCTCAGAGGAAAGCCCAGAATGCAGGAGGGAATGAAGACCAACACAAAGAGTATGTATGTGGGCAAATCTGAACGAATATTTGCTGTCAATACAACAACAACACCTTGTGGAGTGTTAAATGTGTGTAAATTAAAATACATGAAAATAACAGAAAAGAGGGGAGGAACCTTGCGAAGAAAGTAATGATAGAACCAATTTCTTCATACACTTATAAATCAAGGGAGTATGCTTTTGTCACTGACAGTAAGCAAAAGGAAGAGTAAAATATATGTGTGTGTATTTAACGATTGAATAAAGAGAAAAAAAATAGAATAAAAAATGCTGATATGACCACAAAAAGAAAGCAAAGGAAAAATAACAAATCTACAATCAAAATGAAAGATTTAAATACACTTCTTTCAGTAACTGATAAAACAGATTTAAAAAGTGAAAATGTAGGAAATTCGAACAAACTTGACTGATTGGCATATATAAAACACTGAATTCAACAACTGCAGAATGTGTATTTTTCCATGTTCAGAGCATTGTTCAGTTAACCTGCAGCTATCTGTTAGTCCATAAAGGAAGTTCCAGTGAATTCCGAAAATCTGAAGCCATGCAGAATATGCCCTCTGAGTTCAGTGGAATCATGCTGGAAACCAATATGCAAGACACAGAAAAATACCTCAAATGCTTGGAAATTAAGCAATACTCTTATAAATAACTAATGGATTATGAAGAACTAGGAATGGAAATGAGGAAATACATGTGATAGAAGATTGTGAGGCCACAGCATGTCAAGAATAGGCTACTGCTAGAGCAGTCCTTGCTGGGAATCAGATTTGAAGACACAGATCAGAAGAGAAAAGGGCTCAAAACCAGTGACTTATGTAACCATCTCAAGAACACAGGGATAGGGGTAGGGGCGCCTGGCTGGCTGTCTATAGAGCACGCAACTCTTGATCTCAGGGCTGTGAGTTTGAGCTGCACTTTGGGCATACTAAAAAATAAAAATAAACTTTAAAAGGAAGACATAGGGTTAAAAAGCATATTAAACTCAAGAAAAGTAGAAAGAAAAAAAATACGTCTAGGACAGAAAAACTGATGAAATAGAAAACAAATTTAACAAAATCAAGAAAGTCAAAAGCTGTTCCTTTGAAAAGACCAAAACATGTTCCTTTGAAAAGACCAAAACAACTGAAAAGAAGCAATACAGCAAATACAACCGATCAAGAGCAGAGAAGGTACAAATTTCCAATTCTGGACCTCAAAAGGGGGTTATCACTACAGATCCTACAAATAATCAGGGAACGGTAAGAGAATATTTTTGAACAATTTTGTGCAAACACATTTGAAATTTCAGACAAGGCACATTTCCAGAAAAATACAATTTACAAACTGGCATAAGAAGAAATAAAAAATCTAAATAATCCTATATTTATTAAAGAAATTGGATCCATAATTTAAAACCTCCCCACAAAGAAAACTCCAGTCTCCGAGAGGCTCGCTGTCAAGATCCACTGAACGTTTAAGGAAGAAATTAACTATTTTAAACAAAACTTCTAGGGACTAGAACAAAAAAGGGAACACTTCCCAACTGATTTTATGAGGCCAGTATAATCTTATTACCAAAAAAACCTGGCAAGGAAACTACAAGGAAATCATAGGCCAAGATCTCTCAGAGCAAAGTAGCAGAAGTTCTAAACAAAAGGATAGCAAGTCAAATTCAGCAATATAAAAATAGTACGCCACAACAAAATTGGTCATATTCCCACTCTTAAATGAGTCAGTTTAACATTTCAAATTCAATCAATGGAATTTTCAAAAATCAACTGATCAACTAAAAAGATATAGAAAAACCATGTGATAAGTCTCAATATCCAAGCATAATAAAATGCAGTAAACTGGAAATAGAACATAATTTTCTTTGTCTGCCAAAAGGTGTCTACAAGAGAATTTACATCAAGCATAATATTTAATGACAAAACACTTAAAGAGTTTCTCTTCAAGTCAGAAACAAAACAATGATGTCCCCTCTCACCATTTCTCTTGAACATTGTACTAAAGATCCTAGCCAGCACAACAAAACAAAAGAAATATTATTCACAAACAGCAGGACTGTGTGTATAAGAGATCCAAAAGAACCTACAGATATGTCATTAAAACCAGTGAACAAACTTAGACTACTTAGATCAGCAAGGTCACTAGACACAAATTCAAAATACAAAAGCATGTTGTATTTCTATTCATTAGCAATAAGAAAGAGAAAAGTAAATGGTATGCTAACATAACAGCACCAAAAAAATACCAAACACCTGAAAATAAGCCAAATAGAAAATGTAAAAAGCTACTCAGAAAATAACAAAATATCACTGAGAGAAATTCAAGACCGTCTAATAAAATAGAGGGATATACTATGTTCATGGATTTAAATGTTTAATATTATATACTGAATATGTATATTCTCTCCAGACGGAGCTAAAGATTCAACATGCAATATACCAGCAGGTGTGTGTGTGTGTGTGTGTGTGTGTGTGTGTAATGAACAAGGTGATTCTAATATTAAAAGCCAAAACAGTCCTGAGGAAAAAGAACAAGGTTGGAGGATTTACACCACCAGATGTCAATGTGTGCTCTAAAGCTGCAGTAAGTAAAACAGTATGGTACTGGCACAAAGACGATACAATGGGGTGAAAGAAATACAGACATATACATCACAGAGGGAGAAAAAGAGAGAGAAACTTGATTTATGACAAAAGTATCACTTCATAGCAGCAGAGAAAGCTGATCTCATTAAACAGGTGCTGGGTCAACAGGGTATCAATATGAAAAATGCATCACTAACTTCTATCTCATACCAAGCATAAAAATATATTTGAGCTGGATCACAGGTATAAATATGAACAGTAAAAAAGCGCTTTAGATTACTTAAACCAGATGCAAAAATACTAATTACAAGAGAAAAGAATGATAAATTTGATTACATTAAAATTAAAAATTTCTGCTCATTGTTAGATATCTTGAGAGAGTAAAAAGGCACGTGGAGAGTGGGAGAAAATATTCATATGCATATACCCCACAAAAGATTTTTTTAAAACACATATTTTTAAAAAAACCTTCAAATCGGTAAGAAAAACATAAATGACCTCCAAAAACAGCCAAAGGATTTAAACAGGTGGGGCACCTTGGTGGCTCAGTCAGTTAAGTGTCTGACTCTGGATTTTGGCTCAGCTCATGATCTCATGGGTCATGAGACTCCATGCACGGAGCATGGAGTCTGCTTGGGATTCTCTGCCTCTCCTTCTCCCTGGGCACCCCCTCTCAAATAAATACATAAGATTTAAAAAGCTTCTTTACAAAGTAGGGTATTTAAATGACCAATAAATATATAATAAAACCGTTCATTCATCTCCAGGGAAAATCAAATTACATCATGGTAAGGAATCACAACACACCACCAGAGTAGTAACATTTAAAAGACTGACACTAGAACAAACGAAGTCTCGTCTACCGCTGGGGTGAGCATAAATTCACGCAATCACGTAGGAACACTGCTTTGCATTATCTCCTAACACTGAGAACACGCAAATCCTCTTACCTAGCAATTCTCCTCCTAGCACACATGTGTTTAGGTGCCCACTCAAAAAAAAACATATACAGAAGTTTCTGGCAGTCAGAGTTAAAAACTGAAAGTGTTCATCTTTCGCAGATGAGAAAGATGCGCTGTGAGTTGTGATATATTCATACCACAAATAGCATTGAAAAAGTGGACAGTTCCTACCAACATAATGTACACAAAAGAAGCAGACATTAAATATACGTGGCATGATTTCATTCATATAAACTTCACGAATTTGCATGTCATCCTTGTGCAAGGGCCGTGCTAATCTTCACTATATAAACTTCAAAGCTAGGCAAAACCAATCAATGGCGGCAGAAGTCAGGACAACGGTTTGGTTACCTTTGGGGGGAAATAGTAGCAGTGATTAAAAATGAAGCCAGTGAGACTGGGTGGGGAAAGCAGAGTCAACAGATGGAGAAAGGCCAGCTCCTGGGGTACCGCTGAAAGCCTTCACCCAAGCACACCTGACGCTACTTCCCTCTGCCGCTGGACCTCTCAATTCCCTGAGACTTTAGTTTCCAACGAGCTGTCTTTTGCACCAGCCTTGACCTCTGCCTGGAACCCAGCTCCTGCTAGAAATGGAAACCTGGAAAGATGGGTTTCTCTCCATGTATGAAGGTGAGAAAAGAGTGATCAACAGATCACAACAGAGAGGACTTTCAATCCAGCTGTGGGAAGGTTCTATGGGCCTTAGTTTCCTTCTCTTTGAAAGCAGAAGCTTGGGTAGGGATGGATCTAGTTTATGACGGGACTGGACTCGGTGTGGCTGTAGTAAGCTAGTGCTTTCTCCATCCATACCTCCAAACCTGCTCCATATCTCACTTCCTTGTTCTAGAAGCCCCTGGACGTTATGTATGATAGATAAGAGTATACTTATTCCCCAGTCTTATGCAGTTCATCGGCCACCTTTTGTTTGGGGGGGGGGGTCACAGAAATAATTTTAAAAATACTCCTGCTGGAAAATTCCAATCCAAACTAATATGAAAACACCTATCATACAGCTACATCACAACATCTGCTCTTGTGTAATGGGTTGAATTATGTTTCCCCCAAAAGAGATACGTGGAAGTCCCAACCCTCAACGTTTCAGAACACAGCATTATTTGAAAGTGTTGTTTTAGATGTCATTAGTTAAGATGAGGTCCTGCTGAAGGACAGTGGGCCTTTGATCCGATGTGACTGTGTCCTTATAAGACGACTACGGGAAGACACAGGAAGACGATGCCAGGAGACAGAGATGTGTCTACAAGCCAAGGAATGCCAAGGATCGTGGGTGACGCCAGACACTAAGACAAAGAAGAGAACTGATTCTCCCCTGGAGCCTTGGAGAGCCCATGGCCTGCCCATTTCAGACTTCTGGCCTCCAGAATTGTGAGAAAAGGAATTGTTGTTTTAAAAACCACGCCACACCCCCCCCTTGGTGGCGCTTGTGAGAGCAGCCCTGGGAAACGAAGGCACCTCCCACCGCTCAGGCCTATTCTGCCTTCTCAGACCCACAGCAGGGAAGGGGAACGGGCATTTACACATCAAAGTGGTGGACGTTGGAGCTCTCACTGTTCCCCTTTTCACAGGACGCTGCCCTGTCTCCAGCGTACTCCTGCTCTCCTGCCCAGGCAGTCAGGCCCCTGGTCTCCCCACCGGCAAGAGCACTGCCAGGGACCTGGGCCGCAACCGCACAGCAGCTGAGAGATCTGGGGCGGCGGAAGCGGTCAGGTACTTGGTTCATTATCCTGTGCCTTGGCTCCTGTAGTGAAAGTGAGTTCCAAAGCATGGATGGGGTCAGAGGGTCATACAGACAAGAGAAGGTGACCGTAGTGCTTACACAGCATGACATGAAGAACTCAAAAGCTCTTCGTCCAACCTGGCACTGTTTTCCTCGAAGGCCTGACATGCCACCATTGGGTGAAAGGATTATAGGTCCCGGGTGTAATGAGCATGGGGGGGGGCATCTTATCAGATGACCCAGATGAGGGACTGGTTGGCGTGTTATTTTTTAATGGGGTGGGATTCCTACGAGTAGCCTTGGCTGGGGGACCCCAAGACCACTGGAGGAGAAGGGGAGAAGACATGGGAGCAGGCGGCAGCTTTGGTGGTAAGAAGAATGATCGTGCAAAAGGAATCTAGAGAATTGCAACCCTGGCCGGGATCTACCCACAGATTAAGTAGGAGAACTTCACTTTCAGGTGAAAGTGAGAAGCAGGGAGGCCTGTTTCTTTGGAATTTGCCAAATATGCTCAGGGTGGGGGCAAGGAGGCTTCGATTTAACTCGAAACACATTTCTTGAGCTCCTCATGAGCTCAAGATACTACACTGAGGTTTAACTACTAAAGGATGATCCTAAAGGTTGAGCAGATAGAGCCCCTGACCTTGAGATGACCCTGTCCATGCAGCAGGGGAGCGTGAGTCATATTTCTAACTCAGGATGTGAGGCAGAGTGAGTGAAGCAAGCTGAGAAGTCCAGACAAGAACTAACGCTTACACTGAGTGCTCAGCACGCACCAGGCATGAGGCTAAGCAGTTTATGGCTACTCATTCCCTTTACGCTCACCACCACCCCCTTGTGCTATTATGATCCTCATTTTACAATGGAGACCAGAGAGGTGAAGTCACCTGCCCAAGGAGCACAGCCAGCAGGCAGTTGGAAGAGTTCCAATGGCAGAGAACGTCCCTTAAAATGCACGTTGAGGCAAGGGTAGGTCACACGGGCCCTCCACACCATGCACGAGGGAGGGCCTCCCTCTCCACGACGGGGACCCTCAGTGTCACCTGGCATTTAAACACAGCCTGCCTTAGAGGAAACCAATAAATAAATAAATGATCAATTGCCCAAGTCCCTTCTATCTCCCAGGCCATGAGTCCACATGGCGGAGAAAGCAAAAGCCCTGGGGCCATAAGGGAGCCTGTGGTCCTTCTTCCAAGACAAAGAAAGCTGAGAGGTCAACAGGGCCAATGTGAAGAACGAATCAGTGAAGCTGCAGATGAACTCTGACTTCAAGCAGTACGGGCAGCCGCAGAAAATTGCCAGCGTCTGCTACCCCTAACCCTTCTTCCAGGATTAACCCTTCCAGGCAAGTGTTACACTAAGAAACCTTTTATGTTAGAGGATTTTTTGGGGGGGTGTGCAGTGAAAACAAAGGCAGCATCACCCGATGTTAAAAGCGTGGGTCCAACGTTGTGACCCAAGGCATCGATAAGGGCGTTGTGACGCTAAACGGCCAGAAGGAAAGACAGAAAACCGGAGAATGTGACTCCCCTTTGGCGCCGTTTGGTCCACAACCAGCTCGCGTTTGAGGAGGGGAAGGGAACTGTCAGTTCCTTCTTTTTCCTACTGGGTCGAGGGCCCAGTACCACCACAGGGCTGACTTTAGCTCCAGCTCTTTATTTAGTAAAACGAAAACTCCATGAACATTCTGGCACTAGGAGGCATGAGTTGGCTCCTCCGAACGGAGACCTCTGCTATTTAGGGACTCTACAAAACAGAAAAATGTGTATTACCAAATAACTATTTAGAGAAAATATTGAAAAAAAGATGGAGAGAGAACTGTTTGTTTTAATATGGTCTGTTTACAATGCATTATTACTGGACTGCAGAGTGTGCGCTAAGGGAACAAAAATGCATTTGCATTTTTTCAGGGTCAAAATAGCCATGTTCAGACAGCACACAGCAATCTCTCTTACAGTTATTTTTCTTCTCTTTTTCTGGCATTTGATAGATTCTAGAAGTTCATCTAACTTGACCTTTGGCTAAACCGCCCTTATTGCTGCTAAAATATATTCTCCCTCAAACAAGGCCTCCTTCTCAAGTCAGGAGTCAGTTTCTCGAAGCCAATGGTCCTCAAACTTTAATCTGCACCAGAAATTCCCAGAGGGTTTGTGAAAGCACACATGGAGGCCCACCCTTAGATTTTCTGATTTCGTAGGTCTGGGGTGGGGCCCAAGCATTTCCTTTCTTCCAAGTTCCCAGGTGATACTGATGCTGGTGGTCCGAGGACCACACTCTGAGACCAGCTGGTCTATGTGCACGGCAGAAGTGTGTCATCATGGACATGCTGAGATGACCCAGAGAGGAGAGTGAGCAGGCTATGTCACTGTCCCTGGCACACAGGGCCCTTCCTTCTCTTCCATGTGATAACAGGGTCTGAGACAGCTCTCTGGTGCCCATGAAAGGACAACCAAGACAGCCAGAGAGACAGAACCAAGTTAGAGATGAAGAGAATCTGATTATGCTGGCAATGTTGGCACCCCTGCATCCAGCTGAACCCCCGCCTGACCAATTACGTAAGTCAGTGGATTCGGTTTTTTGCTCAAGTAGGCTGGGTTATTTATCCTTTGCAAGAAAAGAATTCTGAATCGGTCATCTACTCTCTGGATGTTTATAGCATGGGGTCCTTCCACTTCTTTCGTCCTCTGATCCCTCACTGTTGCCAAGAGAGGGTCTCTGGCACAAGTCAGTCATGCTCCCGTGTCTACTATCCATTCACCTAGTTTCTTTTCTCAGTAATTAACACAACTCAGGAACGTCTCCCACACACAGTCACGCTACCCAACCCTGAACTTCACTTTTCTGGCTGTAAGCACCTACACGTCTGTACACTTCTCTGTTTCACTCCCTGGATGACTCACACTCTGAAGCACGGCACCGTGCAAGTATATGTCAAAGGCAGGAACACGGACTATAACCTTATTCTGATAAAGTGGAAGGGCTCTAAATATGACGCTTTGCATTCTTGATGCAATCTATTTGGTCAAAAACACTAATAAAGTTAGCTTGTGAGCACCTCTGAGGCTGCTGTCATTGCAAAGTTTTATGACTGCTCCAGAGACCCTTTTAGCCAAACCCTACTGCTAAGAACAACCTGGCACATCCTAGAATTTGGGATGATTACCCTAGCAATCATACCACACGAGTAGGTGTCCACGAATGTGGAAGATCCCAAGCACAGTATGTCATATCCTGGAGGGACTCAAGGAACACAAAATCTGACTGTCATTTAATCATTAAATAAGCATGTCCTTAGTGTATACAAAATACATGGAATTCTAAATACATGGTGGCATAAAAAAACAAATATCATCCTTTTTTTTAAAAACATTTTATTTATTTATTTGACAGAGATAGAGACAGCCAGCGAGAGAGGGAACACAGGCAGGGGGAGTGGGAGAGAAGAAGCAGGCTCATAACGGAGGGATCCTGATGTGGGGCTCGATCCCATAACGGATCACGCCCTGACGAAGGCAGACGCTTAACCGCTGTGCCACCCAGGCGCCCCCGTCCTTATCTTTTTTAAGCTTTTTTAAAAGATTTTATTTGTTTGACAGAGAGAGCACAAGTAGGCAGAGCAGTAGGGAGAGGGAGCAGGACCCTGGGACCATGACCTGAGCCAAAGGCAGACATTCAACTGACTGAGCCACCCAGGCGCCCCTAAATATTGCCCTTATCTTAAGGAAAAATGCAATTTAATAGGAAAGATAACCAAAATACTAACTAAAAATTGCAAAGTATGAACAAAGTCACGACTATTATTTTTTAACCAAAAAAATATGACTAAATCAACGCATTCTTCAAATATTCTAAAGAGGTTTCCACTGTTTACTTTGCGATTCTTTTTCGGAACCATCTGCATAGCCAACCTACCACCATTCACATTTGCGTAAGACACGGCTGGTGGCCTACCCCATTCGCACTTCATCCCCGTCATCAGAACCCTACTTCGTTATGGAAGGTAATGTGCTCCTATCCAAGCTATGTATGGATCACGATTGGTCTGACTCCTTTGTGACAAGCTTATCCCCTGCTCTCCCGGGATTCCTGCAGATGGGATGGCAGTGTGACCTAGTCCTGACCGGCGACACTAGAGCAATCATTGCTTTTCCTGTTCAACGAGGAACACGCTGGCTTAGTTCCCCACTCTTGTGCTTTCTTCCAGCCTCGAACACAGGAGTGATGCCTGAAGACACACACCCCAGCCATCCTGTGACCCTGGGGCAGCAGTCCCTGAGTGAAAGACCAACAAAAGAACCGTAGCCAATACCAGGCCTGACATCATGGAGCAGCTGAAAGCCATGCCAGCAGTCTGAAACTTCTTAGTATGTCAGAAAGAAGGAATCTGTTTCCTTTAGCCACCGTAAGTGGATTTTTATGTTACTTGAAGCTGACCACAATATTGTAAGTGATGGAACGATAGCCTCATCTTTTTTAAGTAGGCCCCATGCCCAGTGTGGAGCCCAATGTGCAACTTGAACTCGCCACCCTGAGATCGTGACCTGAGCTGAGATCAAGAGTCAGACGCCTGACTGAGTCACCCAGGCACCCCAATAGTCTCATTTCTCATTAATCAGGTGGATCCCCCAAACACAGTGCCCAAACTTAAGTCCAAATTTCTTTAGGCTGTTGCCAGGACGTGTATCTTCCCTCAAAGTATCCTGAGGGCAGCAAAGGGAACATATCGCCAGCCCTTAAGGCAGTTTAACATGAAAAATTTGAGAGATGTTTTAAACTATGTCAATTTTGTGATAATGAGTGGCAGCACTAAATGGAACAACACTCCTTTGGTTAAAATATTCGGTTCAAAAAAGTCATTTGAGTCCCATTTCATATGTGTTATAACTAAAACCAAATGCTGATTAAAGCTATAGTAAGAAGATCTAGGAGTATAATTATTAATTACCTACTTACTTTTAGTTCGGTTTTCAAGAAAAATATTTAATTAGCTTGAAACCATCTGTGAAGGTTGTTGAGCTAATTAGGACTCTGGTTTATTTTCATTCTCTCTTCACAGCAAATGCTGAAAATCATTTTGGGGTTAACATCCAAAATAACCTGTGTTTTAGGTTTTCACCAGTAGATTCTAAAATTTCACTAGATGAAGCTAGTCTGATGTTCTATATAATTTGTCACACAATTTTATCCTAACCACGTGGTTCTTTCTTTTTATTAGTACAAAAACTGAATTATTTAGTCACAGATATTTTGGGAAATATAAAATGAATTTCAAAGATACATCACTCCACAATCCCATCAGAGCTATCACCACGGAAAAATTTTTCAAATAACAAAACAGTAGAAAACGTAAAGTTCTGATGGCAAAGAGTAACCGTAAATAAATTCTGCAAGTGGTAGAGTCCTTATGAAAACCTCCCAACAACCAGAAAAAAAATCAGAGTATCCATGTGATCTCGAGGTGTGGGACAACTAAGCACAAAATTAAAAGAAGAAACCTGGGAAAAAATTTATAACTATGACTGCATTTTAAAAATATTTAAGCTTCTGTAAAGCAGGAATTACTAAAAATTAAGAATAATAACTAGGAAAGCAATTTGTAACAAATAAATTAGATGGGAAAGAAAAACACAATATGGTATTATAATCAAGGAAAGAACTACGCAAGGCCACCAGCGTGAATTGTAGCTGAGAAGAGGAAATACAAGTTAGTAATAAGCATTTGTTTAGTAATTGCTAAATACCGGGATCCAGCTGTGAATGAGGAGCTCCACCACTTACAGCTGATGAAAACAGTAAGGTGTTAAGAAGTTTAGACGAGCACCAGCTGCTGCATGGAAGCGCTGAATCGCCATACTGTACACCTGAAAGTCATCTAACACCATCGACGAGCTAACTGGAATTACAATAAAAACTTTTAGGGGCACCTGGGTGGCTCAGGCGGTTAAGTGCCTTAGGCTGGGGTCATGATCCCAGGGTTCTGGGATTGAGCCCCCCCACTGGGCTCCCTGCTCCGCGGGGAGCCTGCTTCTCTCTCTGCTGCTCCCCCTGCTTGTGCGCACGCTGTTTCAAAAAAAAAAAAAACTTTTAAAAAAAGATATAAAGATCTTATTTAAATTATATAGGTAACTATTGGAAGAACAAAGAAAAATAACACAGCAGTGCCTGCTTACCCGTGGGGAATATGCTCGAAAACCGCCCAGCGGACGCCGGAAACCGCGGATCTGACCCAACCCTGCACGAGGTCTTTTCCTCTAGATACACGCCTGTGATGAACTCTGACTTACAAACCAGGCACAGCAAGAGGTCACCAATAATAATACAGAACACTCAGAACAACAGACTAATAAAAGTTACATCCGTGGGGTCTCGAAAATATCTCATTGGATTGTACTCACCCTGCTTCTCGTGAGGAGCCGGAGGACGCCTTCCCTATGAGATGACGTCAGGCGAATGACGCAGGCGTCCTGACGTAACGTAGCGTAGCATTAGGCTCCTATTGACCGGCTGCAGATTCGTCAGGAGGAGGATCACCTGCTTCCGGCCGGGCAGGAACCGAAAGCGAAGAAGGCGAAAGCGCAGATAGCCGAGCGGCAGATACTGGGGAAGGAGTGCACAATCCACTCCCAGGGGGTGTTCGCGGAAATGCAAGGCGGGATGACGTGACAACGTATGATCCCTGTCGTCACAGGCGTCAAAGGCTACCATCTAAAGAAATAATGAATTATATCTATAATGTAAGGTTAGGTTTTAAAAACAAGCAGAAGAACAACAGAGAAATGGATTTGAAGGATCAGAAGGAAGACATACACTCACGAACACATGCAAAAAAAATTTTTAGGGGCGCCTGGGTGGCACAGCGGTTGAGCGTCTGCCTTTGGCTCAGGGTGTGATCCTGGCGTTGTGGGATCGAGCCCCACATCAGGCTCTTCCACTATGAGCTTGCTTCTTCCTCTCCCACTCCCCCTGCTTGTGTTCCCTCTCTCACTGGCTGTTTCTATCTATGTCGAATAAATAAATAAAATCTTTAAAAAAAAATTTTTTAAGCAAGAAAAGGTTTTAAAAGAAAAAAGCTCCCCCAAGGAGTTCCCTCTCTCTCTCTCCTTCTCTCTCTCCTCCTCTCCCTCTCTCTCCTTCTCCCCTCTCTCTCTCTCCCCCACATTGTCCCTCTCCCTCACTCTGAATGTGTGCCCTGGAAACCCCCATCACTGTTCCTGTCCCATTTTATACCTCCTTGGCTACCAGTCCACTAGAATATATCAATTATGCTATAATGGGCCCCTGTGCTTTCGCTCCACCATGATGTCCACTGCTTGGCATGGATCAGTGATCCGTTTGAGATCTTCAGACACGCCTGAATCAAATCTGTTAATGAAAGTTATTGAAATTGTTAAGGCTTAATGAAAGAAATTGTTAATGAAAGAAATTGTTTAGGCTGCCTAACCCTTAAGTTAGGGCTATGGAGAAACCCGTAAAGATCTCCTTTGTATTCCAAAATACTGTTCACTTGCAACAAGTTCCATTGTGTAAATTGTGGTCCTCTTTCTGTAAAACTGAACAGGAAAGTTTGCGATTAAATTAAGCGAAATGAATTAGGTAAAAACAAAGATCTTCTGTAAAATCTGCTCTAACCACATTGGTTACATATGTATGTTCATGAAAGTTTATATGAATGTTTGCTCCTTCATAACTTATGTACAACATAGTTTTAAGTGGTTAATATTCTGTAGTTAAAATATAATAGAGATTGGGGTAAGTTATCCAGATTTGTATTTTTAAAAAGCAGTTTTCAAAGGGAACAATATTTTGACTCCAATTAAACAAAAGAATTCACCAATTAAACAAAAGAAAGAGCAGAAATAAAAATAGATATAATACAATAAATAAACCAAATATGTGTATCATATAAATAGAAATAAACAGTCCCTCTCAAGAAAAAGACTCTCAGATTACAGCAAAGAGCACAATTCAATCATATACTCCACCGTATACAAGGGTCAGACCTAAAACAGAGTGATTAAAAATGGCTGAAAATAAGGGTGCCTGGGTGGCTCAGTCAATTAAGCCTCCCACTTTAGACTTCAGCTCAGGTCATGATCTCAGGGTGGTGGGATGGAGCCCTGCATGGGGCTCCATGTTGGGTGTGGAGACTGTCTAGGATTCTCTCTCTCTGCCCCTCCCCCCTACTACCCACTAGGGTGCACACATGTGCTCTCTCTCTTAAAAAAAACTGGTTGAAAATAAAAAATGAGCAAATGCTATCAAGCAATATATACAAAATAATGTCCAAATCAAGCAAGTTTGACTTGAGGACAAAAAAAATATTGAACAAAAGAGGCCACTTCATATTTACAAAGAATAACTCCACAGTAAGCTCTTCAGTAATTAATAACTATGCATCAAAAAAAGCATTGAAATCATAAAGCAGGGGCGCCTGGGTGGCTCAGTAGGCTAAGTGTCTGCCTTCAGCTCAGGTCATGATCCCAGGGTCCTGCGACCCAGCCAGGCTCAGGCTCTTTGCTCAGCGGGGAGCCTGCTTCTCCCTCTCCCTCTCCCTCTGCACTTCCCTGCTGGTGGTCTCTTGTGTGTGCGCGATCTCTCACTCTCTCAAATAATAAAATCTTTTTTAAAAAAATCATAAAGCTGAACGTACTAGACATAAAAGGGAAAAATACATTTAGTAAAAGATTTTAATTTACCTCCCTCAATTCAGGACATATTAAATGAACAAAAATAATTACTAAGGCTATGGATAATATAACAGTAACAATCTTAGCTTTTTATAAGCTAAGATAGACCTAATTGCCAAATATCCAATTCCATAATGAGGAAACAGAAAACAGATATTTGGAAATGCTCACAAAAACTGACCCTAAAGGAGCTCACGTTGAATTCCTCATCGAACTGCAAAATGTATTGAAATAGCACTTATGTCCTCAGACTTCTGTGCAAGAAAAGAAAACATAACATAATAAACATACGACCAAACCACATGTTTTGTTTGGGGTTTCCCCAAAAGCAGAATCTAAGAGAACTTCGGCGCACATGGTTTATTTGGGAGACAAGACAAATGGGAGGAAGCAAGGAAAGTGAGACAAAAATTGTGTGGGACATGAGGGAAATACCAGATCTCAGTTTTGCTGGGGACCCTCTAAGGAATCATGAAGAACGCACCTCGGAACTTTCCCACTTAGGGAAGAAGAAGCTGGGTATTTGTCCACTGACTCCTGCCCCTTATCAGTTGTAGGTGGCTCCAGAGAACATTCTATCTGGTATTACCAGCTGACCAACATGCCCTGGGCTACTGGAGGAATTACCTTTACGCAGAGAAGGGGAACCTTGCAGCTGGCAGCTGAGATGGAAAGCTGTTGATGTGCACACCTGCTCTCCAGTTAAACTCAGAGGAAGGCTGAGGGGGTATGTCCCGGGCACACCCTAAGGGGACCTCCCATGATTCGTGCCTTTGCACAAGTCCCTCCCCTTGAGTGCTGGTGGAACAGGAGACCACTCCAACCAACAGAATATGGCAAAGAGGATGGGAAGCCACTCCCATGTTCAGGTTTCACTGAGTTACATTTTACAGAAAAGGTGAAGGGGTTTTGCAGTTATAATTAAAATCCCAGATTGGTCAGTTTTGATTTACTCAAAAGGGAAATCATCTTGGGTGGGTCTGACTTAGTATATAGTGAAGACTTCTTAAGAGTGACTGCACCATCCTGAAGTCAGAGAGATCCTCTGGCTGACCTTGAAGGAGCCAAAGTCACGTTGTCAAGTGTCTGAGGTGAGCTCTCTGACAGCTGACCTCGTGACTGTGGCCTTGTAAGACCCAAAGAGGGATAAAGGTCTGAACTCCTGAGTCACAAAGGCTGAGAGAGAACAGTACCGATTGTGTTAAGTCACCAAGTTTGTGGTGATTTATCACTTAGCACAGAAAACTAATACGCGGGGCACCTGGGTGGCACAGCGGTTAAGCGTCTGCCTTCGGCTCAGGGCGTGATCCCGGCGTTGTGGGATCGAGCCCCACATCAGGCTCCTCCGCTATGAGCCTGCTTCTTCCTCTCCCACTCCCCCTGCTTGTGTTCCCTCTCTCGCTGGCTGTCTCTATCTCTGTCGAATAAATAAATAAAATCTTTAAAAAAAAAAGAAAGAAAACTACTACGGGATGTGAGGTATGAACAGCGCTTTTCTCACTAGAGAATAAGTCATAACACCTGACATTCTTGTCTAAGAGTCATCAAAGCTGGAAGCACGGACCATAGATGTTAACAGCAATGAAGACACTATCAAAACCCATGGGTCACAGCTTCAACAGTTCTCAGAGCAAGACCCACAGCCTCACCTTCTTATGTTGATGAAAAACAAAGAACAAGGGGTGCTTGGGTGGCTCAGTCGGTTGAGCATCTGATTCTTGAATTTGGCTCATATCATGATCTCAGGGTCGTGAGATCAAGCCCCGTATTGAGCTCTGCATGTGGAGTCTGCTAAAGACTCTCTCTCTCTCTCTCTCTCTCTCTCTCTCTCCCTCTTCCTCTGCCCCTTCCCTTCCCAAACCTGATCTCTCAAAAAAAAAAAAAAAAGACAATGAAAAAGAAAGAAAGAACGTAAATGTATTTAGGATCAACTCAAGAAGCTTGGGAAAAAATAACAAAATTAAGAAAAGCAGGAAGAAGAAATTAGCAAGATGGGGAGGGATATGGTAGAAGAATAAAATAAGGGGAAAATGGTAAAACTAATAGACAAATTCGAGAGGCAATTCCTTAAAAAGTAAAGGAGACTAGAACTGTAAAGTGACCCTAAGCAGAGGAAAAAGAAAACTACGTAAATACACAAAAGATGAGAAATTAAACGGGGGGGGGGAATAAACACAAATGCAGAGAAAATAAAAAGAATGAGAAACTATTGTACTTTGCTTGACATGACACAAACATTTGTGAAAAGGTGGATTAAATGAAGTTTGAATAGGAAAATATGAATTACCAAATGTGACCCTAGAAGAGAGTTAGAAGGACACTCGTGTCCAAAGCACAATTGAAGCAAAAATGGGTTGATGGCAATGGCAGCAAGAGGTGAATCTGCAGAGATGGGAACTGACTGAGAACACCTACAAAGCCAGGTAAGGGAACTCTGATTTGACTTTGAACTTCAAGACCTGAAGCTATGTGATGTGGAACTGAGCCACTCCCAAGGAGGGAAGTGAGGGGATCTGATTCTGCCCTTTCGAAAGCTCACTTTCAAAAAAACACACAAAATCACAAAAAATGAAAAAAACACAAAAATCAAAATGGAACAGTTATAGTGGGAAACAGACACAGTTAATAAACAGCCCCTGCCCTTCACAACAAAGACCCCAGATAAATTCACAATCTAATTGTGTTAATCCTTTAAAGTTGAATTCCAATGCCATTTTCATTGTTCAAGACAAAGAAAAAGAAAGCTTCCAATTCTTTTATGAAGCTAGACATTTGAGAAATAAACACCACAAAGATAGATAAATTTCATTTGTGAATACTGAGATGAAAATCTGACATAAAATGTGAAACACGATAGTATCTTAAGAAATTGATGCCTGGGGTGACTGAGGCAGCTCAGTCGTTAAGTGGCTGCCTTTAGGTTAGGTCATGATCCCAGGGTCCTGGGATTGAGCCCCACATTGGGCTCCCTGCTCAGCGGGGAGTCTGCTTCTCCCTCTCCCTCTGCTGCTCCCCTGCTTGTGCTTGCTCTCTCCCTCTCTCTCTGTCAAATAAATAAATAAATAAAATCTTAAAAAAAAAATCAATGCCTGAGTTCAAGTAATATCAAGAATCATAATCAGAAATAACCAAAGAATAATCTGGTATTAGAAAATTATTAACATATTTCATTTTGTTAATAGCTCACAGTGCAAAGTTATGTGATCCTCTCCAAAGATACTTAGAATGGGATAGAAATAGGCAGATATGGATATGGTATGGCTATAGATATAAGTATAGAAAAGTACAGCATGAGGGGCGCCTGGGTGGCACAGAGGTTAAGCATCTGCCTTCGGCTCAGGGCATGATCCCGGCGTTATGGGATCGAGCCCCACATCGGGCTCCTCTGCTATTGAGCCTGCTTCTTCCTCTCCCACTCCCCCTGCTTGTGTTCCCTCTCTCGCTGGCTGTCTCTATCTCTGTCAAATAAATAAAATCTTTAAAAATAAAAAAAGAAAGAAAAGTACAGCATGAAACCTGGAAAGAAGGAAGTAATTATATCATTATTTGCAAATGATGTGATTGTATGCCTAAAGAGCACAAAAGAATAAACTCCAAAACTATTTTTTAATTGAAGTATAACTAACATACGGTGTAATGTTAGTTTCAGGTGTGCACTACAGTGATTCAACAGTCCTATAGGTTGCTCAGTTCTCATCATGATAAATGTACTATTAATCCCCTTTATTTCACCCCTCCCCCACCAACTCCCCTCTGGCAACCACCAGTTTGTTCTCTCTAATTAAGAGCCTGGGTTTTCTCTTGCACTGCTGGTGGGAATGCAAGCTGGTGCAGCCACTCTGGAAAACAGTATGGAGGTTCCTCAAAAAGTTATAAATAGAGCTACTCTATGACCCAGCAATTGCACTACTGGCTATTTACCCCAAAGATACAAATGTAGTGATCTGAAGGGTCATCTGCACCCCAATGTTTATAGCAGCAATGTCCACAATAGCCAAACTATGGAAAGAGCCCAGATGTCCATCGACAGATGAATGGATAAAGAAGATGTGGTCTATATACAATGGAATATTCGCAGCCATCAAAAAATGATATCTTGCCATTTGCAACGACATGGATGGAACTAGAGGGTATTATGCTGAGCGAAATAAGTCAATCAGAGAAAGACAATCATCATATGATCTCACTGATATGTGGAATTTAAGAAACAAGGCAGAGGATCATAGGGGAAGAGAGCAAAAAAACGAAACAAGATGAAACCATAAAGGGAGACAAACCATAAGAGACTCCTAATCTCAGAAAGAAACTGAGGGTTGCTGGGAGGTGGTGGTGGAGGGATGGGGTGGCTGGGTGATGGACATTGGGGAGGGTATGTGCTATAGTGAGTGCTGGATGTCATGTAAAACTGAAAAACCCCTGAAACACATAATACATTATATGTTAATTTAAAAAAATATTTACAACTATCGCAGCACGTAGAACAAAATGGATAAAATTTTTGAATAAAAATAGCTGGTTTTCTAAAAAATTTAAAAATTGAAAAAAAAAAAGAGCCTGGGTTTTTGTTTGTATCTCTTTTTTTGTTGTTGTTCATTCATTTGTTTTGTTTCTGAAATTCCCTATATGACTGAAATGATATGGTATTTGTCTTTCTCTGACTTATTTCACTTAGCATAACACTACCTAGCTCCAACCACGTCATTGCAAATGGCAAGATTTCATTCTTTTTTTTTTTTTTTAAAGATTTTATTTATTTATTCGACAGAGATAGAGACAGCCAGCGAGAGAAGGAACACAAGCACGGGGAGTGGGAGAGGAAGAAGCAGGCTCGTAGCAGAGGAGCCTGATGTGGGGCTCGATCCCATAATGCCGGGATCACGCCCTGAGCCGAAGGCAGACGCTTAACCGCTGTGCCACCCAGGCGCCCCTTCATTCTTTTTTACGGCTGAATAACGTCCATTGTATATACAGACCGCCTCTTCTTCATCCATTCGTCTATGGATGGACACTCAGGCTGCTTCCTTATCTTGGCTGTTGTAAATAATGCTGCAGTGATAGGGATGCATAAATCTTTTCCTTTTTTTTTAAGATTTTATTTATTTATTTAACAGAGAGAGAGCGCAAGTAGGGGGAGAGGCAGAGGGAGAAGCAGGCTCCCTGCAGAGCAGGGACCCCGACATGGGGCTCAAACCCAGGACCCTGAGATCATGACCTGAGCCAAAGGCAGACGCTTAACCGACTGAGCCACCCAGGCGCCCCTGCATATATCTTTTCAAATGCATGTTTTTGTTTTCTTTGGGTAAATACTCGGTAGTGGAATTACTAGGTCATATGGTCATTCTATGTTTAATTTCTTGAGGAACCTCCATACTGTTTTCCACAGTGGCTACGCCAGTTTGCATTCCCACCAACTGTGCATGGGGGGGTCCTTTTTCTCCATATCTTTGTCAACAGTTGTTATTTCATGTGTTTTTGACTTTAGCCATGCTAACAGGTGTAAGGTGACAGCTCATTGTGGTTTTGATTTGCATTTCTATTTTGCAAAACTATTACTAATAAAAAAATTAATCAGTTAGATAAAAAATTACCATAAACAATGGTTTTTTACATATTTACCATAAGAAAGTAGAAAACAATTGAAAACTTACTTCACCTATAGTAGTGACGATAAGGATAAAAAGCTAGAAATAGGTGTAATTTAAAATATGCAAGATCTAGGGGCGCCTGGCGGCTCAGTCAAGAGAGTGTGTGACTCTTGATCTCGGGGTTGTGAATTGGAGCCCCATGTTGGGTAGAGTTTCCTTAAAAATAAAAGAATAAAAATCTTAAAATATGAAAGATCTAT
>NC_048234.1:6854412-6905356 GCF_002007445.2 Ailuropoda melanoleuca | reverse complement strand
TTGGAGCCCCATGTTGGGTAGAGTTTCCTTAAAAATAAAAGAATAAAAATCTTAAAATATGAAAGATCTATATCAAGAAAAATTTTAAGTGCAACTGATGAAGTTTTTAAAAAGCTGAATAAATGGAAAGTTATTGTATAGAAATGCTCAACATTATAAAGATTTCAAATGTCCCTAAATTAATCTATAATAAATGCAACAAATGTTACAAACAGGTTTTGATAGCACTAGAAAAATGTGTTCTAAACTACATATAGAAAAATCAACATGCAGTGATAGTTGGGACACTTAGGAACAAAAGAATGGGAACAGGACTGCCATACTAAAAAAATAAATAAATCCACAGTAATTGCAACTCTGTGGACTCATGTTTGAATAGACAGGCAGATCAAGGGAAAAGACTGGGGAGTCCCCAAATCAACCAAAAATATAGGTGAGTTTCATAAGTGATAAATAGAACACAGCAACTCAGGGAAGAAGAAAATGGGCTCTTCTTTTTTTTTTTTTTTTAAGATTTTATTTATTTATTTGACAGAGATAGAGACAGCCAGCAAGAGGGAACACAAGCAGGGGGAGTGGGAGAGGAAGAAGCAGGCTTTCAGCGGAGGAGCCTGATGTGGGGCTCGATCCTATAATGCCAGGATCACGCCCTGAGCCGAAGGCAGACTTTCAACAACAGCGCCACCCAGGTGCCCCGAAAATGGGCTCTTTACCAAATGGTATTCATAGCCAATCTCAGAAACAGGAATCCCTACTTCCCTAACACCAAAATAAATTTTAGGTGATCACAGATTTACACATCAAAAAACTAGAACAGGAAGGATGAAGACCTGAGAAAAAATTTTACATAATCCTGGAGTGAAAAAGACTTTCTTAATTATGATCACCCCCTCCCAAAATCCAGAAAGCCCTGAAAGAAAAGACGAATACATTTGACTACCATCAAAGTGAGAAATTCTGAAAAAAAGAGAGAGAGAAATTCTGAATGGAAAAATACCGTAAACAAACTCAAAAGACATGACATACCAGGGGAAAAAGCTTGTTCCCATGTATCACAAAGGGATCGTTTCCTTTCTCCATAAACGGCACACACGAAACACAGACAAAATGTGTGTAACTTGACCTAGAATAATGAAAATGCAAAAATATAAAACCAAGATGCATTTCCCCTGTATCAGAGAAGCAAAAATAAATTCTGGCTGCACTCTGTGTTGGCGGCCACGGATGTTGGCACAGGGACCAGCACAGGTGTGAGGAAACAGGTAAATTCCAACCACGCCAGGTGGTAGTAGAGTCAATCATGACCTCCGTGGGGGGCAATATGGTCATGATCAACAAAATTGCAATTACACATACCCCGGGGCCCAGCAATCCAACTTGCTTAGGAATGAAATGATGCAGTCAATTGACATTCCATAGAATGAATATTTGTTGAAAGCCTATGATGTATCAGTCCTGTTCTAATTGTCAAAGATAAAGCAGGAAACAAAATAAAATCCTTCATCTTTTCCAGGAAGGAAATAATTCTTGGTGAAGGCATACTGCAAACAAATAAAAGAGACCTATGCAACAAATTCTGGTTCATACATATAAAGCTATTTTAGAAAGAGAGGCAGCTCTATGATTGAGATGATACGTATTGACATGAAAGATATAGCAAGTGTATCTATATGAAAGATACAGCAAGTGAAACCAGCAAGATTAGAAGCATATGCATAGTACATCGCTATTTGTATAAAAACAAAGACAAAACCCCTCCATACACACACACACACACACACACACACACACACACACACATAGAGGGACACACAAAAAGCTAGAAATTGTAGCTGTCTCTGGGTGTCAGGGAAATCAGGGTCGGAAGGAGACATAGTTCGCTGCGTGTCCTTTCGTTCCTTTGGAATTATGTGCCATGCACATGTATTAAATATAAAATAATGCATGAACATTGCTACCAAAAATATAATTAAACAGAAATGACTGAGCATATATGCCCAAACAACTGTTAATTCTGAGTACACTATTATACTAAATAATAGCAAATTTTAAAACTATAAGGAAAAGAGAATGCGAATCTACAAGTATAAAAGGTGCTGTGTTTCTTCTTAAATTCATGCTTGCAAAATTCCAGTGCAACTCCTAGGCACGTGTTCTCAGCTGATTCTCCGCTCTTCCTTGGGTCAATGTATTTTCGGTGTCTGTGTGATGAAATGCTACGGTAGCCCGCACGCGGTCACTTCATTGTCACCATGGCTCCGTCCACCAGCAGAGAGCTCTCAGTGCACTGGGCTCTTTATTTTTCCCTTGTGTCTCCAAATGATCAGAATAGACTGAGGGGCTCCCTGGGCATCTCAACTATTTCCAAACCCTGGTGGTTTATCTTCTTCCAGCAGACCAGCCCCTTCCTAGCTCTCTAATGATTTTTGAGCAACGTCTTTAGGACCCTGCCACTCCCAATGGTTTCTACTGAGCCCTTTATAATCATCAGGCAAATCACCATTATGTACTGAATGTTTGCGTCTCCCCCAAAATTCATAAGGTGTATTACCCAGTAAGGTGAATAACCTTATTCATAAGGTGTATAACCCAATGTGACAGTATTTGGAGATGATGGGAGTAGTGCCCTTGTAAGAAGAGACCCCCGAGAGCTTGCTTTGTCTCTCTGTGCATCCCCAAAGTAGAGGTCACCTGATCACGCCGCAAGACAGCAGGTGCCTACAGGCCAGGAGAACTCTCAGAATGAAATCTACCTTGCCCTCACCTTGATCTTGTACTTCTCAGACTCCAGAAGCATGAGGAATGGATTTCTGTTGTTTAATCCACATGGTCTATGGAACCGTGTCATGGCACCCTGAGCTGATGGATACAAACATTTTCCCTAACTCGGCCACGTAACTGTCTCAAGGGGCCAGGCCATTTTGAAACACCATCCACTCTGGAGAAGGAGGGTGGTGATGGTTGCACACCAGTGTGAATGAATTTAATGCCATGCACTATACCCTTAAAATGACCAAAACGGTAAAGGTTGCTATTTTTGTACCACACACACAAAAAAGGCATTGAACTCATTTTCTCATTTTAAACTTAGTTACCCCACCCCACTCCCTTCCCCACTTGCCCCAAAGACAGACATATCTAGAGCCTCTCCGTGGAATAGGATACTATAGGAACGATGCTCATTGCATAGTTATTTAATGTTTGAAAATAGAACTTTGGGGGGGAAAATGTAGGCATGGGGGCTGCAGGGTAAATGAACCGTCACACTGTAAGTTAATAACCCCCAGGAATCCTGGAGGCTATTTTAAAACATTGTATTAAGAGCCCTGGAAGAATTTGTGATGAAGATTAAAAAAATACTAGACCCTTGGAAAATGAAATTCCCAGCTTGCAAGCTCTCAAAGGCAAGAGTGCTAGAACAGCCACGGGCTTCAGAAACGTAAGGAGAGAGAGAGAAAGGGAATGTCTCGAGACGGAGTAGAAATTGGAAGAGGAAGTGGGACGTAAAATAGAGAGTCTCAGAAAGAAAACTCACCCCCTGGGGTCTTAGGACATCCCTGGGATACTAGCTTACCGGAGTCCCCTTGAAATAGACTAGTCTTTGACTAGGTGCCTTGATCTCACAGGTGACTTACTGCATCAGATGCTCGTAATTTTAATACGTATGTTTCCCCAAACTTCATGACACGTATGCGCCCTGGGATATCAGCAGATCTTAGCTCCTGGTGAAGATTTCCATTCTGCAACGCGTCCTTCTCTGCCTCATTACTTCGGGGAGGAAGAATGAAGAAGTCTAGGGTTCATCAAGCCAGCTCCTTGAATGTCCGTTTCTTGCCATATTTATACTTTATTCTGTGTCTTGTCGTCATCAAATTCAGTAGTTCGTTTACAAACAGCTTTCCTGTCAAATTCTGCTGTGATTGCCGTGGTTACTTGTTACATTTGTATTATCCCTGAGTCCGTAATAGTCACTTCCCTGTTTGAGACAGAAAAGTACATTGAGTCATTAAAAGAGTTAGAATTAATTCACCCAGTATTTTAAAAAAAAGAGAAAAAAACTTGTCAGGTCCTCTTGAGGTTGCAGAAATCTCATTTCTTCCAGCTTCAATTATAATAGAAATATTTCTAAATGCAACACAGAATCTTGATGCCTTCTTCAACAAATACAGGGAGTAAATAGTATTATTTATTTTAAAGTCAGTGACTTATCTGTGATATCTTTAGTAAAGTTTTTGTCAATTGTTAAATTTATAAAGGGTAACGATCACCAGTATAAGACTTTACTGTTCATCGAGCACGTACAGAAAATTTCCTGTATAAGCTACATTTTGACCCAAGACTTAAGGAAGGTGCAGGGCGAAAGAACTGTTGAGAAACAAAAGAATTAACATGGCATGGGTGAGGTATGGAGGAGACTGGTCAAGAAAACCAGCCTAAGCTGGTCTGACATCCAGGCGAAGTCGGAGCCTTGTGTTAAAGTCTGGTGGGTGGGGATTGGTGACAGGATGGTCCACAACCTCGCTACCCACTCAAATCAAGTCTTAGAATTCCAGAAGCATGCACCTGGCAGGTGCAGCAGGCAGAGAAGGCAGGGGCCTTTGAGGGGAGGGGACTTTGAAGTGGAGAGGTGGGGCTGGTGAGCTCCCACTTTCACTGCTGCAGAGTGGACACAGCCTTCAGGTGTGGTTGGTTCCCTCTAGCTGACTCGTGAGGGTTGGCAGACGGTCACACTATGATCACTACACTAATTTCATTGATCTAAAATTAGGTCTAAGTATGCTTCATACCATTTGGACAGACCTAGCACTGAATCTGATTAGAATACTTCGCTGGCTAATCTACCACCCGGGGAGAGGGTGAATAGCAATACATTACTCTTACACATGAGGTATTTTAGTATGACAATACCAATAATAAAGGCACTGTTTAGACTGAACTGTGGGATGAGAGGACAAAAAAGTCATTAAAACGCTAACATTTAGGGGCACCTGGGTGGCTCAGTCGGTTAAGCGTCCCAGTCCTGATTTTGGCTCAGGTCATGATCTCAGGGTCATGGGATCGAGCCACGCGTCGGGCTCCATGCTCAGCACAGAGTCTGCTTGACCCTCTCCCTCCCCCACTGCCCCTCCCCTCGCTCTTTCTCTCTCTTAAAAAAAAAAAGAATAAATCTTTTTAAAAAGCTAACACTATTAAACATTCCCCACGTGATGAGTATTATGTTACTGATCAGTTTTATCCTACTTAATAATTGCAACAATCCTGAATTGTGAATTGTGTAGGATTATCTCCATTTCACAAAGAGGAAACTGAGGAATGCAGTTTAAGTAACATCACCCAAGGTCACCTAATTAACGAGTACTGGAGCCATAATTCAAATCTAGGCTTGCTTCACACTCTTCAAGACAAGAGGCATTTTGAAGGTGAAACTGGCTAGTCTGGATTTAGACCCTTGGCCACATCATCTACAGAAGAAACACACTTTTCCATCATGAGTAGAAAAATGGGCAGAAATCTCCAGTATCTCAGGTATGAGAGGTTGAGGACATCTGAAAGAGTGACTCAGAAATGCAGACCGTGGCAGTTAAAAGGTCTCCCATTTTATAGGAAACTGGAGAAATGGAAGGGAACGACCCAACAGGTCAGGAGAAACTGGCAAAGATTCATGAACAACCAAGGAAACAAGATTACTTTCAACATGTTTTGTTTCCAGCTGCATCTGGGAATAGAAGGCCTGTTACAGCGTGATGATTTGGGGACACACTTTTCCCCCTGTCCACTGAGGATGGAGACGAAGACTAGTTCTTCATTATAGGCCCCACGGGACAAATACGAGAAAGGAAAACAAACCAAAAAAAGACAAACAAATGAGTGCATTCATTCGATTAAACACTGAGTAGTGTCTACCACAGCGAGATGGTGCAAGAATTTCCTGTCTACACTGCAGTGTATTAAGTGCATTGACTGAGGCAAACACACAGCCCGTGGAAGGACACAGGGCGGACACTTCACCTGCACCTGAGTGGGACGAGCATCCTGGGAGAGATGATCCTTGAGTAACCCTTGAAGAATGTGCAAGGGTTACACAGGTTGGAGGGCGGGGGCGGACCTGCGAATGAAATATGCTACAGGATTTGCAAAGGAGATGATGTCCAAAGTAGAGATTGGCCCAGAAGTTGACATGATCTGGGTTCAAACCTAGGAAATGTAAGCTATGGGGGGGTGGGGGGGAGCTGGTCACTGGAAGACCTTATACGTATTTGCCATTTTTGCAAGCCTAGGTTTCTCGAAGCAAAAAGGTGTGCCCTTGGGTTTGAGGGAAATTAGGTATTCATGACTAATACCTAATTGAAGCCCTCTCTCAATGGACTAGAGGGGAGGTGGGGGGAGCTTTGGGGCTGTCTGTTGCACCAATGCCCAGAGCAAACGCAGTGAGTCCACAAGGGTGTTCAGAACCTCTCCTAGAGAAAGCAGAGGGAATCTTTCAGGTTTCTATGACTTCCTGCCAGGAAAGCCCGTGGTGCTCTTTAATGCACTAAAGTGTTTCCGTGCACGGATTACAAGTCATGGAGGTCAGGGGGCCATGTCTCTCCAACTCACCCGCCGCCGTGCCCGGCCCCGTGCAGCCCGCATTTGGGGAAATCAATGCTGATGACAACCACCACGCCGTCCTGTCTGATAGAAGCTCCAAGTCCACAGTGAGTAAATCTATTCGCGTTCAAATCTAAGGTTTCTTTCTTGTTTTTAATCCTCTGCTAACTGCTTGCTGGAACAGATGTTGTATTCTGAGCCTGGCATATTATTGGAATGACTTAACGGCATCTCCCGTTGCCAACTCATTGTGTTTAGGGTTTGAAGGCTTTGCACTGTTTCCTTTTCTTCTTTTGATTAAAACGATGTGCCAAAAGCCATATAGAAATCAGAGACCGCAAGCCTTCCAAGACACTCACTGCCTTTGCAGGGGCAAAAAGTTTCTCCGAATAGCAGCACCCGCTCCCCTCTGCTCTTTTTTTATCTTTCCTTTTCCCCCCTCCCTTCCTTAGAGCTGGCTCCTAACGTGCTCTCCTCTGGTGCAACTTGAGGGTCTGTGTCTAACTGGCAGTGAGGTCACGGACATAGGGGAGGGAAGGGCGACCACCCCGGCCACAGCCTGCGCGAGCGGATCCTTCTGTTTGTGTAGGAAACACCCAGCACGACTCCTCACTTTGTCTCACTCTGTGTGATCTCCGCCGGTTTCCTGAAACATCCAGTTCACTCAGGCCATCTTTGGCATTCCCAGTTTGAACACAGATGCGGGCAGTGTATTTCTGCATCGAAAGGAAAAAAAAAATCAAGCACGCTGGCACAATGATAATTGGCCACACACAGCTCACCTGGGAGGGTGACATTAGGGAATGGTGGGGACCGTGGTGAACAAGAGAGAGCTTCCCGTCTGAAGGGGGCAGCCGCCACCCTGCTTTAGCCAAGTTTTGCTTGGTGAGACTGGCAGGTGGACACAGCTTGAACCAACCTTCCCATGGTTTTTAAAGAGAAGCCAAAAATTTGATGTTTTTAGGGGAAATACACAGGATCTTAAATGTTGGGGTTTTTTTGGTTTTGCTTTTCTGTTTTTGTTTGGTTTGGTTTTGCTGGCAAGAACAGACACAATGGCTCTGGGCTGGATTTGGCCAGTTGGTCTCTGAGATCTCGGTTCCGGTCTAGGTTCGCTGCTGTCGAATGACGACTCCAACACATATATTATATATTCTTACCCTGTATTATATCCCCCTTCACATACAGATATCTTTTGTATCACCTATTGTTCCTAAAATGGTGTTAGGTACATTGTAGATGTTCAGCTAATGCTTGGATGGTGGAGGGATGGAAGGATGAAGATTGAGTGGCTGGAGACTTTGGTAAAATAAAGGAACAAAGGAACCAGCAGTTTTCTAATGGTGAGTATCACTCAGCTGGTGAAAATGCATTGATACAAGAACAGGGAACCCTAAATTCTGGTTTATTTTAGACTCAGCTTAATTCAACCAAATTAAGAGATATTCTTGAAGCTTCATCAACAGTCCATATCTGGACTGCCCCCAACCGCTTCCCCCACCCCAACCAGATGACTTTGATTCTTACTTGGTAAGACGCTATGTACAGGAAGGTTTACTGTAGCGACGTTTAAGGGAAAAAATTAGAAACAAACTGAATGCAACTCAACAGAAACATGGCCATGTATACTGTCACTCTATCTATGCTGTGGAATGTTTACATGATCAATGCAAATTATAAATCAGAGGAATCCCCTTGACTCGGAGAGAGCTCCATAAGGCCTAACTGAGTGGGGAAAAAATCAAGGTGCAGAAAAGTGTGTGTAATAATATCCCAATTTAAAAAAATGCAACCCCCCAATCTAGGTGTCTATTTGTATATATATAATCGGTTTTGAATTACACATGTACAGAGAAAATAGGACATATATGCATTGATTTGTCGATACAGACTAGCTTGCTGTGGGAGACTAACGACGGCAAGCAGCGTGGAAGGCTGTGGGGGTAACCATGCAACAAAGGAAAAGCGAGAAAGGAGCTTCTTTTCCAGCCCTTGAGGAAGAAAAGGCACAAGAGAAATGAGGTCTGTTACCTGGCTACACGTCATGTTGTTATGTAATCAACGACATTATTCTGTTTTATGTTAAAGACACAATAAGAAAGTCACATCGATAATGGGCCACGCCTGGGCACCTGGGTGGCTCGGTCGGTGAAGCGTCTGCCTTTGGCTCAGGTCATGATCCCAGGGTCCTGGGATCGAGTTCTGCATCGGGCTCCCTGCTCAGTGGGGAGTCTGCTTCTCCCTCTGCCTTTCCCTCTACCCCTCTCCCGTGCTCCTGCTCTCTCTCTCTCTCTTTCTCTCTCTCTCAAATAAATAAATAAAATCTTAAAAAAAGAAAGATAATAGGCCATGCCAGTAGGACTTTATTTTATGTACATGTCCCTTTTTTCCAAACATCAACATTCTACTGTGTCCCAGGGATGCAGAAAATGTAAGTTGCTTGAAAAAGATCCTTTGCTTAGTGCTTATATATTCGCTCTGTACAATTCTGAGTTCCAGCCATATTGTTATGTCTGCACACGTTGGACCAACCCTCTGGCTGGGCTCACTCTCTGTCTTACACTGTGTCATCCTCTCTCCCACATTTGGCCTACTGAGTTATGCACACACCTGTACCTTTTACCCCAAATATTATGACCCTATTGTTCACCGAAGGCCCTGAAATCGTCTTAAACTATGCTGGAAGATAAAAACGTAATGAAGTTACACCGGGGCGATACTGACGTCCCAAGAGTGATTAATAGATCCAAAGAAGAACACCATCTAATGAAAATAAATAAGAAAAACATAAATAAGGAATGTTTCTAAAGTATCAGGCACAGCTGAGCAGGGAGAGTCATACAAAACATCACACACCAGCCTGTAACCTCCGTGGGTCTAACCTACTTTCTCTGGAAACTTGACTCTTTGGACCATCTTTTCAATTGCACCCTTGTGGCCTAAAACTTTCAGAGTTTAAACAGCACATTCGTGAATAACCAGAAAAGTCCCCGAGAAGCTGTCTGTATGATCACTCACTGATAAAACTGGAAAAAGCCAAAATGTACCCGAATGATGAAAATTCACGGTTCCAAATGCCACATCCCCCTGCAGCCAGAGAAGAGGGACACAAGCCGGGAGACAAATGTAATTCTTCATTCTGCAACGTTGGCCAACGTCTCCATTTTATAAACTGCTAACCTTCAGAGATAAGAGGGTTATGAGCAATAAAGAAGGCTGGGGAACCTCCGAGGAAATCATTTGCTAGCTCCCTCTCAGAAAATTGTTAAAACGCAGCCTACGCACAGAATGAGAACGAGCTATGTAGACGTGATCAAAGCTCGCAATGTTTCCTGAGAATGGAATAACTCTGCAGGTGACCAAGAGAGTTCTTGGCCAAGACGGGGGTGCCCAGGGAAGTCCCTGGGCTGGAGAGGCGCCTGGACTTGGGGCCTTGATAAATTTGTCATCAGCCCTCCTGACCCCTAGAAACCAGCACTTCCTTTATGAAAGCAGTGTCTCCCCATCCCTTTCTCCACCACCATCAGCACGTGCCGGCAAACTATCCACAGAGGGGATGGACTTCATCTCTGTTGTGAAGTTGGAGCTGGAAAGCAGCCCTAGACCATACGTGGATTCGGCCCACAGGCTATATAGGTGGACCCCTAGCTTGGCATTGAAGACGGCCCACTCTCATACCTTAATTGGCTTTCATAGTCTTACAGACCATCATTCTCTTCAACAAATAGTGATCAAGTCCCTGTTACATGGCAGGCACCGTGCTAAGCAGTGGGGATAGGCTGGGGAGAAGCCAAAGTCCCTGCATTCGAGGGCTTACTGTTTCTTGCTAGATCAAAAATTAAACACACCTTTGTATGACACTATAATGGTAGAAACATTTGTCCAAATTCATAAAATGTACAGCACCAAGAGTGAACCCCAATATAAACTAGGGACTCTGGATGATGACATAGTCATGTAGTTTCATTAGTTGTAAAGAAAGGTGCCAGTCTTGGGGCGCCTGGGTGGGTCAGTCAGTGAAGCAGCTGCCTTCAGCTCAGGTCATGATCCCGGGATCCTGGGATCAAGTCCCACATCGGGCTCCTTGCTCAGGGGGGAGCCTGCTTCTCCCTCTCCCTCTGCCTGCTGTTCCCCCTTCTTGTGCTCTCTCTCTTGCTCTCTCTCTCTCTCTGACAAATAAATAAAATCTTTAAAAAAAAAAAAAGAAAAGAAAAGAAAAGAAAAGAAAAAGAGAGGTACCAGTCTGATGGGGCATGTTGGTAAAGGGGAGGTGAGGCATGTGTGTATGAGAAATCTCTGTCCTGTCTGCTCAGTTTTGCCATGAACCTCAGACTTCTCTAAAAATTATTAAAAATGTGAGAAATCAAGATTATCCACTGTTAATTCACTTCACTGATAATAAATAACAACGAAGACCGGGCTGTTTCTTACTGTATTAGTCTACCTGCCCAGAGTACAATCTCCAGTCCTAGGTGTCTACTCAATTGTTACGCCTTCTTCAAATCTCAGTGAAAGTCCCATTTCTGACCCAAAAGCTTCCTCAGTCAGTTCCGGCTGGGGACAGCCATAAACGGGAACACATTCCCTGTCCTCATGGGCTCGTTGTCCAGTCCTCAAGAATTCTCCTCCCTTGTGGCGCCTGGGTGGCACAGCGGTTAAGTGTCTGCCTTCGGCTTAGGGCGTGATCCCAGCATCCTGGGATCGAGCCCCACATCAGGCTCCTCCGCTAGGAGCCTGCTTCTTCCTCTCCCACTCCCCCTGCTTGTGTTCCCTCTCTTGCTGGCTGTCTCTCTCTGTCAAATTAATAAATAAAATCTTTAAAAAAAAAAAAAAGAATTCTCCTCCCTCGGGTTGTGAGAGTACTTACTGTACATAGCACTTACTGAGTCTACAGTAGGAACTAACACATTTGATGCCAAGGCCCTCACTCTCTTTGCAAATAAATTGTAAGCAGTACTTCCTTCCACGTTGTACCTGTTCCTCGGTGCCTCACAGAGAAAAATGAGAGGAACGGCAAGCAGGAGCTTTGAATGCTTGAAAGCAACAAATAAACAGTCGTCCAAAAGTGGCGTCATAAATGCGAATGGAGCGTAAGTGAATTTTTAAATAGGATAAAAGGAGAGGCCGGTATCTAGACCAGGAGTTGGTGAACTTTTTCTGTAAAGGGGCAGGAAGTAAAGAGTTGAGACTGTGTGGGCCACACGTGGGTCTCTGGGCCATCCCCTTCCTTGTCTTCCTTCCTTTTTTGACAACCCTTTAAAAACATAAAAACCTTGGGCGCCTGGGTGGCTCAGTCGGTTGGACATCTGCCTTTGGCTCAGGTCATGATCTCAGGGTCCTGGGATCAAGCCCCACATGGGGCTCCCCACTTGGCGGGGAGTCTGCTTCTCCCTCTTTCTCTCCCCCTGCTCCTGCGCACTCTCTCTCTCTCGCTCTCAAATGAATAAATAAAAAATCTTTTAAAAAATTAAATAGGGGCACTTGGGTGGCTCAGTTGGTTGGGCTTCTGCGTTCGGCTCAGGTCATGATCTCAGGGTCCTGGGATCAGGCCCCACATTGGGCTCCCCGCTCGACAGGGTATCTGCTTCTCTCTCTCCTCTACTCCTCCCTCTGCTCGTGCTCTCTCTCTCTGTCTCAAATAAATAAGTAAAATCTTTTTTAAAAATGTAAAAACCATTCTTAGACTAGAAAGGCAGGCCGTGGAGCCTGGGGTTTGCCAGCCCTGATCTACACAGACGAGTAACGTAATAAAAAGTTGTCAGCTACTCCCATCTGTTTAACCTGAGAGGGCTCCAGGGAGGAGGTGGTGGTATTTTGAGCTCTTGACTGAGAGCCGAGACTTGGCCTGACCCTGAGGTAGCAGGGGAGCAGAATGACCTCATGGAAAGGAACCAGGCTGAGAATCACAGTGCTGGTTCTCCCGCTATCTGTGTGGCTTTGGCCAAGTCGCCCCTGTGCCTCCAGTAACTTCTGTGAGTTATCGCCGTGAAAAATGAGCAGAAAACCAGCTCGTGGCGAGAATAAGATGAGATCATATCGGAGCACTTTGGAAACCAACAAGCATCCCAGGAAGACCTTGATAAAATTAGCAAAAGCCAAAAATGTAAGCTTACACTTGAAAATTCCAAATTCGAAATGTCACATTATTTAGCTCGCGAGACAGGAGGCAAACTGTGTGAGTCGAAGGGGACCTCTTTTTGTATGGCTTTGGCCCCAACAGCTATTTTCTAGGCTGTGAGCCTTCGGAAGATAATAGAGTGGTGAGCAATCAAGACAGCCAGGGATCCCTGAAGAGGATCCAGAGACCAACCATATGACACCAGAAGGGTGTGGAGAAGCTCTAACCCCACAGAAGTCTCTCCCTTGCCAGTCTGTGTAGAGGGTCTCCTGCACCCTCGACCTGTTCTCTGCTCCCCCAGCACCAGGGGCAGGGCTGGTGCTGTTAGAGGTACGGTCTGGGAAGACCATTGTCTGTCCTACAGACAGGAAGGAAGTAAAGACAGAAAAACAGAGCCTCAAGGCAGAACAACTTCTGGTTTACAACTTTCGGCTTCTCACGGGCAGGGTCTGACATGACCTGTCTCCTTGTCCCAGACAAATGCTCTTCAAGACACCAAAAAAATGACCAAAGGCCCAAATTCACCTCCGGAACTTAATATTCTTGGGAAGATTGGAAGATTGGTTTTCTGTCAAGAAAATCTGAAAGACCTATGAACCAACTAAGGAGGCTGATGGAGTGGATTCGGAAAGACAGATGGTCTACCCACTCTCGTTTGCTGCATGATGAGTCCAAATGACCTTTCTTCTCCTGGCAGTCTTCCTCGGCGTGACGGGTTGAACTGGTCCGCCACCCCCCAAAAAAGAATACGTTCAAGTCCCAAGCCCTAGGACCTCAGCATGTGACCTTACTTGGAAACAGGGCCCTGCAGAGGTCATCAAGTCCACATGAAGTCATTAGGATGGGCCCTAATCCAGCATGACTGGTGTCCTCCTAAAAGGAGAAATTTGGACACAGACAGACGTGCACACAGAAGATGGAGTGAAGAGCCACGGGGAAAATATTATGTGGAGATTAAGTTAGGAAGTGATCCAGCTGTGAGCCAAAGATATCCAGAAACACAACCAAAAGCCAGGAGAAGGGCCTGGAACACAGCCTCCCCTGCCAATACCTTGACTACAGACGTCTGGTCTCCAGAACCACGAGATAATAAATATCTGTTGTTCCGGCTGCCCTGTGTGTGGTACTTTGCATGGCAACCCAGGGCAATGAAGACACTCGGGTACTCAAGGCTCGTGACAATGGCAGCTCTCTCTTCATTGCATGAGGAACCCCCTTTTCGAGGCAACCAGAGTACCCCTCTCCCAACGCCATTCACATACAGCAAGAGGAATTCGGAGAACGTACGAACCTAAGCCGATCTGGCTGTCCACAATTTCCAGGTTCTTTTTGGAGAATACCAGCAAGTCCCAAATGCTAGGAGTCTCTGGGGCTCCAGGTCTGCCTCCCACGCTGATGTATGTCATGGTGAAAGCAGAAGTCTCACACCTGAAAATACGTATTAATGAGCAAAAACAAAAGCAGATATACAACCAAGGGAACGCTCAGCCCTCTGGGACTCAAGACAAATACTAATATTCTAGAATTTGGCTAAAGAGACGTGATCTGATCGGGAGATGGAATCCTCCATCCAGGGACAGACTCAGATCCGAACCAAATCCGGGTCTGGAGGAACTACTGTGGAATGGATTCTAGAAGCACGAAACCTGATCTGGAAAATAAATCCATCAAAGAAGCCAAGTAAGTTATGAAAACATCACCTCCTGAAGAGATGTTTAGTTTTATTATCACGTCAGTTGAAACTTTCAAGGAACAGATAATCCTCATGCAATATAAACTGTTCCTGAATAATAAAAAAATAAAATGAAATTTTAAATGGGCCCGGCATGTAAGGATCCTCTTGATAGCAGAACCTCACAAAGATAGCACCCACAGAAAAGGACTATAAACCAAACCCATCATGAACACAAATTTCAAGACGTTAAATGAAGTAAAAGCCAATTGAATGAAATTCTATATTAAAATATCATCCATCTGAGTCAACCAGGGTTATTAAGGGATGCTGAATTATTTTTTTTTTAAGTAGGCTCCATGCCCAGCGCGGAGCCCAACAGGAGGCTTGAACTCACGACGCTGAGATCAAGCCCCAAGCTGAGGTCAAGAGTCAGACGCTTCACTGACTGAGCCGCCCAGGTGCCCTGGAATGCTGTGGTATTTTAATATTAAGAAAGCAATGAACAAAATACCTCAAAGATAGATGTGCAATCATTTCTGCAGCAGTAAGCAGCCATTATTAAAATGCGGCACGTTTTCAGAATAAAAACTCAAAAGTAGAGACAGGATATGATCTAATATGGCAAAGATAATTTGTCTTCAATAAGTCAGACCTTAGGAGTCAAACACTGGACACTTTCCTATGAGAATCAGAAGAAAGCAAGAATGCTTGCTCTCACCAATATTATTTAATATTTTTATGGAAATCTGGCCAATTAAATGAGATATGAGATGGAAGTTGATTATAATAGTTACAAAGAAGCAAAATTATTATTAGAAATATGATTATAGGGTGCCTGGGTGGCTCAGTCGGTTAAGCGTCTGCCTTCGGCTCAGGTCATGATCCCAGGGACCTGGGATCGAGTCCCAGATCGGGCTCCCAGCTCAGTGGGGAGTCTGCTTCTCCCTCTGCCCCTCCCCCCCACTCTTTCTCTTTCTCTCTCTCAAATAAATAAATAAAATCTTTTTTAAAAATCTGTAGGTCTCCCATATACCACCCACGTGTGTTACATAACAAAAAGGTTTATATTCACAATAACAAAACGCGCAAAATATTTCGCAAAAGACTAACAAGAGGTATACAGATTACATGAAGAAAACTATCGGCCGTTTCTGAAACCTAGGCAAACAGTGCCTTAATAGTACTTCCTAGAGACATTTTCCACTTCCCCTAAGTGAAACAAGAGAAGGGGCCGTGTCTGTTTGGGATCTTTTTTTTGTTTTGTTAAGATTTTATTTATTTATCTGACACAAAGAGAGAGAGAACAAGCAGGGGGAGCAGCAGCCAGAGGGGGAGGGAGAAGCAGGCTCCCCGCTGAGCAGGGACCTGGGCTCGATTCCAGGACCCTGGGATCCTGACCTGAGCCAAAGGCAGATGCTTCACCGCAGGCAGAGGGAGGAGCAGGCTCCCCGCTGAGTAAGGAGCCCGATGGGGGACTCGACCCCAGGACCCTGGGATCACACCCCTGGAGCCATCCAGGCGCCCCTGGGATCTTAATTAGACCCTCAAACAGATAAAACGGGACACACACATATTCACCACTAAATGATGCTGCATTCACGAACGATGCCAAAATCTCAGAGGCCACAGCAAAGGTTTGTTTCCCATTCACATGACACGTTTTTGACACTGGCTGTGGTACTCCACGCTGACTCTGTTCAGGAACTTGGGATGAAGGAGTGGCCCCTGTCCGGACGTGCTTTTCTTCAAGCAGGGAGCGCAAGAATGCAGATGAAGCAAGGACGTGCTAAGCGTGGCACTCCAATATGGCTAACAGCACTTCTGATCACGTTCCATTAGCCAAAGCAAGTCAAGGGCACAGACTGACCTCCCATAATTTGAAATAATTTTCAGTAAGTACATACGCAGTATTCAGTGGAGACCTATGCAAGGCATCTTCAGTGGATATATACTGACTAATTAAATGAAGAAAGAAGCAAAAATCCAGAAAAATAGAAAAACTCACATCCTCGTGATAACCAAGATTGAACTGGTGTTAGAAAGTGGTCTGAATTTCCTCTAACCTAACACCAATCAAACCAGAGCAAGCAAAATTAAGCCATGCTGTCCAGTAACATACCTGTCCCTTGCAGCATCTAATAGAATGCAACCGAAGAACAGTTGGAAGACGCTTCATTGATCCCCCAATGGAAATGGAGCAAAACGCTGTCGAAAACACAAGGAGAAAGGGACAAAGCCAGTTTTAAGGGAGTCATTAATACAACATCTCCAGGCTTGGCCAGCTCAGGTAGACCAAATACACAGATGCAAATGTGGAAAAACAAAGTATAAAAAGATGTTTTCTACACCTGAAACTAGTATCACACTGTATGTTAACTAACTGGAATTTAAATAAAACTTTTTGAAAAGACCTTTTCATAGGATTGATTTAATAGATGTACATCGAGCTTCAAATAGATTCAGAAAATAAATATTCCTTTTAAAACCTTGTAACCTGAACAAAAATCGATTATGTATTAGGCCACACAGAAAATTCTGATGGTTTTCAGAAAGTAGAAACAACGTAGACCATGTTCTCACGCTCTCTCATCACAAAATAATAAACACAGGGGCGCCTGGGTGGCACAGCGGTTGAGCGTCTGCCTTCGGCTCAGGGCGTGATCCCGGTGTTATGGGATCGAGCCCCACATCAGGCTCCTCTGCTATGAGCCTGCTTCTTCCTCTCCCACTCCCCCTGCTTGTGTTCCCTCTCTCTCTGGCTGTCTCTATCTCTGTTGAATAAATAAAAATCAAAAATAAAAATAAAAAAAAGATAATAAACCCAGAAATTCGTAACAGAATTTTTTTAAACACTAGAAATGTTAGATGCCCTTAAATCACTCTTGAGACAAAGAAGAAACCAAAACTATAAATATGGACGGTTGTTAAAATTATAACGGTAAGAACAGAATTATAAAATGTCAGGTTTGTGACAAAGATATACTAAGGAAAATTAGTAGCATTGAGATTTCATAATTAAACAAGAAGGACTGAAAGTATGTGAACTATCTGATTCCGGAAGCTGAAAGAGCCCAAGATAATAAATCTAAAAAACGCTGGTGGAAGAGAGAGACAAATATAAATTTATTTTTAAAAATTTATTTAGAAAACTAAAAAGATTATAAACCAATCAATAGAGAACCATGTTTCCTTTTTAAAAATAATAGCATAGGGGCGCCTGGGTGGCACAGCGGTTAAGCGTCTGCCTTCGGCTCAGGGCGTGATCCCGGCGTTCTGGGATCGAGCCCCACATCAGGCTCCTCTGCTATGAGCCTGCTTCTTCCTCTCCCACTCCCCCTGCTTGTGTTCCCTCTCTCGCTGGCTGTCTCTATCTCTGTAAAAAAGTAAAAATAAAAAATGTTAAAAAATAATAATAAATAAATAAATAAATAAATAAATAAAAATAATAGCATAGACCCAGTTCTGGACAAGGTTAATTGACCAAAAAGAAAATCATTCAAGCACACTTGTTCAATAGGCATATATAACTTCTATATCAGAAATAAGGAGAAGAAGTCTAATTTTTAAAAAAGCAAGAGCAGCAGCACAAATATCAGGAGCATCAGAAACACAAAAATCAATGTAACCATAATTGTGAAAAAGATGATTTAGAATTTATAAGAGAAGTTAGTAATAACTATAGGCTCTTAATCTGAAAAGTCATAATTTTATCAAAAAGATTTCTGTTAAATTTCTAAAGATTTTTTCTATTAAGTTCTATTAAATTTCTGCTAAAAATTTCCCAGAAAGAGGCCAAAAAACTTAAACCAGTAAGGATGGAAGAGGGTGTGTGTGTGTTGAACAACTAGTCCCCAGTGACAATGGGTGCAAACAGTGTTATGGATGAAGGGAACTTTCAAACTCTATAAATGTTCTAGGAGCAAGGATTCTATTCCACAATATTAAAAAATAAAATATGGTATGCCGCAAAATTTACTTAATGGTGGGGGTGGGGGAGGGCAATACCATGTTACAAAATCTGCAAAGAAATTCCCTGCGTGACACAGACAAGTGCTGAGTGGCCGTCAGCAACACGGAGACGTGGGTGGGTCCCAAGCTTGGGGGCTTTGTTTAAAAAATAAAAAAGTGTGTGCAGTGCTAAGAAAAATAAAAGAGTAAAATAATAGAAAATAGTAAAAAATACAGGGCGCCTGGGTGGCACAGTGGTTAAGCGTCTGCCTTCGGCTCAGGGCGTGATCCCGGCGTTCCAGGACCGAGCCCCACATCAGGCGGCTCCGCTATGAGCCTGCTTCTCCCTCTCCCACTCCCCCTGCTTGTGTTCCCTCTCTCGCTGGCTGTCTCTATCTCTGTCGAATAAATAAATAAAATCTTTAAANAAAAAAAAAAAAAGAAAGAAAATAATAAAAAATAAAAAGTAAAAAAGAGCATGAGGTCTGTAATGAAATAAATTAATAAGACATACAGTACGACGGCAACATGCATTTTCAAAGGAATCAGTGAAAAAAATGCCCTTTTAAAATGTCATAATGCTTATTTATGGGGGGAGGGGGAGAGAAGGGAAGGAGAGGAGGGGGTGGGGATGTATAGTGACAGCTGCCGCAGACCAATGACAAATATATGACACAAAGTAAGGCATCTNTTTTAAAATGTCATAATGCTTAGTTATGGGGGGAGGGGGAGAGAAGGGAAGGAGAGGAGGGGGTGGGGATGTATAGTGACAGCTGCCGCAGACCAATGACAAATATATGACACAAAGTAAGGCATCTGAACAATTCAACCCTCTATACCAGAGATGATCTAAAAGGACACAAAAAAGGGGGGGGACCACTATAGATTAAATCTCCCTTATGAACATGGATGCAGAAGGGTAAACACTGACCAAAGTAGAGTTATAATGAGATGAAAGTATGACTAAATGTTTAAAATCTAGTAAGTTAGAGAGTGAAAAAAATATAGTACGCCCTTGATAGATGCAAGAGAACATGAAGCTATTTTTCAACATTTTATTCTGATTCAACCTCTTGGAAAAACTAGGATATTTACTTAAAATAACAATATGACCTATCTTGGACCAATAACACAGTATCCTACAGAATGGGTAAAACACCAGAAGGATTTCCATTAAGATCAGACACAACATTAATAATATATTCAATATCGAATCAGTGCACGTGTGGAAAACTAAAGAGAACCAGCTGAAAATCTATTAGAATTAATAATAAGTAGGGTAAAAAAAATCAAAGTTATCAAAGTATTTAATAGTGTCAACAGACAAGTTCTTTCAAATTTATGGCAATGCTAACTGCAAATTTAATGTAATTCTTTGAAGAACAGTATTGGAGGGAATTCACTTGGAAGATCGCACAGAATCACAAATGGACAAGACTGGGCAAAAACAATGATAATATAATTATAACTGTACTTAAGTAAAATATTAAAAATTATAAATATGCTAGACGCCAAACAAATTTTAACTCCTAACTATTGAAATAGTACTATGCTCCAAAATAGGGCAGTGCCAGAGAACAGAAACAGCTAGCTAGATGGGACAATTTGCTACTCCCTTTCTTGAGTGTACTATTTCTGATATCAGGATGCGACTCAAGAATTTTAAATTCCTCTGGTTTTAAATGAGGGGTGAATCTCCCAGTTGATTGCATCTGAGAATCAAGGAAATCAATTACATGATATTCCAAATCAGTTGAGAAAGAAGGGATAGCAAACAAGTAAAATGGCTCTGGGATAACAGATTACATTTTTAAGGGGAAAAAAAAGTAAAGGTTAAAGTCTTTCCTTATGCCATACATCAAAAGAAATCCCATATGGTCTAAAAAAATAAATTTGAGGGGCGCCTGAGTGGCACAGCGGTTAAGCGTCTGCCTTCGGCTCAGGGCGTGATCCCGGCGTTATGGGATCGAGCCCCACATCATGCTCCTCCGCTATGAGCCTGCTTCTTCCTCTCCCACTCCCCCTGCTTGTGTTCCCTCTCTCGCTGGCTGTCTCTATCTCTGTCAAATAAATAAAATCTTTAAAAAATAATAATAATAAATTTGAAGTAAAAGATAGAATAAGACAGATTACAAATATCCTTATTTTCAATAAACTAAATTATCTACCAGAAAAGCTTGTAGTAGCTCTGAGCCATTTTTCGCCCTCCTAGCAGCTGCTCACACCCTCCAATGATAAGGAACTTTGTCTTGGATGCCTGGGTGGCTCAGTCAGTTAAGTGTCTGCCTTCAGCTCAGTTATGACCCTAGGGTCCTAGGATCAAGCCCCATGGACTCCCTGATCAGTGGGGAGTCTGCTTTTCCCTCTGCCCCTCCCCACTGCTCATGCTCTGTCTCTGTCTCTCAAATAAATAAAATCTTAAAAAAAAATAGAAAAAGAAACTTTGTCTTTTATGGGACATAGGAGCAGGGCCCCTCTTCCCAGTGCAGACACCATCAAGTGCCCAGTAACACCGGGATTGTGAAATCAAATATTGGTATGTCCGTAAAATGAACTATTGTACACGTCTACAAATCAGGGTTTGCAAATAGCTAAAGGCATAAGAAAATGTTCAGAATATAATGTGTGATTAAGAAAGCGAGATATGATCACATTTTAAAAATATACACTCGCACGTAAAAATACACATGTGTATATATGCACCTATCATAGAAAAATAGCTAGAAGGAAAAAATCATGAAAACGTAAACAGTGTGTATGACTGAATAGCAGGGTTTGGGGTGATTTAGATTGCCCTTCGATATTATTTTCCAAATGTTACCTGAATCTCCTCCTTGTCTGCCCGTCCCTGAATAGATCAGGGAAGTAACCGACTCATCTGGCCAGCAATTTATGGTAGAGACTGTGTGCCAAGCCATACTCTAGTAGAGATAAGCGTTATTAGCTGAATAAATCAGATTCTCTCTCTGAAGAGTTGGAACTGGGAAATGTCACACAAATGGTATGCAGAAAGAAAGGCCCCGAAGGTGGAAGGGGGCCGTGTGGGAACCACAACCAGACAAAACTACAAGAAATGAGAAATCATGTGTGAGAAGATGCTAGCAGGTAGAGAAAAATGGATGTTGGTAATCAGTCGTGGGAATAAAAGCAGACAGAGGGTAAAGGAACAACACGGAGAAAAGACCCGTGAACTTCAGCTGTTTCGGATCCTACAGACGCTTTGGATCTCATACCGGGCCTGAGACCCGATAAAATCAAGGCTATTGGTCTTAGATGCTTATGATACATTTATCTCTTCTTGACCTTTACAATGAAAAAACAAAACAGTTCACAACAGAGGAAAAGAGTACCTTTTGTACAAGAAAATAAAAGACTCTATAAACCCACTAAAAAAAAGGGGGGAAGCAAACATTAATGTTAACGTTGGTTATCTCTAACATTGGTAATGGGATTACAAGTGATTTATTTTTTCTTCTTTATACTTTTGGCATTTTTCGAGTTTTCCATCATGAACATATACTACTTTTATAATCATTTACTAAACAAATAAATGCTATTTTAAATGGCATGTGTGTGAATATGTTCTGTTGACCTCACTCTGATAAAAAACCTTCATAAATTTCACCACAAGTTTCCTTGCGGAGCAAAGACCAAGACCTTTGCTGATAGGCATCTATTTCCCACATTTTTTACAACTAAATAACCAAGTGTTGTTGTTCTGGGCCAAAGTTTGTATCCAAGGTCAATAGATTTCCCCTGCTATGACTGAGTGGATCCAACATACTTAGAATGGTCACCCACTGACTCATCCAATAGGCATTCCCGTTCTGGAACAGGAAATATGTATCCATCTGTTTACAAAGTGATCAGCTTGCTCTAAGAATCTTTGCTAAATAATGCTGTAGAAATAGGGTTTTGCATCAGACTATTCTATGTGACACTCTTCTGGCTACAGCCCATTCCCTTCAGAGCTCCTTCTCACCCGCCTCTTCCAAAAAGGAGACGCAACCCCAAACAGACAGACACTCAAAGAGGGTACACCACGCAGAAGTAAGGGTTCAACCTCTTTCTCACGCTCCCCAAACGGCACTGCCCCCCTGCCCAGACCCAATCCCAAGCCCCCACCACGTGCCCTTGAATTTCATCAAATATTCTTCTCCTTTGGATGGAATGGGCGTCGTGGAAGCTTGCAGAGTATCTCAAACTCGAGTGTGTGAGATCTTGGGCAAAAACATTGAACCTTGCTGAACTTCGATTTCATCTATAAAACAAGGGGGTGGAGGTGATCTGGAATGTTCCAGCGGCTCAAAGATCTACGCATAAGTATCTATAAAAAGAAGCAAGGTCTACCAGGGAGGACACACAGGCCATGACGCTTCCCAGGCGTGCAGTCTTGGGGAATATTTGAAGCAACCCGGATGGCACTGCTGTAAACACAGATACCCCCTCTTCACCACTCAGGGGAGTTGCTCCTTGTCTCCTTGCCCCGTCCTTTGCTTACAGATTTGCTGTGGAAAATACAATGCCGTGGCTTTGAGGGTTTGCTGCATTCAGACTCTATGTTCTGATCTTAACGAAAATTTTTGAATGTGTTTTCAAGACACAGCTAGCGAAAGAACTATCTGATTCTAAAAGTCCTGAACTTTAAAAGCCTTCTCAAGTACCAACTCATGCTCCAAAGATAAATTTGAAAGGAGTGGAGATGAAATGAATCATAAACATGTGGATTAAATTTCCCACAAGTACCCAACCTTTTGAAAACTGAGAGAAATATGCTTGGAGAAAAAAAAAAAGAATCTTAATTCTACAAAACTCAAAATCATCTCTAAAAGAATGAGACATTTGCCAAATGCTTGAGTCAAGGGGGCAACGCGTCAGATTAATCTCCTTTGATCTGGTCTGAGGAGTTGGGATAATTCAAATGACTATTCACGGTGTTTTGCAGACCCTTGTGAGTGTCTGCCATTACGAGGTACAATTCGGGGACCCCAACGATGTGTGAGTTACAGAGCTGTGAGCCCACCCTGGTCTGCTTATCAACCCAGGAGCCCCACTCACCCTGGGGGCAACTCTCCATGCCCTAAGGGTCGGATTGGGTCTAGATTTCCAAATCCAAGATCATCAGTGATGACATAAGAAGACAAAATAGCACTTTCAGGTTTTTAGATTCTAGGAAACGCTTGCCATACGCGGACAAAAAAGAACACATGCAGAAGCTTAGCACCCACTCTTACCAGGGTTCCAGCCACCTGAAAATCTGGACTTTCCTTGCAACTAATTTTTTTCCTTTTTACCTACAACTGTTCCCTGCAGACCTTATTCTCCCTCACCTACACACAAACTACCTATATAACTTCATTTTTTTTCCTTACCAGCAAACTACTCATAAGAACTTTCCAGAGCCTGAGTCAGTCGTTAAGCGTCTGCCTTCGGCTCAGGGCGTGATCCTGGTGTTATGGGATCGAGCCCCACATCAGGCTCCTCCGCTGGGAGCCTGCTTCTTCCTCTCCCACTACCCCTGTTTCTGTTCCCGCTCTCACTGGCTGCCTCTCTCTGTCAAATAAATAAATAAAATCTTTAAAAAAAACAAAGAAGAAGAACTTTCCAGAGTCTATCTCTACATTCTCTTCAAGCCCTCCCTGCCCAACCCCCTGAAATCAGGCCCCTGCCCTAATATCTCTCTGTCACTCTCTTTACCTCTTGGAAGCAGTGGACACATGGGACCACTGTCTACTGTATGACTTCACACTGCTCGCTCCAACTTCCAAGGGTCTCTGTCATCTTGCCCCAACCCATGCCTCCTACCTTACGTATCATTCTTTCTCTACTGTAGTTTACCGTCCAGATAAACTAGATTTCCTACTGCTTCCTTCCCATGCCAGGGGAGTTCCCGTCCCGGTAGACTTACCCTTAACTCCCATCAGCACTGGGCACAAATCCTACCAAGTCACCCCGATTGCCCTTACACGCCAAGAACTTGAAGGTCACTACCAGTTTGCACTCTCCCCCAACAAAGAACAAACACCCAAACTCCAGCACAAAACCTTTGGTCTCTTCCCTCATTTACAGCTCCTATCACATCACATATTAGTTATTTATAACTTGTTTTACCTCCCTTACCATATTAATGCTCCTGAGGACAAGAACATTGACCCTTGTATGTTTGTGTCCCACCAAGAGCCACTCATGGCGCTTTGCACGCAGCAGTGTCCGCTAAAAGAAGAGAGTCAGTCCCTTCTGGGCGTCAGCCTCCTCATCTACAAAATTGGCAAGTTTAGTGAAATATGCTTTAAAGTCACCACCAGCACATGAGTTCCAAGATCCCTGCTACAGCTGGAACTGGGCTACCAAGTGCAAATAGAGACTTGAAATGGCATAACAAGGTAGGGGGGAAAAAGCATTGAGATTTGAGGTCCACTAATAAATACTTCATAAAGTATCCCCCTGTCCTGCCATGCTGCCTAAAATTAACTGTGCTGTTTTGTTGAATGAACAACACACCCCAAGTGGACAGGGCAAGATAAGAGGAGACGGATCCCATTCCCTGCAAAAGCAATGTCTCTAAATAGCCTCAAATCGATTTCCTAAGAATTAACCTATAAAAGTTGTTTTTTAAACCTTCCAGATAGACTCAGTCTATTTTATAAACACTTTCTCAGATTTATGTCTGGCCTATAAAAACCAGGCTGGGTCTTTGGTGGAGGGCAGGGAGAATCATATTTGGCTCCAGTACCCCGGGTGCTACACTACAATGCTGTTTGCTAAGCCAATGCTGGGGGCTCTTCCTTCTAGGTAAAAATTCCTTATAAGGAGGTCTTTTTTTACACTTCAATAACTATCCCTACTTTGGAGAGCATCCAACATGGATTGTCCATATACCTAGCTCTATAGCCAAGAGAGATATAGTGAGGTCCCAGTTTATTTAGACAAAGCTTTGATAGCCAGAGTCAACGATTCTTTCTTAGCCCAAGGCTTACAGTGCAGCCAAAAGTCTGCTAGGAGCAAATGCACTTGTAAAACATTGAGTTTGAGAGCACTTGGGAAAACTGTCACCTGAAAACTGCACAGACAGGTAGACCCTGCCTGGGTCATCTGAGTTTTTGTAAGAATAAACTTGGGATCAAAGATGGGGTAGCAAGTATAAGGTCTCTTAATGAAGCCACGGGGAACACACACTCAGGTAGCGAGGGAAAATAAGCCTGTCCCCGCTGGTCCCTGTGGGGATCAAGCCCAGAGGGCGTTTTCGGGGTGGGAAGACCCAGGAAATGTAATTGACAGAAGTAATTGACAAAATGACAAATGCAATGTAACTGAACTCCCTCCATCTAGAGATTCTTTCTTAAACTCTGGCCTGCCCTGTTCAGTTAGAAAGCCTTAATCAGTAACTGTGAGCCCTGGGAAGACTTGTTTTTTTGAAGTTGCTAAGCAGAGAGGAGAACTTGAACCCCATAGTCAGTGAGAAATGGGGTCAACACGGAAGTTCCGTCTCCAGATGCAGACCTCATGCTGAGCTCACACTGCAGCCTTCTCCTCCTGCCCCAAACCCTGGAATCGGCAGAAGAAAATAAAATAGTTCAAAATTATACTAAAATACAAGACCTCAGTAGACCAGAAATTAGTAGTAAATACTGAAAGAGAGAAGACAAGGACACTTGGGCAGCCAAAGAGGACAGGTGCAGCCTCCCACTCCCCACACCCCCCTCCCCACCAACCACCTCTCTGTCAGGTTCGAGTGTTAAGACCGTAGCTAACCTGATTTTTCACCTGTTCTCACCTACTAGGAAAGATCATATGCCCACCTCCCTGCAGGTCACGGTCCCCTCCACGTGCCCAATCTAAAGTGATCCATTACCCCTGGGGCTATCCCCCACATTTCGATATCCTCTCCGGTCCGATCCAACCCACCAACCCTCTCCACATTATCTCTGGAACGCCCAATTTTTAGTCAAAAGCTCTCCTGTGTCCTCGATCTCTTCTCTGAAAGCCCTTGCCTCTTCCTTATCCGGTTGAAACCTTGGTGTGACCCCAGATGATACTGATGTATTTCTCCAACTCTCTCAAGTTGGTTTTTCTCTCTCTAAATCCACATGTACCAAGACTTAAAAAATGGAGTAGGAGTCTTCCTTTATCCCATTGCCACTTTCAAGGCATTTTTTCCCGCTTCGAAAATCAAACTTATGGGGTGCCTGGGTAGCTCAGTCGTTAAGCATCTGCCTTCCGCTCAGGTCATGATCCCATTCGGTCTAGGGATTGAGCCCCGCTTCAGGCTCCCTGCTCAGCAGAGAGCCTGCTTCTCCCTCTCCCTTTCCCACTCCCCCTGCTTGTGTTCCCTCTCTCGCTGTGTCTCTCTCTGTGTCAAATAAATAAATAAAATCTTAAAAAAAAAAAAAAGAAAATCCAAACTTTATGTATGGAAAGGCATAGCAACTCTTCCACCATCTTTGTCAAGATGGTTTCTTTTGGTTTTCTCTTTGGCTAACTTCATGAGTTGAGTGACTGAACTTCATTCATTCTTCAATCTTTCCCATTATATAAATCTGAATTTCACATGTTTTGGCATATATTGCAATGATTATTATGTGATTCTAATTATTTCAGAATTTTCAATACAGTCTCTTCTTGAACCACTCCTTGTAAACGTATGTATTGAGTTTCCAAAGAACAAGGGATTTTTATTTTTACTTTTTAAAAACTGTGCACTGTGGTCGAGGGATATACTCTGTATGTTATCAATTATGTGGTGTATGTAGTCAGCAAACATAAAGGTTCCATGCGCTTTGGGGGAAAAAGGGGGAGGACGCTGTGTCCAGGAATACGTATTTTGACATTAAGTCATCTTTGTTAATCATGACTTAAACATTAAGTCATCTTTGTTCATCATGTTTTTCATATCTGGTATAGCCTTCCTAATATTTTGTCTTCTTTTTCATTAGTGTCTGATAGAGATATTTAACATCTTTTACTATAATTGTGAATTCGTTAGTTTTTCTTTGTACTTCTATTTTTTTTCCCTTATGTATTTGAGTCTAGATCATTAGACTAGGATTGCTGTATCTTACTTGTGATTTTTTCCACTTATCATTCAGTATAATCTTCTTTATCCGTATCAACACATTTTGCCTTACAATCAAAATTGTCTAAGAATATCACTAACCAAATTTCCTTTTGTTCAGTGTTTTCCTGGTACATGTTTTCTTTTCTCCTCTTAATTTTCAATCTTGTGTCTTCTCTCCTGACTTTTATTAAATGGATTCGTGTTTTTCATTCTCCTTTTCCCCTTTATGAGCCGAAAATTGTACTTTACATTTCATTCTTTGAGATACTTAAAATGCATACTTGACATTTAATAAAAATCCAATCAAAATCTCTATCCTTCAGATCAAGAAGCAATTCGGTTCCAATCTCCCTTCTCCCATCTGCCCTCTTGTTTAGTGTTTTGATTTCTCTTTGTTTTTAACCCCTCCTCCAAATTAATCTCTTGCTTATAAGTGAATGTTTACAGTTATAAAAATGTTCACCAATTTCTTTCTTTGCATTGGAACTCTAATGCCTCTCTGATCTTCTTTTTTTTTTTTTTTAAAGATTTTATTTATTTATTCGACAGAGATAGAGACAGCCAGCGAGAGAGGGAACACAAGCAGGGGAGTGGGAGAGGAAGAAGCAGGCTCACAGCAGAGGAGTCTGATGTGGGGCTCGATCCCATAACGCCGGGATCACGCCCTGAGCCGAAGGCAGACGCTTAACCGCTGTGCCACCCAGGCGCCCCGCCTCTNCAATGCCTCTCTGATCTTCTGTGTTCAATTTTCTCCTTACTGACGAGCACATCTTAGTGGTTATTTCAGGCAACAGTCAATGAGGGTTCTTTCAAAAATGTTCTCATTTGGCCCTCACTCTTGAACGATACTTTTAGCTGGGTATAGAATTCTATGACGGTGGTTCTTTCCATTAGCAGACTGCAGGTATAATTACACTGTATTCCAACATTCATTGTTACTTATGAAAAGTCTGCTATCAGTCTCATAGTTGCTCCTTTGAGATTACTCTTTCATTCTCTCACTATATTTAGAATTTTTTCCTTTGCAGTGTTTCAGTTTTACCCTGACGTGTCTACATATAAATTATTTTTTAGTCCTTCTTGGGACTCCATATATTATTTTAATCTGAAGATCTACAGTTTGTTTTGCTTTTCAAATCTGGAAAAGTCTCTGCCATTGTTTTTTTAAATGCCGCCTCTCCTCCACTGTCACTATTTTTTTCCGTTCAGAATGCCTATTAAACGCATGCCAGGCCTCCTCATTCCAAGTTTTAACTTCTTTTTTATATTTTAATCTCATCATATGTCTGTGCCCCATTCTGCGTGGTTTCCTTAGACTTGTCTTCTAAATCTAACTGATCCCTTATGTTTGGGTTTGGTTATTTTTTGAAGTTGCTATGTTCTTCATTTCTTAAAAGAAATCAGTTGTTTTTCAAATCTGACTGATTTGAAGAATGCCTTTGTTTTTTACGCTTCTCACTCCTTTCACTTTTAATACTTTTCAACATTTTTTATTTTATAGTCTTTTGAGTTTTCTTGTTTTCCAAATATTATAATATTTTGTCTCCCATTTTTCAAATAATATTTCAAATATTTTTCAAAAAATATTTGAGGGGCGCCTGGGTGGCACAGCGGTTAAGCGTCTGCCTTCGGCTCAGGGCATGATCCCGGCGTTGTGGGATCGAGCCCCACATCAGGCTCCTCTGCTGTGGGCCTGCTTCTTCCTCTCCCACTCCCCTGCTTGTGTTCCCTCTCTCGCTGGCTGTCTCTATCTCTGTCAAATAAATAAATAAAATCTTTAAAAAAAAATATTTGAGTGCTTACTAGGTGCCAGGCATTGCTCTTGGGACTTGGAATGCATCAGTGAATAGAACCAACAAAATTCCCTGTCTTCAGGGGACTCACACTCTAGTGGAAGGACAGAGACAATATAGAATATATGTGAAATATATACTATGTCAGGTGATGGTAAAGCTAGGGAGAAAATACAGCAGGACCTAAGACAGGACTATTCCTTGCCTATTGGAGTAAACATGATGATATCAGTGTGGCTGGAGGAAAGGGAGCCAGGGGGACAGTAGAAGGTGAGGTCAGAGGAAGGCCAAAACTGGCATCAGAGTCTCTGGAAGGACCTTGAGCTTTATCTTAAGTGATACTGAAGCCATCAGAGGGATTTGGTCAGAAGAGTGACGTATCAGATCTATAATGCTGAAAGACAACTCTGGCTGCTTTGTTGTGGAGAGACCGAAACTGGACCAGGTCCGAATCCAGGAGACCGACGAGCTGCTGCAATCGCCCAGTCAAGACATGATCGTGGCCTGGGCCACGACAGTATCTGTGGAGGGGGTAAGAAGGAGTCAGATTCTGCCTATCTTTTAAAGATAGAGCCAACAGGGATTTGCTGAAAACTTAGATGCAGGATGTGAGAAACACAGGGACGACTCTACCTATCTCATCATTCAAAGATGACTCCAAAGGTTTTGGCCTGAGTTGTTGAAAGGACGGAGTTCCCATTTACAGATGCAGGAAAGACCACAGGAAGACAAGGTTTGGGAGTTGGTTTTGGATGCACTGTATTCATTATCCATTCCTGCATAACAAATAGCCCCCAAATGTAGCAGCTGGAACAACAAACCCGTATTATGTCACAGTGCCTGAGGGTCGGCAATCAGAGCTTGGCTTATGTGGTTGGTTCTCCTTAGTGGCTTATGAGATGGCAGTGAAGCTTCGACCAGGGCTGGAGGCAAAACTGAGGCTGGGGAATATGCTCTCAGGGGGGCTCCCTCGCAGGCCTGGGAAGTGCACGCTGGCCATCGTTCATGAAACCTCAGTGCTTCACTCCATGAGCTGCCTAAGTGTCAAGGCACGGCAGCTGGCTTCCTCCAGAGCAAGAGACCCAAGAGAGGGTGAGAGACAGCAAGAGGAACCCAAAGAGAAGCCACAGTGGTTTTTATAACCTAATCTCAAAAGTGAAATAATGTCACTCCTGCCATACTCCATCCATCACACTACTCAGCCCCTAGGGGGGCGTGGGAGGGACTGCTCAGGCTGCAAATGGCGGAAGCCCGGATCTTCGGGGCCATTCTGGGAGCTGGCTGCCACACACGTGTCACTCAAAGTTCTTCTCAGATGCCTCAGCGCAGCTGTCTTGAAGGTAATCTGGACTTGAGGACCATCCCGAGTGAAGAGGAGAGAAAGGTCCAGGTTGATGACATCATTGTGGAAGTCAGCAGCATAAAGGGAGTATTCAAATAATACTACATGACATCACCTAGACAGTGAGGAGGATTTTTTTTTTAAGCATACACAGACTCTCCCTCACAGTGTACCGTTCTTCATCTCCCCTGTGGACGCTATGCCATGAATTGTGAAACCAGCCCTATGAAGCAATATTGGATTTGCATATGTAACCCCAGAAGTTCCATTCCTTCTAGAAGAATGTTTCTGTTAATGTCTTGGCTTAGTCTTCCCATACCAAGTGATCTTCTCACTTCTATTTACATGGCGGGACAAGCTGGGCTTTGACCTCCGGGTGAGGCTTCCTTGCTGGAGAGGTTTTTACGAAGGAGTAGCCTCTGAGGGCTCCGGGTTCTACACAAGAAGGTCCGCTCCAGCCCCCCTCGGCGGCTCCTGCCCATCCCACCTGCCCCATGCGGGATACGCCAGCCCTCGGCCCAGGGCCTGTATGCGGGGCTCGCTGGGCCTCATAGATCTTACTTGATGTTCTGGCCTAGATTTGCTTCTTAATTTCTGTCATCCTGTGACTTCATCCTCTTTCTTTTAACTTGATTAGGGTTTACAAAACGTCTTTTATAATAACGTATCCAGAATTTCTATGCATTTGTGACGTGAAAGGGATGCCTCATCCAAGTCACGTAGATCAGCCAATTTCTGGGCAAACCTTCCACACACTGCTTTTCTATTAGGAAAAAATGATGGTCAATCTAAAATTCGTTTGTAAGAGGCTTGACAAAACACCTTCTATTTCTCTCTATTACAATTGTAGTAACCACCATTCTCCCCAAGTAATTCCCAGTCACCATCCTAAATGCTTCCCACCCTAAAAAGTTCCGTTTCAAAAATTATCTTCTCATCATCTCTTCCCTTGGTTAGTCTAGAATCAGTAGTGATTCTCTCCTGTGAAGTCGTTGAAAAAAAAAGAAGAAAACTAAACGCCTAGAAGAGATATTTCAGCCCTTCTACGGAGCAGACTCTCGTTCCTTTGCTTTTTCTACTCAAGTCACATATGTGTTGAAATTTCTTTCATAAACTACACTAACCCAAAGCTCTACCTTTTTTTTTACATAGCTATAAATGGTAAGGAAGTTTCTTCTATCAAAGGTTTGAAGACAAAACACAATGAATAGCAGTTTGAGCTTTCACTCAGCTGAGAAGACATTCCTTTTGTTTATCATTAGGGACAAATGATCTTTTATGTTCAAATCATGAAAAAAAAAACCTGTAAACCTATTTGGATAATTAGAATCTCCTTAGATAACGGAATAAAATCTCAAAGCCCATTTACGAATGGCAGCAACCAAACATCGGGCCTGATGCATAATGACCATGAACTTACCTCCCCATCTAGCCGGTCATTACTTTTCAACAAACGATCTCATTTCAAACCAACCTCCAAAAAGGAGGCTCTCCTCGTCTTTGGGGCTGTTCCATGTCATAGCTGCAGAACTTTGGGGTGTGCTGGCAAGCCCCTTTTGTGGCCCTAACACAGCCACCAGCAGTCATGAAGGAGGGTCCCAGAGTTCAAGCCATAATTTGAAGCCCTCCAGGCTGAAATACCAGAAGTGGAATGAAGCAGGGGTCCAGAGACCCCCACACCGCTCATGCTCCTGACAAAAGCCCACCCACCATGGCCCTATGCTACTCCAGTGGACTCACTACCACAGTCTGCCCTAGACTGCACACGGGCCTGTCTCCACATTGAAGCTGGTCACCGTAGGAAGCCCAAGGTTCCAAGGCTTCTTCATCCCTCATCACACCTCCCCTCTGGACCTCCCTGAGCCCAACCCCATCTCTCACGCTTCCCCACCTCCCTACACTCAGCCAACGCTAGCAAACGCCCTACATTCCGAACCTTCTGAACATTCCCGTTCCTTTCCTGCTGAAACTAAAACCTGGCTCACCCCTGAGGGTTCAGCTTTCCCTGCAGGGCTCCAAAGTGTTGACTATGGTCTCCTTCATGCTGCTCATGCCACTGGACTTGAACTGGGGCTTATGTCCTTCCCGCTCCCCCAGGCTGTTCCCAAACCATTGTCCCTCACTCCTCTCCAACACCCTCAACTGCAAAGCTCATGTCTTCAGATTTTCCCATTGGGCAGCCCCTCCATGCTTCAGTCATCCAGACTTACACCATCTAAGTGTGTGGTCCTTCCAAAACCCTGGTCTCTCATATCATTCTCCTTGCCTCCACTTATATCGTCCTCTGCCTTTTCTCAGCCACCCACTTTATGGCGACAGACCTAGTTAGTACCTATAATTGCACCCACACTCCACAATGCTAAGTGGATTGACCCTCTCATGACTGCCACCCACTTCCCTTTGACCTGATGACTTCCTCATGACTGCCCCCTAGTTCCCAGCTCCTTCTTTCCAATTATCACCCAACTCCAACAATCCTGTGATCCCACCAGGACCTCAGTCCATTCATCCAATGAACTCTCTCTTCCCTCACTCTATTCTTGTCCTTACTTCCTCTTTTACCTGGTTTAGATCCTACGGTCCACCATTATAATCATGTACTTGCATATGACCTCAACTCCTTTTCTTACTTTGCTTTGCTAAATGCCCTCTTCCCCTTTTACCTGTGCATCTGAACATGGCTGGAGGAGAACAGCCCATCATGATAACCAGTCACCTTCAGTTCATGGCCACCTGCTTCAGGTGGGTGCTCAGTGCTGCTCAGCCATTCACCGTACTTCTCTAATCCAGTCATGCTCCTGTGCACCTGGGGAACCCTTTCACATCATCACCCATCTTCAGATCTTAAACATCCCCTTCCATTCTCTGCTAGTGCCCTTGCTTCTAATTTGTCTGGCAAAATAAAAGAAACCAACACCACCCTCCCACCAAAAAAAAAAAATCCTTCTATACACCCTTACCACCCCCTTTGCCAAGCTACTTATGTCGGTAACCATTTAAACCTCCTTTCCTCACCCGTCTTCCTGTTAATAATGGACTAATTATACATACTCCCCAAGACAGCTAATCTTGATACTGGATCCCACAACTTTTCACCTATTCAAAGCTATCACTTCAACAATCCTGCCATCTCTCCCCATCATTAATTTTTCCCTCTCTACTGCCATTGTCTCCATCAGAATATAAAATGCTATATTACCTTCCATTTAAAAAAAAAGGATCTCTCCCTTGACCCTATACTCTCCATCAGTTATAGCAACTTCTCCACTTCCCATAAAGATAAATTCTTGAAGGAACTGGAGACACTAAGTATGGACAATCCCTCTCCCAGGCCCTGTTGAACCCACTGTAAGCTGGCTTTCATTCTGTTTACTCCCCCAACATGCCCATATGATAGTTACTAGTGACTCTCACATTACCAAATCCCATGGCCAGTTCCCAGTGGCTGCTGTGCTGGCCACAGATCCCCCCCACCCCATCCCCAAACACTCTTCACTTAACTTCATGGAATCCACTTTCCCTGGTTTTCCTCCTGCTCTGGTGGCCATGCATGTTTCTCTCCTCTACTTGTTCTGCTCTAAATGCTGAGGGACCCAAGGGTCCATCTGGAACCTTTCCTCTCCTCCAGCTCTGTTTATTCCCTAGATGATTTAATCTCACACCATGGCTTTATATACAATCATATTTGACAACTTCCTGAACTCCAGATGCATATCTCTGAACACCTACCCACCATCATAATTGGATGCCCCAAATTATCTCAAACTCAACACGTCTTAAATCAAACTCTAATTTCTATCTAATACCTCTTCTCCCCACTTCAACAAATGGCAAATTCATCCTTTCAGCTGCATGAGCCAAAAGCCCAAGTAAGCATCATCTTTCAGCCTCTTCTTGCTCTCACACCCCATATCCTATTACCTCCACAATCCCATTGGCTCTTCCTTGAAGACATGTCTTGAATCTGACCACCTCTCCTTCTGCTTCTACTGCTCCAGCTCTGGCTCAGGCTGTCATCAATTCTCCCCTGCAGTGACCCCCCCCCGTCTCCAACTTCACCCCCTCTGTCTATTTGCAACAGCACTGTTGGAAGGATTCTTCCAAGATGTGTACCCAGTATGATACATTGCTACTCCTATCCCCCAGGGATTCTCCAGTTTATTCACAGGGAAAAACCCATAATTTCTTGAATCTCATCTTTTGTTTCTCTGTCTCTTTCTCAGCTGTCTTCCAACACATGGGCTTCCTGTTGTTTCTGGAACATGAGGAACATTCTCCCATTCCGGTCTCTGCCCGGAAAGCGGATATCAGCATGGCTCACTGCCTCAGTTTCTTCAGGCCCATAGTCAAATGTCACCTTATCAGGTCTCACCTAACCATCCATTTAAAACATCAACTCACCAACTACTTAACCTTTGTTATGGGTTGAATTGTATCTCCCAAAAATACATTAAGTCCTAACCCCCAGTGAATGTGACCTTATTTGGAAACAGGGTCTTTGCAGATGATCGAGTTAAGATGAGGTCACCAGGGTGGGCCCTAATCCAATAGGCAATATGACTGATGTCCTTATAAAGAGGAGAAATTTGGACTCAGAGACACAGGGAGAGCACCATGTGGAGATTGGAGTTAAACTGCCACAAGCCACGGAACGAAGAGAAGCTAGCAGAAACACCTGGAAGAGATCCTTTCCTAGCACCATTACAGGGACCATGGCACTGCCAACCCCTTGACCTTGGACTTCTGACCTCCAGAATTATGCAAGGATAGACTTCTGTTGTTTAAGCCACTCAGTCTGTGGTACTTTGGTACAGGAATCCCAAGAAAACCAATGCAATCTCCTCAGATTCCTTTCTTTATCTGGACCACTCAACCATCTGACTTGTATTGCATTTGTTTATTGACTGCCTTCATCAAGAATTATTTCCTTATAGTAGACAGGAAGAACTATATTCTCTGATATATATGTATATATGTATATGTGTGTTCCAGAGCCTCAAAAGTTTCTGGCTATGTTCCCAGAGCCTCAAAAATTGCCTACTGCCTAGACATGCTAGATAAATATTTGTTGAATGAATAAATAAGAGAAGGAATAAATTCCTTAATCAAACTTCAGCTGCCCCTACTGTGTGAGGAACTGAGCTGAGCACTGTGACTTCACCGGGAATAAGACAAGGGAAATGTGTTTGGAGAGAGGAATACAGTCTCTCTTGCACTTCATTCCACCCCAGCCTCGGGATTTTTCTAAACTCCTTAGTAATCCACCTGAGGACTCTTCCCCCAAGCACTCATGCCTCAATCATCTTTGCTTCCAGGTTAGACCAATCATTTCCTTAGCGTATGAAAGGGAATAAGACCCTAGAATTCTCTCATTTTTATTCTAAATTATATCCCAGGGCATTTGTGAGCAAATTAATGTCAATGAACTTCCTTTTCATTTCTGTTAAATCTTTGACTGACCATTCCCCAACCATGCTGCTACCCTTGCCACACATATTATGTGTGTTTAAAGTGTTTTTCTCACTCCTTCTCCCCTTTTTATGCAAGTTTAGCTTTGCTTGCAAATTCTCCAGCAGCATCTTTGCCGGAGTACCAGTCCCTTAGTTTCTTAAATCCCTGCAAGATTACTGGATTAAGATTCAAAGATGAGAATCTGGTAAAAAGATAACTCTGATATAAACTTGATGAAGAGAAAGAGAAATATTGCCAGCCTTTTTCCATAACTGTTTCTTCTCAACTGAACTGCAAATTTGCAACTTGGTTCCTACCCTCCAAAAACTCTGGGAAAATCAAATCCTAAACCTGAAAGGACTCAGAAAGTCTCAGATTTTAGGGGTCCCTGGCTGGCTCAGTAGGAAGAACATGTGACTCTTGATCTTGGGGCCATGAGTTTGAGCCCCACACTGGAGGTAGAGATCACTTAAAAAAAAATCTAAAAAAAAAAGTCTCAAACTTCAAAGTCAAGACAGCAAATGTCAACTGCCATACCCCAGTTGTACCAGCAGTTCCTTGGTGAGTCACATGTTACCATTTATTTTTTCTTTTCTTGGCTGAGAAATCATCGAAGTGTCTTTAACAAGGAAACATCCCAGTACAGACTCTGAGAAAGGCATTGCTTAGAATCCAAACAAAACACATTCCCTTCTCCAAGCAGCTTTCCCAGATTGCATCCGAGGTAAAGACCCCTCCTTCTGAAGTATACCAAAGCCACTGAATTTGAATACTTTGGACCCAATCACATCTGCTCTGGCCACCATTTTCCTCTATAGGCAGGACTGCTCTTTCTACACAAAGCTTTGAAAGATGAAGTCATTATACTTTTTTTTTTAAAAGATTTTATTTATTTGACAGAGATAGAGACAGCCAGAGAGAGAGGGAACACAAGCAGGGGGAGTGGGAGAGGAAGAAGCAGGCTCATAGCAGAGGAGCCTGATGTGGGGCCCGATCCCACAACGCCGGGATCACGCCCTGAGCCGAAGGCAGACGCTTAACCGCTGTGCCACCCAGGCGCCCCAGAAGTCATTATACTTTTAAATAATCTTCACAGTGCCTTTTACAGTATACAATAGACTCCCAAAAAGAGATTGGGTAAGTGAACACAAGAATAGAAAAGGTAAGACTGAAGGAAACAGATCACCTGACCATGGGGCTCCCTCAGGGGAGATATTCTCACCACTGCTCTAGCACCTGCTCATTTCCCAGAATCCATTGCATTCTTCCTTGGTGCATTTCATCACAGAGGTTAAATTCCACCAATTCCGGAAGACTCTCCAATTGATCTCTTGTACTATAATTCTATAGCAAACGTTCAAGTTGCTGGAGTGTTATCACAAGCAGCCTCCAGTCACAAAGGGACACAGCTAGTCTATGAGGCAAGAACCACCATGGCTAAGGCATGAGAACATTCTGGGCTACCTGGACTCACCATATGAGCAAGTATGGGGGTTTCTAGAAGCAGAGAGCCAGTCCCTGACTCTGAAGAGTAAATTTCCCCCTCTCTTCATGCCTTAAGCTTCAATTCCATTTTTCTGGCTGGTTCATGTTTCTTTCAGGAGAAAAACATACCTACCAAACAAGGCAGTAAAAAATTGCACCCAATAGCAGCATTATCTACAAGAACTACAAAGTGGAGGAAGCAAGTCAAATGTGTACCAACGGATCAACGAATAAGAAAAATGTGGTATAGGGGCGCCTGGGTGGCACAGCAGTTAAGCGTCTGCCTTCAGCTCAGGGCGTGATCCCGGCGTTATGGGATCGAGTCCCACATCAGGCTCCTCCGCTATGAGCCTGCTTCTTCCTCTCCCACTCCCCCTGCTTGTGTTCCCTCTCTCGCTGGCTGTCTCTATCTCTGTCAAATAAATAAATATAATCTTTTAAAAAAGAAAAGACAAGAAAAGAAAAAAAACAATCAGTTCCGATCAGGAAGTGCAGGAAAGATACCATGAATCCATGAAAGAGTTTACATTTTGGCATCTCAACTGAGCCTCCAAAGTCAATTGGAAGTCCACCAGGTGGAAGAGTTAAGAAGTATATTCCAGGGGGCGCCTGGGTGGCACGGCGGTTAAGCGTCTGCCTTCGGCTCAGGGCGTGATCCTGGCGTTATGGGATCGAGCCCCACATCAGGCTCCTCCTCTATGAGCCTGCTTCTTCCTCTCCCACTCCCCCTGCTGGTGTTCCCTCTCTCGCTGGCTGTCTCTATCTCTCTCGAATAAATAATAAAATCTTTAAAAAAAAAAAAAAAGAAGTATATTCCAGGACAAAGGGAAAGAATAATGGAGAACCAAGCTTGCTTGGGGACCCATGGAAGTCTATACGACTAGTGTGGATGGTCTGGGTGAAGAGCTGATGGGAGAGAAGAATGGAAAAATGCACCAAAGTAAGAGTGTGGAAGACTTCTCATAGCAGAAGTTTGCACTTTCCTCTCTGAATTAGATTCCCCTCCAAACCTCCAAGGAGTCCCAGGGGTTCCTGCATGAACTCTCTCTCACATCTGTCAAAGGAGACATGTCTCCATTTATCCTAAGAGAGAATATGAGTGAGGCCTAATGGAAAATCCTGCTGCCTCTGGAAGCCACAGAAGAGCCCTTGCTTGGCCCCCTCACGTCTCTCCTGCCCAGCCCTGCTGCCCAGACTTTTTTCAAATTATCCTGGGTGACCCCTTCCAAGAACTCCAAGATCTGGCAAAGGCTAAATGTGGTCCTGCTTAGACAACCAAAAGGAAAGTATTAATAGTAGACCTCTTGGCAGAAAGCATGGTTATCCATGCCCCAGCCTACGGGGAGAAGAACAGCCTGTCCTCTGGAGAGAACAGATAAGGGGTCCTTGTAGGGTGAAGGCCAGCGTCGCAGCACACCCAAATAGGCCAGGCCTTTAGTGTGTACATGGTTTGGGATTCAACCTCTCAAAGCCCAGTAGGAAACCTGGCATTCTCCACGCTTTGTACCATCATCTTTCTTAGCACATTTACTGATATTGCACGAAATTGATAGTTCATCAGTAACATTTATAACCCCTCTTAGCCTGTGATTTCCTTAAGAACAGTGACTATTTTGTCATCTTTCTATTGGTGGTGCCTAGAAATGTGTTCAATAAATTCAGTAAATGAATGGATGGATGGAAGGACGGATGGATGGACGGATGGATGGATGAGCTCCCAATCTTGAAGGTAGCTTTCTCTTGCTGATACCACCCTCTCTGATAAAGACCTTACTTTACACAACATTGTAACTGTTGAAGTGGGAATACACGTGGACTTCCCAAGAGCTGATGCCCACGAGGGGAGCAACACCTGAGAATTCCACATTGCCTCGTCTGGGTGCAGTGCTGGGGAAGAGGTTAGTTCTAAAACGCTCGGGAAGTTCTGCAACCGAACTCCAAAGGCACCTTCCCCTCCATACAGTGTTTGGAACACTCCGGGGATCTTCAGCACCTTCAGCTATTATTGTTTCTTGAAGAGCCTCATTGTTTGCAGGTCAAATCTCGAAAGACGTGCTGTTGTGTCTTAGTTGGGCTGGCTTTTCATTCTCACTTTTCTTCTTGCTTCCTCTTGAATGCAGTTGCTGAAATGGGAATCGCGTTCACCGAATCATAATGACTACAACGCTGCTGCTGCTCTAGCTGATAACGACAGTGAGCATGTATTAAGCACTTACTGTATGCCAGGATTTTACAGCGTTTTACGTGCATTATCTCATTTACGCCCCATAATATCACTAAGAGGTAGCTGCTATTATTATCCTACTTCATAGGCGAGAAAATAGGCACAGAAGAATTAAATAATTTGCCCAAGATCATACAGCTGGTAAGGGATGGATTTTCATCCAGTTTAGTGTGGCTGAAAATTTTTCTAAGCTAGACTTCCTAAGCCAGATGGACAGTGTCCCTAGAGCTCGTAAGTCCTTTCCAACGATATCATATCCATCCCCGTATATAAGGTCGCATCGCTAACCAACACAGCAAAGGTTACTGATTAAAGATGGGCTGTGGAGTCACGTGTCCTCAGTTCAAGGACTTGCTCTGTCATTGGGTAGCCTTTTAGTCTCTTGGGATTCCCATTCCCTCATCCATAAAATGAAGACTTAAATAAAAATGCATTGTAATGATGGAATGTGACAATATACAGAGAGTGCTTAACATATAATAAACGATTACGTGTTAACCATTAACTTTACTCTCCATGGTGGTGACTGCACACAGCAGGAATAGAATCTGACCAAGAGAGGCTCCGAGAGGCTCAAACGGGCAAGCTTCCAGACTCGGAGGTAGATGACGTCAAGACGCTGGTCAACGAAACACCTCAGTACTCCAGAGAGCTGGGCATCATTATTTACCACGGTCCTAGTGCTATAATTTATAACATCCAAAAATGGGAACAGATTGGATTATCTCTACTACATCAGAAGGCAGTCAAACAAAGTGCCCCATAGTGCCTCACCACTCTGGGGGCACCATTCTCAGAACAGAGCATGCCCCGTGATGTGACAACCACTGGGTGTTCTATGCAACTGATGAATTATTGAATGCTACGTCTGAAACTAAGGATGTATTTATTATAAGTTGGCTAGTTGAATTTAAAATTTTAAAAATTAAAAAAAAAATAGAGCGTGCCCTGTAGTCTATGTGAACCACTCCTGCTGGACTCATGCAATGTGGTGGGCCTGCCAACAAACCTTTGCTCCCCTTCTTCTGTGCCCCGTTTGTCTCCAAAGGCTGATTGCCTTGGGGGAATCAGGATGGACTGGAAACTAGGAATTGAGTCCCAGCTCTACAACTGACTAGCTGTCTAACCTTCACCAAGTTCTTTAACTTCCTTGAGCCTTGAGTTATTTATCTTTACAAGAGAGATGGTCACAATTGTCACATACAGGTAATGGAAGGATTCAGTGAAATGACTAGGTAGTTTGACCCTTAAAAGTCTGGTAAGAACATCAGTAGTTCCATACGCGTTTGTCTTATTTCTTATTCCACTTTTCAATGCAAGATCCATTAGCCAGAGAGGTTTTAACTAAATGATGGTCATGTAAATTGTAGGAAAAGTTATCCTTATAAAAGCCCATCTTTCCCTACCCTCTTAATTATAATTAAATTGTAAATAAAATAAAACTATAAAATATGTTAAAAGTATAATAATATATAAAATTATAAATAAATCTTAATTATAATAAATCTTAATTATAAATAAAATAAAATTATAAAACATTAAATACAAATATATTAAAATTATAATAATATAAAGTATATAGTATATAAAAATATANGGGGGTGGGGGGTATGGGGTAACTGGGGGGATGGGCATTAAGGAGGGCACTTGATGGAGTGAGCACTGGGTGTTACATGAAACTGATGGACCACTAAACTCTACCTCTGAAACTAAAAATACACTATATGTTATCTATTTTTAAATCAAAATAAAATAAAATAAAAATAAATCACCGCTACTTCCAGCGTCCTCACTGCTTTCTGACTTCCCATTTAACCTCAGCTCAGAAGTTGGGCTTGTAAATAAAGGTGCCATTAAGCAGCTCTGCCTACCCACCCCTGCAGGAGCAAGTGTCTCCCACAAGAGGGGACGCCAGGCACATGTCCTCTGCCCACCCTCCCAGTTCCTTCTCTCCTCGCCTGCCTGATTCTTCAAGCCCCTGGTCTTGCTGCTTCTCTGTTGGTATCACTAACACTCTCTTCAAATGCAAAACACAGCTTCATCTTTTCTGGTTACAATCTTAGCTACACAACTAAAGGAGCACGTACAGGGCCAAACACAAGCTTTTTCTCTAAGTCACCCTTCTGCCTCCCAAATCCTTCAAACCACCGCTGTAGGTGACACTCCCAGTTGATGTTTCCTGGACTTGTGGGTTTAGATGTTCTCAGAAGTACAAGTGTCCCTTGTTTCTTTCAGAATTGTATTTGAATTGCTTTCTGGATGAATACAAAACTTCACAAAGAACTCTTCCGTATGCACAGATTTTTAAAATCCCATTGATGAGATTAATTAGTTAATGAAACAGTCTTTATAAAACTTTTAATTTTTCTGATGAAAAGAAGCCCTTAAAAAAGGAAAGTGTGGTTGTGGTGCTGCTGCTATTAGTGATTAATTTTCTAGCTTTTCTTTGTAAGATCCTCGTATCTCTACTCTTCAGCCATAAGAAAGGAAAATTAATACATGCTCATCAGGGGAACAGTGACATACCCAAAGAGGCTGACTAGAATCTCTGTCACTAAAATAGAATCTAGATATGGGCTGTTACTGTCACTTCTTGGCTTCTGGTTTGTAATTTTAGCACTTATCAGGGTCCTGTATTCTCTTTGGCAAGGTCTTGTAATTGGGGTACACTGCCACCAAGTGGTGGTAAAAGCCATGCTCACTATAAAAGTAAACCTAATCTGTGCCTGCAATTAATGGGCCATCTGTTCAGCAAATACGATATATGAACCAAGGATTATCTACTTTTCAATAGCAAAAATATGAGTCTTGATCGAAATAGCTGAAGATTATAAACACTTTTTCAAGACAATATAAGGTAATTTCAGAAAGAAAGAAGTATGTGTGGTAATGAGCATCATTTAATTCCACAGAATTATTGAGCACCTACTGATTTTAAGGAAAGGTCCAAAAGACAAGAAGACCATAGTCCCTGAACTTCAGTAATTACGTAGATAACATACACAAATAACTGATTCACTACTCAACAAACATTACCAAGTACCTACAATATTAGGGCTATAAAAAAAGTACTTACAAAACGCTTTGTGAGAACAGAGAAGGGTAAGATTGATGCAGGCTGTGAAATTCAAAGAAGGATTCCCCAAGAAGACAGAAATTTTTTTTTAAGATTTATTTATTTATTTATTTATTTGAGAGAGCGAGAGCATGAGGTGGGGGGAGGGGCAGAGAGAGAGGGAGAAGGAGAATTCCCGCTGAGCAGGGAGCCCGATGTGGGACTCGATCCCAGGACCCAGGGATCATGACCTGAGCTGAAGGCAGATGCTCAACTGACTGAGCCACCCAGGCGCCCCAAGAGGACAGAAATTTGTGCACGGCTTTGAGAAATGGGTAATCTTTTGAAAACTGAAAGTGGCAGGGAAGGGCACTGTAAACAGAGGAACGGATACTTCTGAAGCACAGCAGTAGAAAGTTTTTTTGGAGAAGGTGAACTGGACAGGAAAGCTGGAGCAGGCACGTGGAGGGCCTTGAACACACATTAAGAAATATGATCGTCTGCCGTATGCAATGGGGAAGAAGTTGAACCAGAGGGATGAAATGCTCATGTCCGCACACCAGCAAGAATCACCAGCTGACAGTTGGGCACATAGAGGGGCTCACGTCTGCCTGCTTAGAGAACACGAGAGAGGAGTGAGTTCTAATTTTAGGACCCTAAGTTTTTGCAGAGTCTTATTTTTCTGGCTGCTGTGAAATGCATGGGGAGGTGAGAAGACCAGGAAGAGAGGAAGGGCCGGAGGAAGGGAGAAAGGAGGGAAGTCTGATGAGCCCTTTCCCTGTCCCCAGTAGTCATTGATTCCACGAGGCCAGAAGACAGTTTGAGCTCAAACCTGCCTTGCCTCAGGTCGGAGTCCTCAGAATCGATTTCTGCAAGATACCAAAGCCTGAACACACAATAGCATAACTGAAACTGCTTCTTGAAATGGACTTTGAGATGGGCTTCAGTAACCAGCATTGCAAAAATGGCCATGGACGTCACATCATAGGGCTGACAGTTGTTTTTTAAAAAATGGAGAAAAGCATTGTTCTCATTGACATTATCCATGACACCACTTGCTCCCCAGCAGATGCCTACCATGGACGAAGGGGGCATGCTCTCCAGATGGAGGCTGGATCCCTACACAGTGAGGTTGGAACCTCTGCGGGGCAAAGACACCAGATGGAATCTGGACGTTGGCTCCCTGGCCTCACGAGTTCCAAATGCAGCAGTGCGTACAATCCGAGGCTCAGTCGACAGCCAGAAAAGTCAATATTGTTTCCTGGAAGTCCCCCCATGGGAGAGCGTGGGTGAGGTTGTTGCACGTAACAGAAAAGGTCTGAAACCAGAGGACCCTCCTCCCATCTTCTGTAGTGCAAGCTCACCACAGGTGAGACCCGCTGAAACCCAGCAGGACCATCCAGCCTGGGAAGAACCAAGCCTTTGTTTTGCACTGACTTCTACAAGAGCTGCCCAGAACCCTTTGCTAAAGAAAACCAGGCTCTGTGAACTCTGCTGAAGGCAGAGGCGGAGGAGGAAAGATGGGTGGTGCACGCCACTTAGGGTGATCATGTATGGGTCCCTGGATATCTCCCCTGGATTCTGGGGAGAGATGGCTGTTGGGAGTCAGATGAGCTGCCTGGGCTGTGTGAGCTCTCGACCTCAGTTTCCCCATCTGTTAAGCTGAGGGCATGGACATGACAACTCACAGAGCTGTGAGGACTGGACAGGAAGTTGCCATAGGAGATACTGGAGAGCCCCTCAACAGAGGACCATGGTGTTCACTGGGGCTCCATTACGTTCAAGGGACATCAGTGTGGAGGTGGACTGGGGTGTGGTGGGCCATGCCTGCTGCCTTGCTGCCCTCTGAGTGGTAGGCACTGAAGAAACCACCAGGCTGGGATGAGTTTTTGATACATACAGTGGACTTTTCCACAAACTGTGTCTCCCCATGCTTTGTGTGTAAGGTGGGGGGGAGGATACATCCATGGGGTATATCATTTACAGTAATATCCCAGAGTCTACCGCCCTTGTCTGCTTTTGTTCCTCAAGATCTCTGCAGGGGACACCCCCATGCCACACTGCCAAGTACTTCTGGGGGTCGCCAAGGGGTGTCTGCCATATGATGTGCCCAAGTCGTCAGCTAGCACCGGCTGGTTCATCTTCTTCCCCTCCCAGTGGGGGGTGGGGGGGCCACATGGGGGGACTGGCTACACTGCACAAGCAAACGACAGGTGCTTTCCCAAGAGCCCATACGGGGCAGAAGCTGCCCCAAAGTCCCTTGCAGAAGAGGGCAGAATGCCTCTAATGGCAGGTTCAACAGGACTATACATCCTTTGACCCTCCTCCTAACCTTCCCCTTGAATGTGGGCTGGACGATGACTACTTGCACGAATGTGAATGTGATGTCATTCTGGTCTGTGACAGGACTAGCAGCTTCTGCTGTGGTCTCTTGGGGCCCTGAGCCGCCATGTTTCAGCATGACCACCCTGCTGGAGAGACCACACAGAGAAGCCCCAGAGAAAGAGGCGGGCTTGGCTGAGCCAAACCATCCAGCCACCCCTACCGACAGGGCAAGGGCTTGAATGAAGCCATCTTGGACCAGACGAGCATCAGATCAACATGCGTAGGCGGTCCAGTAGAGGCATGCCACTCCCAGCTAAGCCCTGCCCAGCCTCCGGACCCACATAAACCCTGAGATCTAATAAAATGGCGGCCGTGTGAAATCACTGAGTTCTGGAATAGGCTTTGTCAGGTGGCGACGGATAATCGAACCCAATTCTCTCCCAGCTCCACTGTTCTGTTTCACACCAACAGCAAAGCGATGTGGTTTGTGTCCTGACTTACGACTTGATTTTTGGTAGCTATGGTTTATTTTACAACCACGACCCCCATTAAAAACCCACACCTTGCCCCCCACACCCCAAGCACGGGGAGTGGGCCAAGAAATCCTGTTCTCACAATCACCCCATTCCTCCAACAACTGAGAATCAAGGCCACAAAGAGTGTGCCCGACACTTGGCATTCCCTCGGGCTTGATCTACTTTCTCACCAGAGGCTCCTCAGACTCTCATGCAAAGGCTCGCGTGGGCACAGCCTGTGTGGCAGCAGGTCCCACAGCTCAGAGGTAAAGCTTAAGCCTTGCTACACGTACTCTTCCTGTCCACTAGCAGAGGGGGACGTCCTCACAACGCCCAAAGCTTCTCTGGATCCAGAGAGGCTCCTGCCGTGTCTCTTGTAAGAAAAATGAGGTGCCTCCCAGGCCTCTTTCCTCCCAAGATGGGCCTGGATTTCAAGGACTTTAAAGGGTGCTGCTAGCACAGTCCAGGCCGAGGGTTTTCAATAGGTTTTGGCACATCAGCTGAACACATTGGAATATTGTCAACACAGATTCCGGAGCCGCTCAGGGCTGTGCACGGGGGCGGTAACAGGTCAGATAAGATCTGTCTGGCATGCATTCTGCATGCAGAGAAGCATGAAGTCCTCTTGATTCAATTCCTGTCCGTTTCAAGATAAATAAAGGATCTGGGTAAATAAGATCTTTTACAGTCACTTAGAGTTGGTGATGCGGAGATTGACAACCGGGTATCAAGTTCATTCCGTTTGGGGATCCGGGGGCCTAAACACTTACTAGATTAGAACATGCTGGCCTTTCTTATATTGGCCTTTTAAAATTTTTATGCTTGACTATCAAGTCAGTGTGTGTGTTCACCGGGAGGCCCTCAAGATGCCGTGACAAAGACGCACCCCACCTATAGGATAATGGAGATCCAGGAGCAGACAGAATCATGTAGCTGGTGCTCGTAGCCCATGAATCAGCCAGTGGGGTTTCACTTTTATAGCACTTCTAGTTACCTGTTTCAACAGTGTGGCAAGGGAGCTACTGTTTCCCTCCCTTACCGGCAAGAAAACGGGAGCCCACAGAAATTATGACCGAAATAATGCGCGGCGGCGATTTCAAATGTGGCTTTTCTGAAGCCAGATCTGTACTCTTGATATTCACCTGACCACCTGCAGTAAACACCTCTAGCTTCTGCCCACCCCGAATTCAGGCCTTCTTCTTCTGGTGCACCGTATTTTCCTCTAAAGAGCCAGCCCTTCCCTTCACGATGCAGTCTTGATAAGAATGGCATCAAGATCCCCCCATCTTCCAACCTCCAGCCAAGGATTCCCCTCGTTGGACTCTGACTCCTGGATATTGAAAATGCTGGAGGAGACCTTTGCCAACAATGGCACTTCTGCGCTTTCAGAAGCCTGGTGGTACCTTTCCTTCTACCTGAGCTACTCTGTATTCGATCAACAAGTTATTTTTGTTTGTTTGTTGTAATCGGATGCCTGGTACTCCTGCTTGCGACCCAAGAATTCAGCCGCAGAGCCCCAATCAAAAGTCCATTTCAGCATATGCTACTTTCATTTCTAATGCCTTCAGTTCCAATGTGAAAGTTAGATAATATGAAATATGATGTGTTTTTTGCTGATGATTATGTGACAGGATGTTAGATGGGATATTTCCTGTCATCTCAGAATTTAAAGCCAGGACCCCCCACTGGAGTCAAAGAGGTAGAAAATATCATACATTCCAAAAAGAACCCAAAGCAACCAGAAACCTCCCCCAGAGCTGGTTATGGGACAAATTGGCTGTATTAACCATGTCTTTGATTTTCTGTCTTCTGATGCTTTGTCATCTTGGGGCTTTGCTGGCCATGGAGGGACTCAGTTCCTAGTGATAGCAAACACTGTGCCCCTGAGACTATCATTCAAATGCAAACCAGCCAACCCAGAGGCCACACTCCCAACTACTCTCTCTTTTAGAGTCTGACATTCTCGACCCATCCACCTGCCCTAGTCATCCCAGGCCAGGTCCCAGACAACTAGGGACAGCCCCTGTGCCCCAGAGGCAGCTGAAACTATTCAAACTGGCCAATCCTGAGCCTGCTCACCCTGCCTCGCTTGTTCCTTCCCACAGAAACCACAAGAAAGGCTCCTGCCACAGCTCCCCCTCCCCCCTCTGGCTCCTGACTGACCCTGGGGCTCCTCATGTGGCCCTGTGTGCCACATCTCTTGTGTTTAGGGAACCTGTAAGCATAATAAACTTCCTACTTCATGACAGTCATTTTTGGGTCTGCATGCTTTACCATGCTTGATTAAAACAAGTGTCAGTTACCCTTAAAACATTGGTGTCACTCCCCCAGAAACTCCCCGCCCCCACCCGCTTTAGAAAGAGAATGAGAAGAGAAAGGGGAGAGATACAGGTACAAGTGTCATCATCCTCATGCTAAACAAGGAAAGGGAGAGAATCCAGGACAATCTCCTATAGAAATGATGGGGCACCACTGGCAGGGGATCCACCATTGCATTCTCCAACTGGGGATCCCCATTCTTAACAGACTTGTTAAGCTGCACATGAATCTATATGGACAGGATAAAAGAGACCTGGAGACAAATGCAGGAGAGAGAGAGAGCACAGAGCAGGCCTTAGCCCACTGCCGGGCATGGCCAGGACACACGTTTCCCATGGGTCGAGGGGACACTGTGGAAGGCAGCTGGGCTCGGGCCATCTTTCCGGTACCCCACCAAGAAGGCTGCCTGCCAGGCAAGCGGACTTTAATAATGGAGCTGCCGAAGAATGGACAACAGTCCAGAGCCAGAATGCCTGTGTCAGGGAAACGGGCAGAAGGGGAGGGCCCACAGGGTGTTCCAAAGACTTCAAGCAACACCCCCAAGACAGCCAGCATTTGGACATCTGCCACGCCACACAGAGCTCATAACTGGCTGGTCAGTATCAACCAGGGAAGCAGCAGCGGCAGCCTAGAGAAGACGTAAATGGGCCCAGCTGAGGAAAATGAGGGGTGACGGGGAGAGGGGGCTGGGAGGGCTTCAATGACAGGGGGCAGCAAAAAAGGAGCTTCTGGGAGCTTTCTACTTCTCCATCTGGTTTACACAGTGTGTTAATGAAAACTCAATGAACACGTTATAGTGTGTACACATTTGTATGTTTTTCTCCAATTAAAAATCTACTTTCAAAAACAAAACAAAACAAAACATGGGACACCCAGAATATCCACTCTGCCCAAGGACGAGTCCTCCATGACTCACTTCCTCACCTATGTCCTGTTGACTCTCCTTGGTCTCTCTCAGCTTCAACCTTAGTATCTCAAACACCACCCTCAAAGACAAAACATAGGCATTGTTTCCTCCAATCCATCTGGGTCATTCCTTTTCCAGCTTTGGGGTGTGGCTTCCCATACCTGAGCTGCTGAGCCCTCACCTGAGACTCAGGGGGATCCCTTGCTGGGCATTTACAGGGCTCACCTCCTTTGTTTCCCCTCTCATGATCCCTGTCCTCTGCTACCTGATTCCCAATGTCCAAAAGCCATCACTTTCTATATTTTGATTTTTCATTGTTTCTGTGGAAGGGTAAAGCTGGTACTCATTACTCCATCGTGGTCAAAGCCAAAGTTCCTGGATTTATGGATAACCAAGTCATATCTAACTCAGCAGCATTTTTAAGTGAATCGAATTTATCAGATTCTTTGTAAAGGTTTTTAAGGATAATAGGGTTTTCATAGCATCAGCAACCCTTCTTGTTCATATTTCATTGTTTTGCACGATAAGTACCGGTGACATAACCAAACGTGAGAGAAAATGATTGACTCTCCAGTAGGAGCAGAAATGTGCAGGTGAGCCCTTGAGCTCACCGAAGCTCTGTTGCTGTTGTCACTCTGACTTCCAGAGAGGATGAGGACTATCTGTGCGTCCCAGGAGTCTCCTGTTATAAAATCATTTTTGTGCGTGTTCTGTGTGAATCACCTGAGGAACATTCACAAAATGTTGAGTTTTATATTAAAGAGAGATGTCTGGGCTAGAGACATTGGTTTGGGTAGTTGCAAGCACACAGGAGGTAGTTGAAGCTGAGTATGGGGGCAATAGAGACACAGGAGAGAGTGGAGAATGAAGAAAAAGGAGACTAAAGGTAAAGTCCATGGAGCATCGACATTTAAGAGACAGGCCAAAAAAGAAATGCTAGAAGCAAAAGAATCACCACGAATGGCCCCTAAGTCTGAGTTACAGCAACTAAGAGGGTGGGGAAGCCATGAGGCAGTCCGTGAAAGGTAAGTGTTAATCAGCTTCTCTGATAAAACGAGCAAGTATTAGAAACACACGGACCCCACAACTTCCAGTGAACACAAAGGGCCCAGTAATGAAGGCAGGTAGCTTCCAACATCTGGACTAAGTGTTGAGTGTTTGAACAAACACTCACTCTATGTTGGACAAAGACCATCTTCACTCTTCATTTTGGAAAATCATAAACTGCTCACTGTACAAATGAACAAAGAAAAATCACTAAATAAAGCAAAAGTATCTATACTTATATAGAGAACTTATCAGTTCTCTTGATATACAAGAGAACTGAGAAGTTAAAAGCATGTGTTATTTCAGGAAATCAGAGAAAAATTCAAGAAGACCTCTAGTATGTCATCTCAGTGAGATCCAAGAGCACACTGCATGTATAAAACCACAGGAGAAACAGAAAAAAAAAAAACAAACCTTCAAATCAGGAAAAAATACTTGGCGATAAAAGATAAACATCAAATTTAAAAACAACAATGGAGTGACGAGCAACATATTACATTCTGAAGAAAACTAAGCAGGGAACTAAAACCAGCTCAAGAAATCCTCCCAGGACTTAAGGAAAAGGACAAAGAGAAATTCTAGTTAATGTACTAAGAAAAAGAAAAAGTATAAATGCTAGAAAGGAAAAACAAAAATCATAATTTGAAGATTCCATAATTGTTTTCCCAGAAAATCTAAAAGCAATGGCTAAAGAATGATTCAACTAATAAGGAGATTCAGGAAGTTAGCTATTCACAAAATGGTTTAAAAAATAAAAAACTGAAAAAGATGAGAAAGTAACTTAAAACCTAGGAGTTAAAGTAACAGTAAACATAAAAAATGTATCCCCATTACTTAGCAAGTAAGTGCTTACTGAAACCATATATTGTTTGTTACGCAGCAAATTAGCAAAAAATTAAATAACCCATCAGTTTTTATCACACATGGGGGAAATCAGCCTTCTCACAGATTGGTGGCAGGAAGATAAATCTACACGGACTGTAGGCAATCAGACAATACATTTATGTGTTTTAGAAGTTTTGCATACCCTTTGATGCAGCAACCCCAACTTCCAGGAATTTATCCTAAGGAAATAATCAAGATCATGTACAAATATA
>NC_048234.1:6811161-6854312 GCF_002007445.2 Ailuropoda melanoleuca | reverse complement strand
GACCCCCATCAGTCAATGTGTCTTAGCAAGAGCTGGATTTACCTTGGGCACAGAAGTTTAAGAGGACTACAAATGGGCCATCAGAAATCATTCAAGCAGTTGGTGCTGGAGGGAAAACCTCACCTAGTTTGGGCTTCAGGCCAGGAGCCCAGACTTTGGGGCCTAAAATCTGGTACACTACAGTGTGATTCCACAGACAGAGGGAATGTGGTAAAAACAAACCAACATGCCCCTGGGTCTTAGAGGTCGAGAGGAGACCAAATCGTCTTCCCCTCATTAAATTTTTATCCCATAACAGGAGCGCATGACCTCAATTTGCTTTTGTGTTTCCCATAATAAGCCTTCTTGGGAAGAGTAATTCAAATGGGCAGCGAACATACCCATTTGACTCGGAGGCCCGGTCTGTTTGTGTTCTGCACAAAGTAGAGGAAAGGGACCTTCCCGAGCCAGGAGTCGGCCTGCTCTATTCCATCAGTGTCCAAGAGAGAGCTGAAAAGACTTTCCAACACTTGGCTTCTGCAAAAGGTCCGTAATCAGGCCTGCTCCTCAGGAGTGCAGACAGACAGAGCAGTAAGGCCCCTGGATCCAAGAGCGGCTCTTTTCCACCAACGTCAAACACGTTTCACAGCTGACCTGCCAAGAATGTGGATCCCGCTTCAAGATACACAGTCCGAGACAGCTACACAGCAGCCAAAAGAGAGATTCTCCATTGAGCCTGCATTCTGGTCTATCCCCTACAGATGGACAGTGTGTATATGGACTGGCAAGGAGCCCAGCCCTTGGCCTCAAACGAAAAGTTCAGGATTACTTCAGAAGTAGATGAAAGAGATAAAACAACTCTTCCAAATATGCCTTTGTTTTCCGCGGGGATTTGTCAAGTGTAATGGAGGGAGATTCTCGGGTCAATCCCTTTATGAGCGGTTTGACCAGGACAGGTCCCCTGGGCAGCCATATACCCACCATGAAGACTGCAGAGACACCCGGCCTAGGAGAATCTCCCCGGAGTTCCTGTGTTGAAACTTTTCTCTGAGCATCTGTATGGCCTCTAGATCTGCTCAGTCTAAAGGAAGGTCAGTGTGGTATAGGGGAAGAACACTCCACCAAGAGTGGAGATTGGATTCTGGGCAATTGGAAAGTTTATTTGGTCTTGCTTAAACTCTGTTTTCATATCCTTAAAACATGGGGAGAAGTGGGTAGCTCTGAACCAGAGGTCCCCCACAAACATGACAGCCTATCATTTTTCCTGCCCCGAAGATCCAAGAATAGGCAGTCCCAGCAGAGTGCAAAATGTGTGCAAAACGGCACTAGTCCTCAAGGTGGTGGAAGTCCACTGGGGGGTGGTACCCCTAGACCTTGCGTGATGACGGTTAGCAGAAAATCATTTGGGTGGTAGGCGATGGCGGTGGGAAGCCCACAGTCGGCTCCCACTCCCCGGGTGCTATGTTCCGTCTCCACTCTCAGACTAGAACACCTGCCAAAAGAGCTTCTACGAGAAGTAAGGATCAACTTAGGCTTAAGTGTTAATGGCTCACCATCATCTAGATCAACTCTAAGTAGCCAAGGATCTGCTCCTGGGCCCCCACATTCTTTGCTCCGGCAAAGGCCCTAGCTCACTGTTTCCAGATATATACCTACTGATTACCATTTGGCGCTTCACACACGAGACCTCACAAATCTGGAGTGCCCTACTGTTTCCACTGATGCGACAACAGAAACAAGCATGCCTAGTTCTGAAAAGAAAATGCTAGAAATCGGAGGTGGGGGGAGGTACCCAACATACGAGAATAGAAAACGCAAGGCAAAACACTATCTAACAAGTCTCAAAATCACCACAAAATGGATCGTTTTCCTTTTTTGCATTACCCAAAGTCCTGACAATAGAAGATGTAGGAAACTGTTAGAGACAAGAAATAAGAAAAAGGTTTGGAAAAGTTTCTTTAAAATGTATCTCCAGGGGCACCTGGCTGGCTCAGTCAGTGACGTGTGTGGATGCCGATCTCGGGGACGTGAGTTCAAGCCCCACGTTGGGTGTAGAGATTATTATTTTTTTAAAGATTCTATTTATTTATTTGTCAGAGAGAGTGAGCACAAGCAGGGGGAGGAGCAGAGGGAGAAGCAGGCTTCCCGCTGAGCAGGGAGCCCGATGGGGGTCTCGATACCAGGACCCCGGGATCATGACCCAAGCCAAAGGCAGATGCTTAACCAACTGAGTGACCCAGGCATCCTGGGTGTAGAGATCACTTAAATAAATAAACTTAAAAAAATTATTTAATCTCCAAAAGACTTTAGGCCCAGATGGGTTTTTTGAATGGATTCTTTAGAACTTTCCTGGAAAAAAAGAAAAAAAGAATTGTCCAAACCCTTCTAGAGAAGGGAAGTAGGAATTAAAAATTGGTTAGTGATTTAATTCCAATGAGTGGAGAAGAGAAAGGGAAAACAGAGACATTACAGTGGAGGAACTTGCAACATATCTCCGTCAAAGGATGAGAGTTCACATACCCAGGGGTGTCAGGTATCCCAATTGGGGAAAATTCGGCAGGAATTTCCAGCACTCTTCCAAACTCTCAAGGCCATTAAAAACGAGATGTGACTGAGAAATTACCACAGACCACAGTTTTCATGGCAGGCATGAAAACTCACTGTCATGTGGTACCATGAATTAGAAAGAGATCGTCAGAGAACGTTAATAGAAAAAGAGTGGAAGGGTGCCTGGGTGGCACAGCGGTTAAGCATCTGCCTTCAGCTCAGGGCGTGATCCCGGCGTTATGGGATCGAGCCCCACGTCAGGCTCCTCTGCTGTGAGCCTGCTTCTTCCTCTCCCACTCCCCCTGCTTGTGTTCCCTCTCTCGCTGGCTGTCTCTATCTGTCAATAAATAAATAGAATTTGTCTTTAAAAAAAAAAAAGAAAAGAAAAAGAGTGGAAATCCAAATAATGATGGAAGTTTAAGTAACAGTAAGTTTTCCTTTTTTTTTTTTTTAAGTCGGCTCCACACCCAGTGAGGAGCCCAATGTGGGGTTTGAACTCCCAACCCTGAAATCAAGACCTGAACTGAGATGAAGCGTCGGAGGCTCAACCAACTGAGCCACCCAGGTGCCCCAACAGTAGGGTTTCTTAATTTTGACAAATTCACCATGGTAATGCAGGAAATTGGGTGAGAGGCCTACAGCAACTCTCTGTATCTTTACAACTGCTATGCAACCTACAATTGTTCCAAAATTAAAGTGTAAAGGAAAGGTTAGAGGGGGAGACGGTTACGATTATATCCATAGACAAGGCGGAGATTTAGGGCAAGAACTTCTACAGGCTGTGGCTTAGGTGCTCATTAAGTTGGGAGGTGTGACTATGCTTTACGGAACTCTGATCAATGACATAAAGGTGGCGACTAAGGACGGAGGTGCGTGTCTCTACACACCTGCTGGGGCTTAGAGCATAAAAGCACCGTTTGGGCTTCCTCCATTAAAGAATGAAAACTTAGGAACGTCAGACCAAAATCAGTTTCGGTTTAGAAGCCCAACACCTAACTCGGTCTAATTAGTGTTTTCTTCTTTCCTTTTCTTCCTCTGCCAATTGTCATCAAGGCCAATCCCAAATCACTTACGGAAAGTGAAGGATTTCTGGCACGCTCATATCAAAACTGACATCTTACGGACCCCCAGGTGGAGGACTGAGGCACTCTTTTGAACCCCTGCCACAGCTCCCTGGCTCAGATCACTAACCTGTTCGCTCCCACGCACACACCTGCTAGCAGAAGCCTGCTTTAACACGATACGCTTTATCTTCTCCGGCTAGCCACACAATCCCACTCATTACAGCCGACTCGTTTTTCACGGTAATCTTGAATCACTAAGAATATAGTTGCTTGATTTCTGCCTGAAACCCACGTTCTGACTCAGCACATACATTCAATTGTCAGGAAAAATTGTGAGACAACTTTGAAATAAGCAAGCGAGTTTTGCGAGTGTCCTTCCGATCTAACGCTAAGTACACCCTTGCACTTCCTTGTCCCTACAAGGATCTGTGCCACGCATGGTCACTCAGCTATTTTTACCACTCTGTTAAGTACAGCAAGTGATCCTTGACCATAGAAACACAAATGAATTTCGTCTGCTAAAGATGCACTTGAGGGGCGCCTGGGTGGCTCAGTTGGTTAAGCGTCCATCTCTTGATTTTGGCTCAGGTCCTGACTCAGGGTGGTGAGATCGAGCCCTTGCCTGGGGCTCTGTGCTCAGCAGGGAGTCTGCTTGAGTTCCCCCCTCATCCCTCTGCCCCTCCCCCCACTCAAGGGTGTGCTTTCTCTCTGTCTCTCTCTCTCAAAAAAAAATGTTTCAGGGTCCATCAGATATTAATATGCTTTTTTACTATTTTAGAAAACTCTCAAAAATTTCATGTTATGTCCCTTTTGGATTTAGGCCTTTCCCCCTAACTGTTTCTTGGTTTTTCCTTTGTTTTTTTAAGGAAAGATAAATGGTTCTTCTCTAGAGGCTCCATCAGTGCCTGGAGGGCAATCACTCACCCTGGGATGTGATTATCCCACCAGGGTCCCAGGTCTCTGCTCATCCCAGGTCATGCTGCCCCGAAATTCCAAGTTGCAACCCAGCATTGTACCAGTAATAACAGGATGGAGAATATGAATGTTTTCCCATTTGGTGTTCCATTGACTCTCTGGGCAACGTCCAGACTCTGAAGTGGCTGTCGTACACCCTAGAGACTTGACCATCATCTCCGGCTATTTCACTTGAAAAATAAGATCACAAACTGCGTAGCATGGATTCAACTGCTGCCTCGCCATTTGCTAGCCAAGGACACTCCCCCACCCTGTGAGCTCTCACCTCCCTGAACCTCAGTCCCCTCACCTGTAGAATGGAGCTAACAGTAGTCCCAACCCCATGGAAGTTCTTGGATGTTTAAATGGGTTACTACATGTACCAGACAGACAGCTAACTCTTTAATAAAAGCTTAAACATTCTCATAGGAACTACCATACGATACGATACCTCTAACTTTCCCATTTGAGTTGATTTTCTCTTACTAGAGGCACAGGTCAATGCAGCAAGGGGAAATCTTCCCATGGGTTGTCTCTAAGACAGAAATTCCTTCCTGGTTGAGTGAAAAATAAACTGTGTAGCTAAGACATCTCCTGACTGAGGCTTACATTTTTCAGTCAACTGTTTTTAGCAGAAACTTACTGGCGAATTCTGTCGGCAAAGCTTATGTTGAAGACAGCCAAACCGCAACCCCAAAGTGACTCACTCAGGTATCCAGTATCCACGTCAACCTTGAAGTGGCCAATTACTCCTCTGACATTTTTTCTGGAAGATTCTTCTTTTATTTAATAACCGCAAATCTGGGGGCACCTGGGTGGCTCAATCGGTGAAGCGTATGCCTTCAGCTCAGGTCATAATCTCAGGGTCCTGGGATTGAGCCCCACATCGGGCTCCTTGTTCAGTGGGGAGTCTGCTTCTCCCTCTCCCTCTGCTCCTCCTCCCCTCTCATGCTTTCTCTCTCTCTGTCTCAAATAAATAAATAAAATCTTAAAAAAAAATAATTGCAAATCATTGACTATTTTCCTTGATTTTTTCATCAAAACTATATATTTCCAGCCAGCCTACCCCATTGGCCCAAATCATCATTCTCTCATTTCAGGACCTCACAGGGAGCCCTGATGCCAGGCATGCTGTTGTTGAGCCCCCTGCGGGCACTGTGGGGCAGGGCCATTCCTAGACCAAGGCTGTCCCTCCACCAGCCTCTTCACATGCCTGTCATCCTCCTCTCCTCAGCCCACCCTCTCTAATCAACTTCTTTGCTCACATCTGCCTCTAGGATGCTTGTGGCACTGTCCTCGGGCCGCAGCCCATCCCCTTCCTCTCTACCAATCCTGTGTCTTCCATCTTGAACCCAAACCACATACAGCCAGCTCTCCCAGAAAGGGTGGTGGGCCAGAGATAGGCAGGAGGAACAGACGATACAAACAATCATGTTTCTTATCTTCTCTATTTGCAACACTCCCTACACCAAACGCATGGGGGATTTCTCCGCACCAACCCAGTCTCCCACTCTCCAGACACCAACTGGGTGCCCAACAATTCAACTCATTTCTGACATTAACTATCCAGAGTGAGCATGGACTCCACAGTTCAAGGGTGCAGTCCTGCAAAACTGCGCCCCCCCCCAACTTTGGATGCTGGGCTATGGTCCCAGGCCGTCACCTGTACTTAACAACCAACCGGCAATAAAATCAGCATTCCCTTGACCCCGTCCTCAGGTTTGATAATTTGCTACAACAGCTCCCAGAACTCAGGGAAACCCTGATGTCCAGGGGGCAGAGACCAAATATATATTTCTTATTAGGTCACAGAGGGTCAGCAATTGAGGCAGGTGTTCAGTGTAAGTGGAAAAAGAGCAAAGCAGCAAGATCCAGGCCACCCAGTGAGAATCCCTGGAAGCTGGGGCCAAGAGGGAGACACCAGCCATTTCAGTGCTGACCCTGGAAGCACAGATCATGTGGTCGTCATCAGCCATTAAGGTGGGGAACTCTCCTTTCTATGGAATGCGTTGTAGTTGAGAAACGGGTGATGGATGGCACGTCCGTGCATTGGGGTCAAGAGTGTACTTCACAGGGGGCAGAGCTCTGTCTTTACCCTCCAGTGAGATACCCCATCACCCACTAAATGTTCCTTTTCTGTGTGCACAAAGCACTTTGGTTACTCTGCTAGGACATTTTATTGTACGGGGATACACTGTGTTTTTTCCTTCATCTAGCTGGGATTCCATGAAGAAAGAGACTACATTTTTGCTTATTTGGCCCCATCAATAAACAATCCACTTAGCTGCAAGTGATAGAAAGGTGATCACAGCAGTTTGAGAAATAGATGTTAATTTTCCCCACGTAATAGAAAGTCCGGAGGTAGGTGACCTGGGGGGGTTACTTGAATACACCCTTCTAGAGACCTGGGTTCTTTCTATCTTTGTTTTTTATCCACCTTAGCATCTTGGCCTTTGTCCTCATGCTGTGACCTCAGGGTCACCAAATGGATGCTGCACCTCCAACCATCATAACCGTGTTCCAGGCCAACTGTTTCTCTTCTAATCAGGAAAGCAAAAGATTTTCTAGAGGTCTCAGCAAGAAAGTATTCAGTTGTATCTCATTAGCTAGAACTCTGGGTCTGGGCCATCCCTAGACCAACCACAGCCAAGGACGAGATTCCCCCACCATGACTCGGAATCGGTGTTGTCAAACAATAACTCCGAATTTTGCCGCTGGAGACAGGAAGCCCACCTTTTCTGAGATCAAATTCCCTGGCTACGCATCCAGTGTGACAGCTCACATTGATTAAGTGCTTACTGAATGTCAGACGCAGTTCTCAAGCCTTTGCATGAATTCCCATGTCACCCTCACAACGACTCTCTGGTCAGGTCAACACCATCATTAATCCCATCTTACAGAGGAAAGTGCAGAGAAGAGCAAATTCCCAAGACTGCAGACCTCATGGGCCACAGAACCAAGGCCAAGTGACTGGAGAGGTGGCGTTTCTAGCAGCTTCGTCCCCTCAACTCTCTCCAATGCGGCAGAGGGGTCCATAAAACTAGCTGAATGAATGAATGAATGAATGAATGACTAATGAATCCTTCTCCCGGAAGAAGCTCTAAGCAGTGAGGGCCTTTCTGTGATGTTTGAAGTCACTGTTCCCATCCGTCTTCTTAACGGGGTCAGAGTGTTATTACACGCACACGATTTATGTCAGTTCTTTGTGCTTCGGGGGAGAACAAAAAAACCCTGACTTTTCTTGCCGGGTTTCCTGCGCAAGAGAAACGAAGCAGAAAGAGTCTGCAGCTGTCTGAGCTTTATCAGCAGACTAAGGTAAAACAACTGTACATACACGCGAGCCACGGGCCAAAAAATGAATGAAATGCAAAGCACGTCCACACTTCAGCTGAATCCTTGAACATTCTAGTAGCGTGTCCCAGGCCCCGTTGGGAAAGGGAGGGAACAGGGGACGCAGGGTCAGCAGAGAGCAGACCACGGAGTTTGGAGATACTGTCCCGGCACAGGGCGAACTCAAAAGCTATTGAGCAATCCTGCCAAACAGCTCGATATTTTGTCTAGCTGGTGCGAACATCTCGGCTGCGAAGAAGTGATTGAATTGCTCTGGTTTCATATCGAGATTTGGCCCCACTGGAGATATAGCACAGTCTTCCTGAGAACTCCCAGAAAGCCTCAGACACTGCCTCTAAATGGAGACCCGGGACCAGTCGGCGCAGCCATCGTTCAGTATAATACATATAAACAAACACGCGGTGAATTTCTTCTCCTCTAGGGTTGCCAGGCTTAGCAAATGTAAATGCACGATGCCCAGTTCCATTCGGATGTCAGATAAACGGTGAATGGATGTTTAGAATAAGGTTTTTGTGTGTGTGTGCGCATTTTTTTTTTTTTTTGCAGAATTTTCTTTTGCAGAAAGCCAGATGCACACAGCTGAGACGATCCAACTTTCTAAATCCTACCTCGGTGTGAATGACTTTCTGCAGGAAGGCAAGAGGATGAAGGCAGTTCGGGGATCGTGCTGTTCAGCATGGCCTGGGGTCTGCCGTGGGGTCGGTCGGGTCCTCTCTCCATTTCAAAGATGCAGAGGAAACGTGGCTAGACAGTGGCCCGGCCCCGACTTCCAACCGGGGTGTTCACACTACGTCCGCGGTCGACCCCACTCCCCCTCATTTCTGTCCACTCCCCTCCGGGACAACTTATGCTGTGCGTATGTGACCACAGGTGGTGGCTGGCATCTGTATGGGCAAATGGCCACATGCAAGAGGCATTTGCAACACAGTAGTGAGAACAAAACAGAGGGTACGTGGGACACACTTCATCTCAGTGGCTGAGCCTGGGAGGAAGTGCCCGGCAGGTGCTTCCCAAGGACCCCCATGTCCCCGAGTGGGCTGTCAGAACCATGCTGGCTCTGGGCAACTGCTTCCCCCCGACCAAATAATTTTAGCTTCTTGCAATCCACCTAGAGGCGGGAAAACACTCAACTGTTCAGGACCCACACACACGTTCTTCCTTGTTGGGAAGGAGGGTGTGCTGGTAGCATTATTCACCCCAGGAAGCAGAGTGCAGAACCCAGGACACACCCATGCGTGTGCGTTAAAAAGCCCCAGACCCTGCATTGCGCTTCTCAGGGCTTCCAGGCACAAGTGCAGCCCCTCGCTTGGAGGAAGGGCCACTGAGGTTGGCCAGCGGAGCGGGGCAATGCTCTCCAGCTGATAAGGAAGCACAGAGAGCCCCCGAAGGAGGAGGCCCACCTTGGGGCCGAGATTAACTCTGAGAGCCAAGCAGGGAGGAGCGAGCTATTCTGGGCATCTGATAAGGACAGGATTTTCCATTTTCTCAGCGTGAGCAGGAAGCCAGGCCCCAGGTTTGAACGTCCTCATACTTACACATTGTTTCTCGCTCGATTCGATTGCATCAAGACCGGAGTCTGTTACTCTCATTCAAAAGCCCAACGGGGATGGGACAGTGTCTTGGCGTCGCCCGTTGCTCATGGGAAGGGAGTGGAAACCCACCTTCGCTGAGCATGCCCTGGGGGTCGGATGCCTGTGGCATGCTAGTGTGTCCTCATGACACCCTCCTAGAGGGTGCACGGGATGTCCTGAAGCAGGACACCCCCCCCCAATCCACAGTCCAGCCCCTCCTGCAGGGGAGAGAAGACCTGGGCTTCTCCAGGCACTGGGGAAAGCAGAATGGAGCATGCCATGTGTCCCACCTGCTCAGGGATCCCAGGAGACCCTGGAAACAGGAGGAGGTTGGTGGGGGGGACGTGAGAGGGACCCAGCAGCTTCAGAATGCACGAGTAGGTTAGTGGGTGGGAGGCAGGATGCCTGCTTTCCAGGTTAGCAAACCGCGGCCGTGACAGCAAACGACAAGTTCTCCCAGCAAGGCTACACCCTACCAAGATCACTCTATTTCCATCCTTTTTTTCCCTCTGGTTGAGTTTCGTGCACCCAGTTTATCCCTCCAGCCACAGCGGACTTGTTTTCCTTCCTGGAATATGCAAATGGATTTGCTGCCTAGGGACAGCTGGCCTTGTGGTTCCCGCGGCCTTGAACACTCTGCCCCAGATAGTCCTCTGAGTATCAGCACCGTCGTGGCCTCCTCGGCGAGCCTTCCAGAAGCATCCATATTAAGGTGCCAAAACACCCTCAGTCTCTCTCCATCCCATCCCCCACTTCCATCCATGGCGTGTCTCGCTATCTGAAATTACTCTGGTCATTTATTTTATTTTATTGCTTATTTACTGTTTGTCCTCACCCCACAACTAGAGCGTAACTTCCACTAGAAGGGGGCTGGCCTGTCTTGTCATCATGATGTCCCCGGCGCCTTGAATAGTGCAGGGCACTCAGATGGCACTCGGTAAGTAATTGTTAACTCAGTGCTGGCTAATGCATGAGTAACTGGATACAAATACCCGGCTCCTGCCCCTCCTCCAAAAAAAAAGGAGGGGAAGGAAAGAAGGAAGGAGGGAGGGAAGGAGGAGGAAAGGAGGAAAGGAAGGAGGGAAGAAAGGAGGGAAGGGAGGAAGGAAGGAAGGAAGGAAGGAAGGAAGGAAGGAAGGAAGGAAAGAGGAGGGAAGGAGGGAGGAAAGGAGGGAGGGAAATTGATGTATTCGTACTGGTCTGGAGCCTGCAAATCAGTATTTCTCTTAAGTCCCTTAGGTGATGCCACTCTGCAGCCGGCACTGAACCTGGACCACAGTCCGACCCACTTTGGCAGGAAGAAGTGAAGCCGATCATATTCCTCCCCAGCCCTGTGAAATCAGCCATGCACCTAAACTCCCACGGTGACTGAGATGAGGAAGGGGATCGGCTAGCTGTCACTTCGGAAAGCAAAGAGCAGCCTTTCACCATCCAAACATGACAAAGAGACAGGCAAGTGGTGATTGGGACTCTCGGGACAGATCTGCGTGGAGCACAGGGGGCAATCTGGGAGGCCAGGCCCGGGAGTGGAAGGGGTATCCAGGAAGGAAGGAGCCATCGCAACACCACGGAGAACCACCCCCAGCATTGAGAGGGACAGGAAGGACACTATTCCCCGTGGCGCGGAGAGCCGACCGCCCGAGCCCAAGGCCAGGTGGAAGATCACAGTGAGGCAGGCCAATGGCCAGGGGAAAACTGGGTCTCCCGGGTACAGCCACTTGAACTTGGAAGCCCAAACCCAAATGTGCATATGTCCCATATCTGCCCGTGGATTCTTCCTTCCCTTCTCTCTCCAGTTCTGGCCAAATCCTCCCCGCTGCTCCAGGCTCTGGAGGGAGACACAGGCTGCGTGGGACTACATGTTTTTCTGTTTTAAGTGGAGCAGGAGTGGAGCAAGTATTAAAAAGAAGGAGGTGCACAGTGACCAGGAACGCCCTTTACGCCATGCAAATGAATCGTGCCCCAGACATCACTCTGGGCAGCTCTATCTGACCCCAGTCTGCGTCCTGCTCCTTGGAGCCCCCTCCGGATGTATATACCCCCAGGCCATTCAACGCGCACAGCCCCATGAAAGCTCTAGCTCTTGGGGGCTAATGTTCTTACAGGGATGACGTCTCTACTCCAACTACTAGTACTTCTCTTCCCAAAGCCATTTTTTCTCCTGCATCAATCCGTTCTGTTTTCTTTCTCTCTCCATGGAGAAGCTTCTCATTGCTGTTGTAACAAATGACGAGCAGCTCCAACGGCTCAAAACAACTAGAATGGACTATCTTACGGCTGCAGAAGTCAGAAGTCCAAAATGGGTTTCCCTGGACCAAAATAAAAGCGTCAGCAGGGCCACGCCGCCTCCAGGGGCTCTAAGGGAGAATCTGTGTGTCCTTGCCCTCTCCAGGTTCTAGAAGGTTCTGAAGTCCTCAGCTAATACCCCGTGCAGCAGTTGTAACATCCCCAACCTCTGTTTCCATTGTCGTATCTTTCCTGGCCGTCCTGCCTCCCTCTTCCTGCCTCTCACTTTTCTTCCAACCTTAAGGACCCTTGTGATTACCTGGGCACATCCGAGTACCCTGAAATAAATGTAGCTCAAAATCCCTAATTCCAGCTGCAAAATCTCTTTAGCCACGGCAAGTAGCATAGTCACGACGTTCCTGAGACTAAGTCTTGGACATCCTGAGGGGGGGTCATTATACTCCCTGCCACCCTCTTTAAACTTAGAGCATTGTTTTAGTTTAAAAACAACAACCAAAACCCCCCGATTCTCCCAAATTTTGCTCTTTGCCCATCTCAGTGTCAGAAACCCCACTGTTCGGCTTAGAGGGCACCTCCTCTTTATGACGGACTCAAGCAGCTGAAAATGCCTGGCCAACAAGTCAGAAGTCACCCCAGCCCTCCCTGATGGCGTGCAAGAACTGCGAAAACCTTTCTTTCAGAGCTTCGAACACGGTAGTTTGATTTCAACACATTAATCGCCATGCCGTTCACATTCATCTTTTTAGGGAGCGGGTTCTGGGGATTATCCCATCGCAGAAAAATAACAGTATATTCTTTCTGTATCTATTTCCAGGCAGTGTGATTTCCTCATCTACACTGTGCTCTCCTATGGTCAAAACAGCTCTCAAGGTCAAGACACTTCACCCCAGGTCTCGTATTTTCTTCTCTGGCAGCCATATAACTGGAAAACAGCCACCTCCTCCTTACGCATCAGCCTTTTCCCAAAAAGTTAAAGTGATACCTAGAATCACAGCGTCGAGGGCTCGAAGCTACCGTATGGATCGTATCGTTAATGGGTTACGCGTCCCAGAGGAGCAAATGGAAACCCCGGAAGAGACAGGGTCTGCCCCAAAACCAAGCTACGAAGTGAGTCGTCTGCTCTCAGATTCCCCTCCTCGGGGAGAAACGGTCCACATCCTCTTCCTATTTTTTTTTTTCGCGCACCATTCTCAAACTTCATCCCTTTGGTAATTTTTTTTCTAAGTTTCCTTGACCTTCTTGCAAAGGCCAAGTCTTCCACATGGGCTAACGACCCCAGCGGACGTCTGGCCCTCGGAGCACCGCCTTGCACACAGCTGTGGAAATTCCTCCATCCCAGACCACATTCTTTGGCAAGTGTGCGAGGTGGGGAGGCTGGAAGGTGACCGTCTCTTTCCCTCTCCTTCCAAGCAGGCACAGGCTAAGGGGGAGTGGGGGGGGGAGCCTTTATTTCGGGTTTCCTCGTTCACACCCACAGAGGGCCGCATCGCACAGCAGGACAGGTGTTTGTACAACCTGATCGCCCCGAACCAATGCCTGCGGCCACAGGAAAGCTATTGGCCAATTGGTGAGTGAGGGGGCGGGGCTTCCTAGGCTTGCTAACTCCGGGAGGGCTCAGTCCTGGAGCTCCGAAAGTGCAGGGTTTCTACCAAAGGAAATTCCGATGGGCAGGGAGAGGAAGAGAAATGGTTGCCAAACGCATAACCAATGAACACCCACAGCAACCGGCCAACCCCACCTGCCCCCCAACTCCCACTGTACCCCCAGGTCCTAAATTGGCTGCCCAAGTTCCTGGCCAGATTACTAGTCTATGCACACATCTATTCTATCTTCAAAAGTATATATATATATTTTTTAAAGGACAGGATTGATTTTGAGAGACCTCTAAATGCACCGAAACTCGTGTTACAAAGACTACTCTGAATGGCCCTGTCCACATAGACCCACAGTGCTGCACAATCTTCAAAGAACTTTTCCCAGAGTTTAACCCTAAATTCACTAGGGCAAAAGAGAAGGGCAGTCTCAGGTCCGAATGGCTTTTTGCAGCATTCAGAGATCCTTCTTTCTCCTCTAAAGCATTAACAAAGTTGGTTTTGATTTAGAATTGCTTTTACAGGGGGAAGAAAGTTTTGGCTGCATTGCTCCACAAGAAGGATGGGTCGAGATATATCTGGACAACGTGTTCAGGCGAAACAATTTTTAGACCGTCTGTGTGCTTGGGGGGCAGGGAGAAACGAAAATGTGAATTTTATCAAGTTTGAGGGTTTTAAGTTTTCCAGGTTCATATAATTGTGTTTTTTTTTTAATTTTCCATAACTAATTTGTAGATGTGTTTCCAGGTTCATATAATTGTGTTTTTTTTTAAAATTTTCCATAACTAATTTGTAGATGTGTTTCTCTCCTGGATTTGGAGTATTAGTACAGAAATAAAAAGTCATTGGCTTTTTCTCTGGCAACAAAAATGTAAAAATATTGAATTGTACAGATATTTAAAAGGTTTGAAGAGTAATGCACTTTAAAAGTTTTGATTTTATAGTGCTACTAAAAACTTATTTATGCTTTAAAAATAAAAGATAAAAGTGATTTTTTTAAAAAAAGATTTTATTTATTTATGTGACAGAGAGACAGCCAGCGAGAGAGGGAACACAAGCAGGGGGAGTGGGAGAGGAAGAAGCAGGCTCATAGCGGAGGAGCCTGATGTGGGTCGATCCCATAACGCCGGGATCACGCCCTGAGCCGAAGGCAGACGCTTAACGACTGCACTACCCAGGCGCCCCTGATTTTTTTTTTTTTTTAATAATTAGAATGTTCGGGCTAAAAGGACTCTGTGAACAGGCTCACCTTTTCATACTACAGATGAGAAACCCGAAATGAAGGGAGGTCTCTCCCCGACACTTGGCCCAAAAGCTCTCGCCATCCTAATACGTCTTTCCTCCTCTGGGAGGCATCTTCTCTAGGAAATACCATAGTAAGGAAGGTAGTTCTCGCTCCCAGGTTAACCTGAGCTAAAAGCTTGACATAGTTTTTCTCTAACACCCTGGGCATGCCTTCTACCAGTGACTTTGTAAAAACACAAAGGATTCATCAGGCAGGACATCTAACTCTGGTCCCCAGTGGAATCTCAGACATTCCACACGGAGATTTTCTACCATTAAATGTTTCTTCCAACAGATCCACCTTTCCCCTCCACAAGCACTGGTCCCTGGGCTTTTGGTGAATGCATAGAATTGCCATACGAGATGTGACGGAAAGTCATCGATGGTCCCAGGACCCACAGCGAGAACGCTGTCACCCCTGCAGTGTCCTCGGGGATCACAAGCTCTGAGACACGGAAGCGGGCCTCGAGCAGATGGCCGGGGCCCAGCGTCAGCAGATGGTTTGATCAGGGAGGTCAGGGAGGAAGGGCACTCGAGGGCAAGCCTTCTGGACATGTGAGGGCTCACTCCGTGCTGGGAAGGAAGCCAAAGAGGCAGGATATGTATCCTGTTGGGAGCGGAAGGAGGGTCAGGGCTGTGACTTTGTCTGTGTGCCCAGCCAAGGTGTGGGGTTGGGCGAGGAGGCGAACAGGATGCCCCTGGAGACCAGGGATGTGTCGTGGGGGTGAGGGAGTGGGAGGCGGTCTTCAGGACCTAGACCAACTGAGGCTCGCAGAAGCAGGGATTACAGAGAGCAGAAGCTGACAGATGAAATGCCCATCTGTTTTGTGACTCCCCATGTCCTTTACCACATCTCCCTATGTTATGGATGAATTGTGCCCCCCCCCAAAAAAAGATATTTTGAAGTCTTAACCCCCAGGACCACTGAAGGTGACCCTATCTGGAAATGGGGTTGCTGCAGGTGTAACCAGTGAAGATAGGGTCAGTCTGGAGTAGGGTGGGCCCTTAATCTAGGATGACTGGGGTCCATAGAAGAAGAAGGGAGTGTGGACATGGACTCACATAGAGAACAACTCAGGAAGACACAGACAGAGGGAAGACAGCCGTGTGAAGACACAGGTAGGGCTTGGAGTGATACCACCCCATGCCAAGGCAAGCCTGGGGTCACCAAAAGCTGGAAGAGACAAGGAAGATCCTTTGCCTGAGGCTTCAGAGGGAGCACAGCATTACTGAAGCCCTGAATTTGGACTCCTGGCCTCTAGGGGTGTGACACCACACATTTCTGTCATTTCAAGGCACCGATTTATAGTAAGTACTGTGTTAGGGGAGCCCTGAGAAACAAATGCACGTTACTTCTACGATTTTCCATCTCTTCCAATTGAAGGAGAAAGAAACAGAGGCAAGACACTTGCAACAGGCTTTTTAACTAATGAGCCAAAATCGACCCAGATATCCGCTGTCCCCAAAGGGTAGGCTTTGCTCAGCCCTCTGCCAATTCTGATGCAGGGCCACTTAGGTGGGGAGAGAGGACAGAGCGCTCAATATCGATTTCCCTAAAGAGGTCTCTCTCCCTCAAATCTTTTCTCTCGTCTGCTCTCTTAATCCTTTTATATTCTCAAAGTCATTGAAAGACTCTAAATATTGCAGAACACGTTCTCAGAAATTCCTGATGAGTATCTGCATACGGCGATTTGTCACCTCTGTTTGAAAGTTTGTATCTGTTCTATCTTGGTGCTTAAACAAGACTTTATTTTAACAAATGTTGTACGATTTAAAAACAACAGAGGCTCGCAAATATGATCAAGGAATGAGAATCTATTTGGGAAAACAAAAACAAAAACCCCCAGAGAGATTTGAAAAAGGACCAAACATGACTTCTAGAAGTAAATGTATAATAACTGGAATTAAAACATGATGGACGTGCAATGGGGTAAGGCTTGAATGTCACAGGAAGGGATCCGACAATAATTCTGTGGGTTAAAAGAGACAGTGTTTTATTTCCCTCTCGTGTAATGGTCTAGGGCGAGCACTCCAGGTTGGCAGGCAGTTCTGCTGGGGGGAGGGGGAGGTCACTCAGGGACACAGGCTCATTCCATCTTGTTGTTCAGCTCATCCCCCTAGGCCATTACCCTCATCCAGCCACACGCAGAGGTGACAGGACAGTTTTCTTTCCCCTCCATTCTTTTTGAACCATTACTTTTGTAAAATACAAGAAAAGAAGGAGAGGGAGGAAGAGGAACAGGAGGAAGAGAAGAAGGAGGAGAAGCAGGAAGAGGAGGAAGGAGAAGGAGGAGGAAGAAATAGAAGGAGGAGGAGAAGAACAAGGAGGAAGAAGAGGAAGGAGGAAGGAAGGAGGAGAAGGAAGAGGGAGGAAAAGAAAAAGAATCACTGGAATGCTCAGGTATTGTGAGAGGGCTGAATTGCTATAAATATCTAAACGCTGTTCTATTTTTTAACTAATCCCATTGCAAAGCAGACAACTCTTGGAACAACATTATCAGCTGCAGAGAGGGAGAAAAAGTACGGGAGAGACACACGGTGTGTCGAGTGGTGCCCACCACCACCACTGCCATCTACTGAAGACTTTGCCCCACAGCCACATCCAACCACAAAACAGTGCGGGAAAGTCCACAGGGCTGAAGAGCCGTGTGTCCATCTACAATACTACTGATACAGAGGAAGGAGAGAATGAACGACGGTGCACAGCTACATGTCTCCATCACGAATGGATTACAAAGCATCGGGACAGAGCACATCAGAGTCTCAAGAGAACTGAAGTATAGAACCAAAGAAGTCATCAGGGAGACCCTCCAGAGACAAAGAAATGGAAAAATAAAAGACACGCTGTGAGTCCTGAGATGGTCCCATAGAATGGGGAAGAGATACTATTTAAAGCAATGTAGACCAAGAATTTTCTAGAATTGTTGAGACACCGAGGCTCAGATCCATGAATCACAATGCACCCCGCGCTGGGCCCTGTTGTGAAGGCTTTCTAGAGCAAGGCATGTGATCTGCACAGCGCCCCCGTGTGGGAGGTATGGTTATCATCACTGTTTTACAGAGGAGACCCAAGGCACAGAGAGGGTGAGTGACTTGCCCAACGTCACACAGCTGGTGCATGAGGAAGCAGAGCTAGGTTTCCAGTCTCTTACCACAATACTGTCCTATATTATCTCTCCAAATATCTGTACTGTTTTAATTACAATCACAAAAGCAATGCTTTAATAAATAAACATGTAGAACGGTTTAATTTACGTCTAATAATTTAATTTAAAGCCTTCCCTAGGTCCATCGACCTAAGTAAGACTCCAACCTGAATATTAAATTCGCACTACTGAGAAATATTGTACATGTTTCCAGAACTGCCCCCTGCCGAAATCCATCCCTAAAATGATAATAAACAAGAAAAAGAGAGAGGAAAACCTTTCTTTACAGTGAAACGGGTTAGTGGCTCAGTCCCACCCTGCGGACTCTGGACACTACGTGTTCTCATCCAGTTGTAAGGGAGACCACGGCCCAGGCCACGTGTGCACTGCTATTCTCTGGGACCACAGGGAAATACTATTTCTGGGGCCCAAGAAGTGTTTCAAGACACCCATCCTGCTTGGCATACCAGAGAGATGGAAACACCCTAGTTCCCACTTTCTCCCTGCTTCTCAGGGCGGCAGCGACAGGGCAGGGCTCCCAGTCCAAACTCCCTTACTGAGAAGTCGGACAACCCCAGGCAAATTGCTTTACCTCTCTGAACCTCAGTGCCCTCCTCTGTCGATGAGAGGCCTGACTTGCATTGGCGGTTTTCAGACCTCCCCAAGACTCCGATCTTTTCCCTCCTTACACACCCGGATTCAGAGCTGGCCCACATGACATGGAGAAGAGAATCAACTCCCCCCACCCAGTAGCTGAAGTAGCTGAATTGGAGGGAGTCAGGCTGAAGTTCTGCCCCCCCCCCCCGGGCTTTTCCCCCCCTCCCCCTCCCCNTTCCCCTACACGTCTCCAGACGACCCCTCAGACTCCTCAGAACAGTTTGAAAACCCTGTTTGTATAATTTCTGACCTCCTTTCCAGGTGTGATAGCTGACAATTCTCTCAGGAGCCAGACTACTAAATATTGGTCTCTACTCTACTCTTTGGAAAAAAGAATGTAAGGAGGCTGGGGAGGAGGAGGGGAAGAAGGGACAGGAAGGGGAGTGGAAGGAAGGAGGAGGAGGGGGAGGGGAAGAGGGGAGGAGAGGGAGGAGGGAAAAGAGGAAGGTGAGGAACACGAGGAGGAGAAGAGGAGGGGGGAGGGAGGAGGGGAGGGAGAAGCAGCAAACCAAGCCCCCCAACAACAGCTACAAGTTATTTTCAGGCTTGAGCCCAACGAGATGGGACAGCTGTCTTGGCTTAGTGAATAATTAACATGAGGTAACTAAACAAGACATTCATTAACAAGAATTATGTCGCCATCTCCCTTTTATGCCCCATCCTATTAAAATGTCTTGCGAAGAAAGAAGCATTTGGGGGCGGCAGGTCTCACCTGGGGAACAGGCACAGGGAAAGCCAAGAGCCCCATCCCTCTGAGGCCCCAGCAGGTTGGGGTGACAGCTCTGGCCCGGACCAAACAAACATGTCAGCATCTCGTTTCTTCCACCTGGAAATTTATCTCAGCCCCCTGTGCTAGCCCATCTGAAGAATCCCAGCAAACTGGAAACATGGAACAAGAACAGAAAGCCTCTTTTGTCCCGAGGGCAACAAAATAAAAAGGGCTTTTTTTTTTCGGGCCCCAAGAAAAGAATTATTCACTCCAAGTGCTAGAGCTGACATTTTCATGAGAAAACAAATTTGGGCGATTTCATTTACTGCTTGCAAACCCTGAATGACCTGGAGGGACAGTTAAACAGGATTTGCACAGAGGGCTCCCCTCCTCTCCCGGACCCCCAGATGTTGGCTCCTCCCTGTCTTTTCCTCTTCCCGATGTATCCCTAAGGGATGCCTGGGACCAGTTCCTATTTATTTATTTGGGGTAATTTGGAGGGTAAGTATTGCATCTATGCATCATGTGTTTTTCCTCCATGTCAGTAGCAAAGTAATCCTTACATTTAACTTGCACCGAGCGCTGTCAGGACACTGAATGACCTGGAGGGGCAGCTAAACAGGGTTTGCACAGACAGATGCAGCAGGGAACAGCCCGGGAGTTCTACCTGGGAGTCATGGTCCCTTCCCAGGGTGCCTGGTGTCCCGGCCGCAGGCCCTCTCCCTCCCCCACCTCCTGCCACACCAGGTGCCCCTCACCGCCTGTCCCTGTCACCCTCCACTCCGATCTCCATGCTCACTGTTCCGTACTGCATCAAATCCAGGATCTCACTCATTCTCAGAGGCATCATTATTGTAGCTGACTTTGAAAAAAAAATCGTAACAACTCTGTCCATGAAAGGCTGACACTATGTTCTCTTAACGTTCAGGAGTGCTGGTATATACTCACTGAAAAGAGTTCTTGGGGCACCTGGGTGGCTCAGTTGGTGAAGCGTCCAACTCTTGGTTTCAGCTCAGGTCATGATCTTGGGGGCCTGGGATCGAGTCTTGCATTGGGTTCTGTGCTCTGCGGGAAGTCAGCTTGGGATTCTCTCTCCCTCTCTCCCTGCCCCTCCCCCAGCTCTCTCTCTCTCTCAAATAAATCTTTTTTTTTTTTTAAAGATTTTATTTATTTATTTGACAGAGATAGAGACAGCCAGCGAGAGAGGGAACACAAGCAGGGGGAGAGGGAGAGGAAGAAGCAGGCTCATAGCAGAGGAGCCTGACGTGGGTCGATCCCATAACGCCGGGATCACGCCCTGAGCCGAAGGCAGACGCTTAACCACTGTGCCACCCAGGCGCCCCTCTCAAATAAATCTTTAAGAAAAAAAAGAAAGAACGAAAGCGTTCTTTTAAGGTTTATGTACTTGCGGATGGAGGACTGAAGCATTTATTGCTCCTGCTCCTATGTAGAAAGGAAACTATATGCGAAATTAACCGATCGTGCTATTTCTAAAGTCCCTTCATGTGAACAGTCTTGCACTGGGGAATCTTTTCAACTCTGAGTCCCCAGTGTCCACGTTCCTTCACATATTCCATCTTCCATGCCCTTGAAAGTGTTGGTGACATGGGGTCTCTTCCTCGGTGGTCTTTGAGAGTTTCTTGTGGCCACGGACATGCATTCTGCAATTTTCCATATTGGCACTTTCTTGGTTGAGCCAGGTGTCCCTGGAGGTTTGCAGAGGACCATCACGCCATATTTCTTTCTCGAAACGGCTCTTAAGCTGTCCAGCCGTGCCATCAGCAGGAACAATTGCGTGCTCACGTGGGCGGGCAATGACTCGGTGTCACGACTGCCGCCTGGCTAGAAGCAATCGTGAGATGCCCTCCGTGCCGAGACTCATGCCGAACTCAGAAATGGGAGCATGTGTGTCCCAGCAAGCAGAAACCACGGGGTACACGCTGTTTTCTCTGAATGTTCTCTCCAGCCCCTCTTGATCTCCATCCCCAGCTCAAGGATCTCTTTCTCCGGGTGGCCTTCCTCTCATGGTCCACACTGCCCGGCTTCAGATCTGCTGTCTCAAGTCTGTCATTGTGCATCTACAAGTGTGGTTACAATACTAGAAGAGGAAAAATCATGCATTGGAGGAATGCGTCTGGGAATTCCTGCGGGAATCTGCATGCAAAGGTATAATCTGCGGTCCAGTTTTATCCAGGGGTAGGGAACGAACACAACCGTGACTGGTTCCTTCATCCAGCATAGACGTTGGAGTCCCTTTACGCAGTGTGCATTTGAGTGGGGGAGACAGATAATAGGCAAAGATCGATATGATCTATAATAGGTAGCAACAAGCTCTATCAAAGGAGGTAAAGCAGGCAGGGGGGATAGAATTATAAAAAAGCTGCTTTAGATGTGGCTTCGGTAAGGCTTCTCGGTGGGTGATATTTGAACTAACCCCCAGAAGAAGGGAGAGGAAGTCCATGAAAATCCTTGATGGAAGAGCATCCCAGGCAGGGCGGGAAGGCAGGGGCCTCAAGCTGGAAGGTTCTAGCAGGTCCAAAGGACAGCAAAGGGGCTGCTGTGAGGGGAGCATTGCTGCTAAGAGGGGAGTAGACATGAACCACGACGTGAGCAGGTGGCCACAGGATAGATTTGTAGGGTCATGATAAGCCACCTGACAAGCACTTTGGACTGGTTAAACCGGTCAGTTGTCCCGACGTGTGCCCAAGAGCCCTTTAATTCGACTATGCTGGTTTCCTGGGAGGATTTTAGGGGTGATGTCTCAAATAGCAACATGAGTGAGCCTCCCTGCTCTCCTTTCATACCTGTTCTTCATTCGCTGGAATCCTTGCTTACCCAAAGCTCCTGGGAGTAAGTAGGTTTGTGCTTTGAGGTACCTTCTTGCAATAAATATTGAACAAGAAGGCACGAAGGGCATAAGGATTACAAAGATTTTTTCTTTGTCCCCTTTTCCCCATGCAGCCATGCCCTAGAGGACTCCTTGTTCCCCTGGACTTGGATGGAATTCAAGGAGAAGCCATAGACACTCAATTCCCACATCTGGATGGAAAAGTGGCAAAGACACGGCGTTAAGGAGCCTGAGGGATGGAAGGACTGTCATCCCTGCAATCAGTAAACCTCTGATAGTGGCATGGTATCTAGACAAGGAACCTCCTTCCCACCCAGATGACTTCCCGAGTCTGCACTGACTCTCGGACATGGAAGACCTGTCTGATATTCCCACTGAAAAGCCGACAGCGAGGGTGGGGCTGTGGGACAGACCCAGGTGCAAGGTGACGGCGGGAAACCACAAAAGCTATGCCTCTGGAATATTCTACCATGCTCACATACCGGCTTATGTGTTCTTTCAGTTTTCAAATGATTCTAAACAAACCCAAATTTATATTTCTATATTTAGCAGCCCCCAGTTTGATTCTGATCCTGTCTGGAGGCTGCATGGCCTCCTGCCAATGGTTAAATTAGTCTGTGGGACATCTATTGCTCTGAGCTAACCAATGGCCGTGGGATATTTTTAGCAACTGTAATATAATGTTGGTAGGACTGTGCATTTTGTACGACTTTGTAAAGTAATCTCTAATATAGTCTAAAAGTTATGTCCCTTATTAACCCCATCAAGGCCACAGCCCTTTGCAATAGGCGTGGGAGAAGCAGACCAATGCCCTTGTTTATTGAGAAAAGCAAGAGCAGGGGACAGCCTGGTCGGAAGTCCCTCCCACAAAATGCTGGACTCAGGCCTTGTTGAGCAGAGTCTCTGCTCTCCCTGATAAACCGTGTCCTTTGCCTGGCCTGAGAAAGAGACAAAAAGACGTCCTCCAGGATAAGAGCCCCTTCCCAAAGAGCCATGCCCATGAGCCCTGAATGATGCACTGAATGTATTAGAGCTTCCCCATCCCCCCACGCCTCCTCTTGCTGGACCGACCACCCATCCCTGTGCACACACAGCACGACCCCCCTTCCTGGCTTCCCTCACACCCTCTCCTCTGCCTGTATGCTTCTGCCCCAACTCCGCCTTTAAAACCCAGCTCAAGGGGCACCTGGGTGTCTCAGTCGGTGAAGCGTCTGCCTTTGGCTCAGGTCATGATCTCGGGGTCCTGAGATCAAGTCCCGCATCGGGGTCCTTGCTCAGTGGGGAGTCTGCTTCTCCCTCTGCCTCTCTGTGCGTGCTGTGTCTCAAATAAATAAATAAATAAATAAAATATTAAAATAATAATAAAACCAGCTCAAGACGTTCTCTGAGGAGGCTTCTCGCATCCTCGCAGGCGGAACTCACCAATCTCCTGTGTCCACTCTGATCCCAAGACAAGTGCTGCCCAGACAAGTGAAAAAGAAAATTTTGCACAAAGACCTACAACGTGGGTGACATTATATGAACAAAGGTTGTGCAATGTCATTTTCAATGGAGAATAAAATGTCTGATACTCCAAAAAGAAAAAAAATGACACAAACCTTTTTGGAAAGTAACACGCTGAGAACTATGAAGTTTAGAGTATGCACACACCCTTCGACAAAGCACTTTTGCTTTGCGACTCAGCCTTTAAAATCACATCGCAGCAGGGCCATGGGAACATGCCAACGCGGGTCTTCCCCAGGGCAGCGCCCCGCGTCAGGGAAATGGTTGGCTAACTGTGGGAACAGGCATATTACAAAATCATACTGCTTTCCCTTAAAAAATGAAGTCCTTAGCACTGGAAGGATTTTCCCGACGTCTGGTTAAGTGAGGAGACCCAGTCATAGAGGAGGAAATGGGGAATGACGGCTTATTGGGTACAGGTTTTCTTTTGGGGGGGGTGGATGATGTTCTGGAATTATGTAGCAATGGCGGTCGCCTAACATCGTGAAGACACTAAAAGCCACTGCATTGTCCCTTTTAAGATGACTGAAAGGGGGAATTTCACATTCTGCGTATTTTATCTCCATAAGGAAATAACTCATAAATCCTATATATGTGTATCATTTTGAAAGCGCTGCTCTCGGAATTCCTTCTTGGTAAAGAACACATTTGGTGTTGATGAATGTGCTACAGGGGAACCGAGCCTCCTCTTCTGGGGCCTGTGGGGAGCCCAGGGTTGATGTGGAAGGAAAGGAGTCTCTCCAAGGGGAAAAGGAAGGAGAGGGTGGGCGGGTCTCCCAGCAGAGGCTGAGAGGGGAGATTAGGGAGGGACCTGTCAAGCAGGAATGTTCCAGGGAAATTCTAAGTGCTGAAGAACGTAGTCCCTCTAGTGGGCTGTCACAAACCCTCAGTAAAGCATCAAACAGGCTTACTGATCCCAACCTACACTTAGTGTGTTGTTTTCTTGTGGAAATCAAGGGAGAGCTCAAGGCTTAAATCAGGATCAAGGTGAAGCCAAAACCCAGCGAGCCCATGGAGACACGGAGGACAAACTTCAATGGGTTACACTTCTTTAGAAGTCCTGTTCCTCCATGTCCCCATTACCCAGGGGCACGTCCGTTCCTTGAGGACACAGTTGGGGTCTTGTCCATCTGTGTGGTCCCTGCAGTACTCAGTACAACGCCAGGCACATCCTGAGCCTTCGACAAGCATTTATGGAATTAATGTGGATACTTTTAATTTGAGAGGTAACTGACATATCATTTGTGTGAGTTCAGGTATACAATGTATTGATTTGATACATTTATGTATTGATTTGATACATTTACATATCAATTTGATACATTTATATATATCAATTTGACACATTTATACATCAACCTGATACATTTATATATCAATCTGACACATTTATGTATCATTTTGATACATTTGCCTATTGGTTTGATACATTTATGTATCAATTTGATATGTTTACCTATTGATTCGATACATTTATGTATTGCAATGTGATTACCACCATAGGGCCAGCTAACATCTCTATCACAACACACAAGTACTTCTTTTTTTTGTGGTGAGAACACTTAATCTAGTCTCTTGGCAATTTTGAGGTATAGAATACAATATTGATAATGACTAATCACTATGCTATACCCTCCATTCCCAGAACTTACTCATCTTCTATCTGCAAGTTTGTACCTTTGGCCAACACCTCCCGATTCCCTCCACACCCGCCCTGGCAACCACCATTCTACTCTCTGTAGCTATGAGTTCGACTTTTTTAGATTCCATATATTAGGGGACAATGCACACAGCATTTGTCCTCCTTGGTCTGACTTACCTCACTTATCATCATGTCCCCAGGTCACTCATGCTGCTGCAAATGGCCGGATCTCCCTTCTTTTGCATGGCTGAGTAATATTATTCTATTATATATGCACCCTCTTTATCCATTCATCCATGAACAGACACAGGTGGTTTCCAGGTCTTCATTATGTACAATAATGCTGCAATAAACATGGGAGTGTAGATATCATCTCAAAATCCTGTTTTTATTTCCTTTGGATATATGCCCAAAAGTGGAATTTCTGGGTCATTTGGTAGTTATAATTTTTTGAGCAATCTCCATATTTTTTTCCATAGTGGCTGCACCAATTTGCATTCCCACCAACAGGGCACAGGGTTCCCTTTTCTCTACATCCTCACCAACACTTGTCTCTTGTCTTTTTGAAGATAGCCATTCTGCCAGGTGTGAGGTGATATCTCCCTGCGGTTCTGATTTGCATTTCCCTGATGATGAGTGACAATGAGCATCTGTCCATGTGCCTGATGGCTCATTTGGGTGTGTTCTTTGAGAAAATGTCTATTCAGCTTCTCTGCCTGTTTTTAATTGGATTATTTGCTTTCTTGTATTGAATCGAATAAGTTCTTTATATGTGTTGGATATTAACCCCTTATCCAATATATGACTTGCAAATATTTTCTACCATTCTGGAGATTTCCTCTTCATTTTGTTGCTTGTTTCTTTTGCTCTTGCAGAAGCTTATTAGTTTGATGGAGTCCCACTTGTTCATTTATCCTTTTGTTACTTATGCTTCTGGTGTCACATCCAAAATAATTATGGCCAAGATCAATGTCTAGGAGCTTGTTTGCTTCTAGAAGTTTTTATGCTTTCAGGTCTTAAGTTTAAATCTTTAATCCACTCTGAGTCCATTTTTCTGAGCAATGTGAGAGGGATCCGAGTGATAAGAGTCCAATTTCACGTTTATGCATGTTGCTGTCCAGTTTTCCCAACACCACTTGTTTAAAGAGACTATCTTTTCCCCACTGAGTGTTCTTGGCTTACGATGCATTTTTTTTTTTACATTTTTCTAATCCAGAGATAAGTCAACGCATACTGTATTGACAGAGTTAACATTCATCTCCCAAACCAAAGGTGTTTAAAAACCTCTGTCCAGTATTCTCTCAATCAGTCTCCTTTGGAGGCTTTTCTTTGCCCAGTTTTGTCCACTGCCGTACCAGGCACATCTGTGCAAACACGTCTTCACCTAGTATTTCCACCTGTGGGAAGGAATTATATTCAGGCCACAAACCAGGGTGTGCGGAAGAACTGTCATGGTCCTGGTGACCAGCATGGAATCAGCTGAGCATTTGCAAGGCCAGATTCCTCTTCTACCCTTGTGGCTCCTCCCACACCACCCCGAGATTGGCTCTCTGCCACCCTGACCGCCCCCTGCCCCCAGACAGTGGCTGCAAACCACACGTATAAGCAGATCACACATCTAGCCTCACACCACCTGCAACAAGTTTAGAGTCAAGGAAATAGACTCTGGTATCTCCTTAGCTCCGTCCATTTTCCTGAATTCTTTCACGGGCAGCATCACTGTGATTTGACAGTAACCCTAAGAGGTACACAGGCCGCCATGCTAGGGACGATCAAACAAAAGGTCAGAAGGTTGAAGATGAAGCAAGCAAGCAATGGGATTCCCACTCAGGATCGAAATCATATGGACACTTTTTGCGTGTGAAGTCCGCCCTTTGGGGAACAAAGTCTACAAGTTAAGTAAAGCCAATGTACTTGTTCTTCTGTTTAATTATTGTTCATGTGTTAATCTTCATATTTCTCCCCTGGCACACTGTTTAACAAGGGTCAGCCTTGCTGAACATTTTAGAATTAGTAAATGGTACATTCCCCCCACCCCCAAAGCACACCAGCGGTTTGTAATGATACAGGTAAACAATCAAAACACAGTGTTATGATTATGTTGATTTGATGACTATTTGTTGAGCACTTATTATGTGCCAGGAGCTGGAAAGAGACAGAGAGGCAGACACAGTGTGGAACTGAAGCAACGCATGAGAGCCTGAGCACTTGGACTCAAATCGCTGCTCTGCTATTTCAGGTTTGGCAAATTGTTTCACGTTACAGGGTTTCAGTGTCCTCCTCTGTAGGATGGAGACAAATAAAACACACTTCAGAGGATAGTTGCAAGGGTTATAATAGTTGCTATATCTAAAAGTTTCAGAATGGTGCCAGGTCAATGGGAATTGCTCAATAAATGTATCACTATTATCATTAGTAGGAATCTACAAAGGAAAAGGCAGAGTCTACAACTAGAGAGAAACTCAGATTTTTAAGATTACAAACTTAAATTCTGTGATTTTAAAAATGATCACAACCCACCAACATACATACATATATACATATATATATACACATGCATACATACATATATGGTCAGCTGATTTTCAATAAAGGTGCCAAAGGAACTTGATGGGGAAGTGAGAATTTTTACAACAAATGATGCTGGAAAAACTGGAGATACATATGCCAAAAACCAAAACCAAAACCCCACCTTGATCCTTACCTCACACCATACACAAAATTTATCTCACAACGGACCACACACCTAAATGTAAAAGCTAAAATTACAATATATCTTCCTAAAATGATCCCTCATGCCACTTTGCAGCCAACCCTTTTCCCCCCCACCCCTCCCCATATCCTTGACAATGAATCACCTGCTTGCTTCTGTCACTATAGTTCTGCCTCTTTTTAGGAATTATGTAAAATGGAATCGCACAACATTTAGTTGAGTTTTCTTGTGTCTGGCTTCTCTGCTCAGCATAATGGTTTTGAGATTCATCTGTGTTCTTGCATATTTCTGAAGCTTGTTCATTTTTACTGCTGAGTGGTATTCCATGGTATGGATAGAACACAATTTGTTCATCTGTTTACACGAGAACACTTGGATTATTTGTTTTTTGTGGGGGTTTTTTGGCTATTATGAATAAAGCTGCTGTGGACATCTTAGTACAGGTCCTTGAATAGACATCTTCTTTTCACTTCAGTAAACTCCTGTTCATTGGGTAGGTAACTGCTCATGAGAAACTGCTAAACTCTTTTCCAAAGTGGAAAACAATTTTGCATCCCCACAGCCTCTAAGCCAAATTGGGAGGAAGATGAGGACAGGAAGGACCACTGAGCTAGCCTCCAACCCTCAGAAGGGGCACCAACGATGACAGACCAAGCAAAAGAGCAATCTTTACTCCTAAGACAGGCCCTCAGGAAGACAGAGGCACAAGCAAAGTACAGAACAAATACCCACTGCTTGAGCCCAAACCAAAGGCAGGGCCTCGAGTTGGCCTGGTATCAAAACGTCTTAAACACACTCTCACATTCTTCATTCATGTGCTCACCCTTTGGCATGCAGAATTGCAAATATTTAGGGAACAAGAGGATGGGGACTATTGTATATACAGACCAAGGGCCCTCCTCCTGAACTGTTTCCACTTCATGTGAGTATTTAATTCATATTTGCCTCATTTGTTTGAATTCATTAGACAGGGACTGTAGTCACAATGAAATCCAATAGTTCTGTAAAATGCTAGAGGAAACATGAATAGCAGTGGAGCATTCTGTAAAAGCGTCTCCCTGCAAGTCCTTCACGGACCACATCAGCCACAAGGCCACACAGACCCGGGCACACAGGGCTATTTATCCACTCGGCAGAGGAAAGAGACCACTGTGTGCTGGACAGAGCCAAGGGCAGGGGAAGGGCCTCAGGCAGACCCAAAGGTCTAGCTGGCTGTACACAGGGTTGCAGACTGTCAGGCCACGATTAGAAGGTGGCAGTAGGGTTAGAGTTTAGACGGACTACACAGTCTAGTGTGGGGCTTCTCAAACGACATCCTCACAGTGGATGTGAGGGGATAAGGGGCCACCAGCTACCCTTCCTAGCCGTCAACCAAAGCAGTTCTGCTTTTAAGTTTTTATGTATTCAACTTTGCACGAGATTTATTGCTTTCTTAAGAAAAACAGTTCTTGCTAAAAACAATTTGAAAATGACTAGTTCAGAGCAAGATCCCAAAAGAAAGCCTCTACAGAGGCAGAGAGGGAGCATACAGGAGTAAAGCAGGCTGCAGGGCACATCAAAGGGAGCGGTGGGGACTGTGGCTAACGTAAGTCCTCGAAAAGGCAGCTGCTACTTGACTCCAAAGAGATAGACGTTCCACCCATGTCAAGGGCAGAGTTCCATGAGAGTGTCCATATGGATCAGACGTGGGCAGCAGGAGAGAGGGGACTTTCATACGACCCCCTAAATACTCCCCCAAGAGACCTACCTACGGAGGTATAAAGACCTCGGCCAGAGGTGAGTAGTTAAGCCTAAATTCCTAAGAGCAGAGGAAGGAAATGTGAGTGGCCGCTGGAAGTAAACATATCAGACGTACCACAGAAGCATACTTGGATGTTCCCAGTATGGACACCGAAGGACCCACCGATGAACTCCAAGAAAAGGAGTCCACTTTGCTCATCGACTAACTTGCTACAGTTGGAAGTATCAACACTTCATTACATGAATACTAGGCACATGAGACGTTTCCGGCTGTCATCTCTCCTCCCTCCCCCATTCAGACCTAGAGGGTCTTCTAGAAACTTCAGCCAGTATGCTGGGCAGGGCAGGAGGAAGAGAAGCGTTTCTCAGTCACTCCCTACCCAATGCAGACACACACACACACACACACACACACACACACACACACACACACACCCCTTCCATAATAGGCATGGCTGGGATGGGAAAGGGGACAGAAACTTTAACCTTGAATAAATGTGGAGGCCTTTTCTTCTCAAACACTGCATTGGGCTAGATATACTAATTACTAAAATAAAAATACTCTTGAAGCTAAAAATGACCAAGGACTTTTTAATTCTTAAGAATGAGCTGGCTGATTCCGTTGGCCACCCAGGATTTCACCAAAGTGTGGAGGAGTCCATATCCCCAGGGAAGTGAGGGGGAAAGAATAAAATTATTAAAGTAATAGGTTTTGTTTTTTTTTTAATATATAGGGAAAGGGAAGGCATTCCAGACCTTGGAAATACGATGCCCAGAGGTATTAAAATGTGAGAGTTTGAAGAAGAGCAGGTGGGCTGTGGTGACCAAAGCAAAGGAGGTGAAAAGGGGAGACAGGGCCAGCTTGCAGGGAAGACTTATTTTCGGTACTATGAAGTGTGTCCTTTATTCTGCCAGAGAGGGGGGAGTTCTCTGAGGAGGCAGAGATAGGTTCTGTCGGGCACTTTCAGAAGATGCACTTGGCGACAGTGTGGACAGAGACTAGAGGTTCTTTGGAGGTCATTACAATGACCCAAATGAAAGATGAAGGCTTCGATGAGGACCATGCTGGTTGGGATGGGAAGAGGATGGATTTGAGAACCTCTTGGGAGGCAGAACTGACGGGAACCAGACACTCTTTGGATGGGAGGAGTGGGGGAATGGAAGGTGAGAAGGCCAGTTCTTAGAGCCTGAGCAACAAGGACGTAATGGTGCCAACAGCTTGGATACGAGATAGAGGAGGAATGAAGAAGGAAAATGCTGAGTTCAGTTTCAGATACGGTGAATGCCAGCTGCTACCGAGGCAGGACGTTCTTGGGAGGACGTGTGAGCGCAGCTGGAAACCCTGGTCTAGGAAGTGCACAGTGGTCAGGGCTGTGGGACCAGCTCTTCTCCCTCTGACTCAGCGTCCTCCTCCAGGGGGTAACTCCAGCATAAGGCACTCATCCACACTTGGAAAATTCTACCAATTATTTCTTAGCACATCCTAGGGGTAGAGGAGAAAAATGGATCTCCTCTTAACATTTTCATTATGTTCATTCTAAAATTATACTCTCCTGATTTCCAAGGACTTCCAGTGCCTGGTGTTAATATATAACCACATAACTTCACCCTCTGTATATAAGGCTGAATTACTTACGCCTCTTCCAGGGCTCACTCCTGACATGTGATGTCAAACAGAAATAGAACATGCATCTCTTGCATCTGAAGGTGAAACCTTACAGAGAATTCTATGGGCTACAATAAATAATCCCTGATGTTCCTGGAAAGGAGCTCGGTGCACAGACAAGGTAGGGTCACTGCAAATTTATGAGTGCGTCCTCCAGTCCGCAGGCTCTCCACAGCTCGGGCCGGGGCCTGCAGACAGTGGGAGGTCCAGGGGAAATGCTACCCAGGGACAGCTGGTCCTGTGGCTGCGACATCTGGGTACCCCAAGAGCCACATTAACAGAGGCTCCCATGTTTTGGCTTTTTCATTGCTATGCTCACTGCTAGAAGAACTTGAGGTTACTGAAATCTGAGGGTGTTTTCTGACAGCCATTCAAGTGTGATACCAAGAACACTGGAACACACTAGTACTGTTGTGAATCCAAGATCTCCTGGCCCCTCAGCATGCAGAGTTGGCCTTAGATGAGCTGCGCATGGATGAAGATTGCCTCCCCTCCCTGTCCTTGCCCACTGTTCCTAACTGGCTTTCCTTCTCTCATGTGCACTTTCTCTCTCTCCCCAAATTTTCCTATAAAAACCCGTTCTTTGGGCACAGCTGGGGGACATTACTATACCTCTGAAGATCTTCATTTTCTCACCTGCAAAATAAAGGGGTAAGATCAACTCCTCCTCAAACTTGAACATGAAAACTATTCCCCTGAGGTTGTTGATAAAACACAGATTCAAATTTGGAATCAGAATCCTGTGGTGGGGCCCAAGAGTCTGTGTTTCCAACAAACTCACGGGTGATTTCAGTGCTGTTGACCCACGAGGCTCACTTTAAGCAGGAAGAGGGATCATGATGGCAAGGAGTCCTCACCTGCAGGGCTCTCTCTGATTATGTCCACACTCCACTGGTAAAGCCTGCTCACAGAACTGGGCTGCGAGTTCTGGGGATGCATCCAACCCCAGGTGGGGAAGGTGAATGTGGTAAAAATGTATTCGAAAGAATCCCATGGAATATTTGCCTTCAGGGGAATAGATGATCTCTACTCTTATGAGTCGATGTTCTAGAACATGTGTGGTTCTCTTCAACAGGGAGCATATCTTAAAAGTGGTCCATGTATGAAAGAGTCTAATGGACTCACCGGTGTTGATGATGGATCATGGAGGAAAAGCTTACAGAAATCATAAAGACAAGGGTCAACAAAGTAGGACCAAAAAAATACAGATAGTTAACAAAAGTTAGTTCCTACAAAAGGCTGATAAAAGACTTTCAGGGATGCCTGATTGGCTCAGTTGTTTAGGTGTCTGCCTTTGGCTCAGGTCATGATCTCAGGGTCCTGGGATTGAGCCCCACATCGGGCTCCTTGCTCAGCAGTGGAGCCACTTCTCCCTCTGCCTACTGCTCCCCCTGCTTGTGTTCTTACTTTGACAAATAAATAAATAAAATCTTTAAAAAACAAGAATTTTAGAAAAAGTGTTTAAGGGGAAAAAGAAGAGAAGGTGCAAATAAACACAAAAGAAAACAGAAAAAGAGTAGTAACTACAGGCATAGAAGATATTCTAGTAACCATAAAATATTATGAGCAGACACCAACAAATTTCAAAACTCAGAAACAATGTGTGAACTGTTTAAAAAGTATAAAATGCAAAATTTTTAATATGAAAGATTGGAATTTATTTAGACCAATAATGTTAAGAAATTAAGAAAATAAGAAAAAAACCTCCTCTCTAGTTTCACACCCAGACACAAAAGCCAGGCCCAGAAGGACTGACAGGTGAGTGCTACCAAACCTTCAAGTAATAAATAATCTTCATGTTATATAAGTTGCCTCCCCCACAAAAAGGTTTTTTTTTTTTTTAAGAGGGGGAAAATATAACTTTGATACCAAAACCAAACAGGGACAATGCAAGGAAAGAAAATTGTAGGCCAATTTCACTTTTGAAAAGAGATGAAAACCCTAAATTAAATATTGACGAACAGAATCCAACGCATATTTCAAAATAATTCATCATGATCAGAGTGTATCTTAGGTATGGAAGGATGAGTCAACATGAGAACCTAATTCACAAAAATTAACACAGAAAACTCAGATGATGATCTTAACAGATAATGGAAAAACATTTCATAGTATCACACATTCTCATCACAAACATTCCGAAAACGGGGATATAGAGGCTCTCAAATTGATTAAGTTTACCTTTCGAAAACGATCTCAAACAAAATACATACGAGAGACTCTCTAGAAGGTAGAGAACAAAGCAAGTGTGTGCTCTCATCGTTACTGTTTGCCATGGTTTGATAGGTCTTATCTCATTCAATAAGATAAAAAAGGAACAGAAGATTGAAAAAAAGTAGGAGTTGCTATTATTTGAACAGGCTGTGCTCATTTACACAGAACACTCAAAGTAATCAAACTAATAAATGTTTACTAAACAGATGAATAAATAAATGGATGAACGGACGGGGTGGTTCAGCAGGATTCCCAGACACAAGATCAACACACAAACACAACAGTGTTCAAAAAGCACTTTGGGATGGCATATAACCTGTCTGAGTCGTTTCGGGCTGCTCTAACAAGAGACCACAGACTGGGTAGCTTTTGAACAACAGAAATTCATTGCTCACAATTATGGAGGCTGGAAGTCCAAGATTGTGGTGCCAGTGTGGTTGGGGGAGGGCCCTCTACCAGGTTGCAGACTTCCACTCCCATGGTGGAAGGGGCTAGGGATCCCTCTGGAGTTTCTTTGGTAAGGCACCATTCCCAAACATGAAGGCTCTGCCTAATCCCCTCCAAAAGCCCCCATCTCCTAAAACCATCACCTTTGGGAGTTAGAATGCAACATATGGATTTGGAGGGGGAACACGCTCCAACCATAGCACTCTCCCCAGTGAAACCACCATAACTGGTGAAAATTACAAAAAACCACCACCTGAAGTCTCTGGAAATTGTCCTAAAGGCATACGGCAGAGGGAGCAACACTTATTCAAGAAAATCTAAATCTCAGTAAGACAGTGAATCTGTGAGTCTGAGCCACAGCCTACTCTTTACATGCCCGCCCCGTCCAGCCAGTGTAAAAGAAGTTCTACCCTGGGAGTATGCGGCCAAGAAGACAGGGCTCCCTCCTCCCCAGCTCTCGTTGTGAGGGTGCCGTTTCCCCTTGAGAGGAGCAGATTACCTGCAGTTCCCATGCCTCCACACAGCTCCTTGTTTCAGACGTTCCGTTGTAGGAGGATGAAACCCAGAGGTCTGGGGTCTCCTTCCTCCACCCAGCACAGTGCACTCCATCATCAAGTGGAGGTGGTACGAGTAAGTTACAGGAAGAAGAAGCCCCAATGCCCATGGTCCCCATTCCCGTTACAGTCCCTTCTCTAGATAGCACCTGTAGCCTTATGGGGTGAGGCGTAGGGGAGGTATGAGGGGGAATCCCTGTGATCAGAAGGAGAAAACTCGGGCATGGTTTGCAGATGAACTGGCCTGATAGGCCCCAATCCCACTTGTGCGTCTTACCCCACTCCTGCCAGATAGCTGTGCCTTCTTGTTCGCTGGGAACTAGTACCTAGCAATAAGCTCCTTCATTTCTCCCGAGTCCGCCTCCAAATGTTTACTCTTTCTCCAGTCTGCCCGCATTTCCTCCAGGCTCCCTGAGTGGGGACCTCTTCCCTCATAAAGCACAACCTTGCCAGTTGTGTTCCTTACCTATTACATTTGATCTCCTGACTGCCCTGGGTCCTTTTCTCTTGCCTTCAAACCACCACAGATCTTCCCATGTAGAAAAGAATGTTCTCTTGAACATCGTTAATCTGTTGATCTTGCGTCACTTGGGAATGCTCAGAAAGGGACCTCAACCCTGAGTCTCCTCTCCTACAAAATGCCGGGAGCTCATAGTATAGACTGTTTGCATCCACCCCAAATCCCCAGTGTGCTGGTATCCGGAGGTGGGGCTTTGGGAGGTAACTAGGGTTAGATCAGGCTATGAGGCTGGGTTTTCATGGTGGGAGTAGGGGAAGAGGAAGAGACACAATCTCTCTCTCTCTCTCTCTCTGCCTTGTGTTGAAGAAGGTGGCTGCCTACAAGCCAGGAAGTGAGCTCCCACCAGCCACCAGATCTGCCGGCACCTTGATCTTGAACTTTCCAGCCTCCAGAACTGTGAGAAGTGCGTGCTTGCCGTCTAAGCCTTCCAGTCAAGGGTTTTTGTTCAAACGGCCCACACTAAGAGACTCCATGAACCTCTCCCCTTCTTGCACAACCTAAGTTCTTCCCCGCCTTCCCCTTTCTTCCTTCCGTTACTGGTCTGTATACTTAAGTGAGTTTCCTCTTCTGCCCCTTCTTCTCCTCCGATGTTCTAGTTCCAAGACTCGTTCCATTCCCCCTCACAACATCTCTCAAATATGTTCTCCCAATTCTAGCACCACTGGCACCATGCTGGCTCTGGCCCTTATCATCCCAGGGATAAAAATCTCTAACAGCCTCCTCACTGGCCCGACCCCTGACTCACCTTCCTCTAATCTATCCTGCATAAATTAATCTTTCTAAGCTCCTATTTGGATGCTTTCCGGCTCAAAACTCTTTGTGCCCGGCCCATGAAATTCCAGACCGAGGGGTTTGGACTTGGGCCTGGAGACAAGTCCTTGCGAACACACCCTCGACCTATCTTCTTAGATGTGTTTCCCATCCCCCCCACAAGAACTCTTCTGTTATTGCCCAGCCTGCTGTTCCCCCACCTGCACACACTTCCCTCATGCGGAGGGCTGCCTTGTGACATCTGACTGTTTCTCAGGCACTGCCTCCTGCCTCCTAATGAGGATCCGACTTGCAGTATCTGAGTGCAGTCCATCACCGTTGCAGGGTCTGAGCTCACAACACCAGAATTTTAGAGCAAAAAGACACCCCTGCATCCTCATATGCAGAATCAGTAACTGAGCTAGCTGACTTCTCACTCCAAGAGGGATTCCGTCACTTGCCCAAAATCAAATGGGGATAAGCAGGCCCTAATCTTTTGCTCTTTTCCTAGCACCCTAGCCCCACATCCACTGTTTTTTTTTTAACTGTAATTAACATACAATGTTATGTTACTTTCAGGTGTCTGGTGTAATGATTCGACAATCCTACACATTTCTCTATGTTTCCCGTGATAAGTGCAGGCAGCATTTGTCCCCAAGCAACGTGTTACAATCTTAGACTAGAACTCCCTATGCTGTTCACCTCTGTGACTTACTTATTTCGTAACTGGAAGTTTGTAGCTCTGATCCCCTTTACCGATTTCAGCCACCCCTCCCAACCTCCCCTCTGCAACCATAGTGACTTGCTTTCATTCCTGCGGCATGCTAAGCATTGTTCTATGCACTGGACACACAGCAATGAACAAGACACCTGCTCTCCCTGAGCTGGAAAGGGGAGGTAACCATTAGACAGAATAAGTAAGTAGAATGCACTGAACATTGGGTGGTGAGTGCTATGGAAGGGGGGAGGACATGTGGGTGGCAGGGCACTGCAGTCTTTGAAAGAGAAGTGAGCTAAAGGTGACAAGGGTGTAGATGGGGAGGAAGGAGGGAAGTGGGGGGCTCTGCAGGCATGGGGATCAGCACAGGGCAGGCAGGGGACACAGGAGCGAAGGGGAGAGCACTCCAGGACTGCTCACGAGCAGCAAGGAGGTCCACGCAGCTAAAGCTGAGGGGCCAGGTGGGAAAGGAGGGATGGCCAGAGACCAGACCTCTGGAGACACCACTGGGGAGGGCAGCCCTCAGGGTGCAAGTGAGAGGGGACACACCGGTGGCCCTGAGACAAGCAGCAGCACCGTGGGTGGGAGGTCAGTAGGACGTGGGGCAAGAACTGGAAAGAAGATGATGATGGCCGGGACCACCATGGGAGCAGTGGAGGTGGTATGAAGTGGTGGGATCCGGGATTTGGCTGGAAGGCAGGGCCAACGGATTTGCCGATGAATGTGGACGATGAGAGACAGAGTGACGTTCAGGGCAATGCAAAGGTTTTGGCTGAGCACACGGAGACATGGAGTTGCGCTCCACCGAAATAAGAAAGTCTGTTGGAGAAACAAGTATGGGAGAAGAAAAGGAGCTCAACTCTAAATAACAGGACATGAGATGCCACGCAGGTTTCCAAATGTTGTGTAAGAAGTTAGATAAATGAGCCGGGGTCCAGGGGAAAGATCGAGGTTGGAAATATAAATTTGAGAATTATCCATTTATAGGGGGGTAGAGTTCTGAAGCTGAATGAGATGATCCAAGGAGTGTGCGTGTGTGTGTCCTTATTCTTGTGTGTAAGTTTCTTCAAAGCAATGCCCATCACCTGTATTTTATAAGAACTGTGTATATGTCAGGGTAGGATATATATTAAACAGCATCTATTAAACTCCCACTTTGTAAGCACAGACCTCAACAAAATAAAACGTGCACCACAAATTCATCAGCTGAGAGCTTGGGGAGACTGAGATTATTTTAAACCATCCACAGGCCTGCAAGGAGGAGGAGTAAATTTCACCGTGCCTGGAACCTAACAGGCTTGTAACCAACGTTGATGTTTATCGAGTGATTTATGAATGATCTGGGAAATAAAAACTCTAGCCTTCAGATTACCAATTACTTGCATGACTCTGAGCAAATCGCTTCTCCTCCCTGAGCCTCTGTTTGCTCAAAAAAACAAAACAAAACAAACAAAAAAACCCCAAAAAAACAAAAAACACCGAATTAGATGACCCTTTACTCTCCCTCGGTCAGAAACTGAAACCTTAGCCTTTCTGGGAACCGGTTTGGTTTTCGGCTAGATGGCTCCCCCAAGTGGTCAATGGGGGTGAATGCAGCTTGCGTGTCAGGTCGTTATTAATCGGCCCAAAGACATTGGAGCTACCATTTTAGATGCATTCTCTCATTAAATCTTCACCAAAACATTAGCAGGCCATCATGTTTTTATCCCCACCTCACAGAGGAGGGAACTGGAACACCGGATTCAAGGTTCCAACCGTCAATGATGATCCGAGCTTCACACCGAAATTAGTTTTGCTTGCTTCCACGTAGTTTTGCAGAATGTTTCTGATTTGGGGTTAAGTGGCTGAGAGCAAGCGAGCAGAAAGTGGCTGAGCCTGGGGAGACCCGGCTCTTCTGAACCCACATCCCAGTCCTTGCCCTCTCTCGCGTGCTGTTGCTTAAAAATTAATATTCTATGTTAGTAAAATTCACACATTTGGGTATACACACCTCTGAGTTTTGACAAAGCACAGTCGTGTCTCCAAGTTTCGACGTCTTTTCCCCCACGCACCTGCTCTTGGCTGCCTCTTGAATTCTGCCTGGAGTTCTTGGCTGCGGTTGGAGGGAGAGATGGGCTGGGCGTCCTGCATGGTGGCCAGCCTGAAGCCTTCTAGGTGGCTTCGGTATTCTGGAAGTAATGACTGATTTGCTCATTAGCTGGGCTTAGCGTGGAAAGCCGCAAGAACTCAGCCCGCAGCCCCAAAGCTGGTAGTGTATTGGTCCTGGCGGGACCTGGGGAGAAGGACACTTAGAAGAAGGAGCTACAGTAGGCACGGGGCTCAGAGGCTGGCCCTGTAGGTTGCTTGGGGTCCATGGCAGCTGTAGGGCCATCCGGCTGGGATGTTGAAGGAATTTCACTCTGTACCCCTGCCTCCAGGCCATGGGTTTCTGTTCCCGCACAAAGAGCTCTGGTTCTCCATGTGGATACCTCGTCGCTCCTGCCCCATTGGACTCTGACTTGCCCACAATGTGCACAGCATGCGTCCTTGAACTTGGGGGCACTCCATTTCCGTGCTTCTATTCGGCACTGGCTCCCACTGTTCCCTGCATCCTCATCTCAGTGTTTCCCTGTGCATGGTCCTGACAAAGAACAGATGACGGGGCCACTCATCTTTTTACACCAGGCCCTGCCGTGGGGCAGCTGAGGGCTGGACTGATTTCCCACGACCCAGGAGACCGTCACTCAGCGGGAGAGAGTGGAAGGTGGTGTCACGGGTTACTTTTGCTATCTGAAGGCAGGTCACCCAAACTGCTTTGTCTAGCACAAGCAGGATCCCCAAGGTTCCTCCCCTAAGACTTTGTGTTACTGTCCCCTACTAAGTTTTTACAATTTGTTGTGAAATATTTCAAATAAACAAGCGTTTATGAAAGATGTGCCATTCAAAGTATAAAGCAAACAGCAGTGTGCCCACTGTGACCCACCTTAAGAAACCGATTATTAAAACTATCTTAGAGGTCTTGGTCCCTCTCTGTCTCCCTCTCTGCCCAGAGAAAAACCAATATCCGATGCTTTGAATTAATCATTCATTTGGTTTAAGGGTTTTCCCACCTCTGAATGTGTTCTTAAAAGAGGTTTTCCTCAGTTTTGTCTGGTTTTGAACTTTATATAAATGGATTCACGGCTGAGAGAACCTTCTGTGATCTGCATCATACACTCGGGGCCATGCTTTTGGGATCCATCCTGTTGATACATGGAGAAGTCCTTCCCTTTCAATTCTTTATGATATCCTATTATGATATATAGATATATCATAAAAGATTATATATAGCCATAGCTCTATGTTTCTCCAGACGCACAGTTATATATCGGCTAGGGGTGGACATTTGAGGGTTTCTGGGTTTTGTTAGTATAAGCAATTTGAGATTCTTATATATTTCTTCTGGTGGGTGCTGGAAGAGCGTCTCTGGAATGCGTGCCCAGGGCAGGACTGCTAGATTGCAAGTTATCGTCACACTCAAACTTATTAGGTTAAAGCAATTTTTTCCCAAAGTGCTTATGTCAGTTTATGCTCCCAACAATAGTGAATGAGAATTCTCCGAGTTCCTCATTCCCACCAACATTTGGTTTTGTCCAAATTAATTACCGACATTAAAATTAAATGTTCCTAAGCCATGGCGGGTGAAAATGGTATCTCACTATGGCTTTAATCTACGATTCCCGAATACCAATTATGACCAAGCTTCTTTGCAGATGTCGATAGTCTCCTGTTAAAACATCTGCGAATGCCTTCACACCTTTTTTTTTATTGGGTTGGTTGTACTTTTCGGACTGAGTCATAGGAGTTCTCATATATTGTGGATGCCCCGGGCATTAAGGTAGTATTTTCCATTGTCTTCTAAAGCTTTAAAAGTCTGCGGTCTGTTGGTATTCTAGATCCTTCCAGGATTGTTGTTTGTGTACAATGTAAAATTAGGGCTTTAATTGTGCTTTTTCATTTTCTTCCTGAAGACCTATTGTCCTAGAGCCACGATTTTACCTCTCACCACAAGGAATGTCTACACCACAAAGATGGGAGTTTTTGGTATATGCATGAGTTTGGTCCTAAGGTCTCCATTCAGTTCCTCAAAGAATGGTATGCAGAATGACCCCCCTCAAACTCTATTCTCTGGAAGATGTGGCAACGTTTGTAATTCTCTGCTCCATAAATGTCTGGGGAAAGTACCCCTAAAACCAGGCAACCGGTATATAGTGTGTTTTTGAGGATTTTCAAACTATGTTTCCTTGACTTTGGTGGATACAGAACTAATCATGATTAGTTTAATCTCCACACCAAGCCCAGTGACAACTATAGAGCTCCCTATTCACTCCTAAACTACTTTTCACCTTTTCTTTCTGTAAACAGTAATCTTGCCAGGAATTCACCCTTTCATTGCCCTTTTCAGAGAAATCAATGTTGTCTTTACGGTTCTCTCTACTGAATTTTGTCTGTGGATCCTCCCACATTCATTTCTGCTCTTCATGCTTTCTTTCCTTCTATTTTCTTTGGACTTCCTCTGCTACTAAACAAACAAAAGTCAGCACACACATAGAAGACCTGAACAATGAAGTGAACAAGCTTGATGTAATGCACCTAGAAAATTCCGCACTCAATTACAGAATATACGTATTTTTTTCAAGTCAAGAGTGACATTAAAAAGGAAATCACTCACTGGCTCTAAAAAGTGTCAGGGGCGCCTGGGCGGCACAGCGGTTAAGCATCTGCCTTCGGCTCAGGGTGTGATCCTGGCGTTATGGGATCGAGCCCCACATCAGGCTCTTCCACTATGAGCCTGCTTCTTCCTCTCCCCACTCCCCCTGCTTGTGTTCCCTCTCTCGCTGGCTGTCTCTATCTCTGTCGAATAAATAAATAAAATCTTTAAANTAAAATCTTTAAAAAAAAATAAATAAAAAATAAATAAAAAGTGTCAGATTTCAAGTACATGTCACATATATCATCACCTGTAACTGCAATGTAATTGAATTACAAGTTAATAACGGAAAGATGTGTGAAAATTTTAAAATATGCAATTGAATACGTCCTTGAGCAAGACAGAAATCATCATGGAAATGTAAAGAAAGCCTAAGACAGAACAATAATGAAACCCCCATGAATCAAAATCCATGGGACTCATCAATAGCTGGTCTTAGAAGGAGGTATGGAGCCCCACACAGAGCTTACGTTAAAAAAAGTAAAGTCTCAGAATCATTGAGTCTGTTGTCCATGTTAAGAAGTGAGAGAAATAATATTATAAACCTAAATGAAGGAATAGAAGGAAAGAGGTTTAAAAATAAGAGCAGAGGGGCGCTTGGGTGGCTCATTTGGTTGTGTCTGACTCTTCTTTTTGGCTCAGGTCATGATCTCAGGGTCATGAGATCGAGCCCCATGTTGGGCTCCATGCTGGGCATGCAGCCTGCTTAAAAAAAAGGGGGGGGGGAATAAAAGAACAGTAATAATCACATGCCAACAAATGTAACAATATAGATAACACAGGAAAATCAACTTCAGGAACTGATGCAAAAAGAATTCTCATAAATCATCCTCTAAAGAAATTGACACAGTGATTAAAAATCCTCTCACAAAGAAAACATCAAGCCAAGAGAGCTTTATAGGCAAAGTTCTAAAAAGCTTTCAAGGAATACATGATCCCAGTTTTACATTTAAAATCGGGGTGATCTCTTCCAGACAAGAGAAAAGAGAGGAAAAACTCCAATTTGTCCTACAAGGCAAACATAACCTGATTTAAAAAAAAAAAAAGAAGAAAAGAAAAAGAAAAAAAGGAAGAGAGGAAAATGATAGACCCATATCACTCAGGATTATGGATGCGAGAAGCTCAAACACCAGCAAGCTATGCTTATCCTAGTAATTAAAGAGTGGTTTCAAGGATGATTGAGTATTCGAGAAGCAAGTAAGCGTGATCCTGATGTGAACACATTCATCAGGAACTGTTAACGGCGTCTTACTGTCATGTCCTGTCAGAGACGGAAGCCACTGGTACTTTCTCAGTGACAGCTGCCTGCTTCTGCTTACACCGTGCCTAAACTCTGCTTACTAATTATGGCCTGTGTGGCCAGCTGAAGCTATTCTCACCTCTCTGCTTTCTGCAGAAATATGCCACGGATACGGAAATCCAATTCATTTTGCACTGTTCTGGGGAAAAATCATTGAGGCTTGAAAGAATGAAGTCCGATCTTCAACAAGTGTGAGAACATGGAGATTACATGGCTTTCTTAACAGAAGAGCACTATCACTGTGGGACGGCTACGATGACCCTAGGTCGCAGGATGGCGGAGACGGACTCCAGATAACTCGGGGCCAAGTAAGGGAGGAGATAACCGTCACTGAACATGACTAATGCCGCACAGAGATACGACGAAAAACAAAAGAAAGAAGTGGTTTGAGCTCAGAGGACAGAATTGGGAAGTCCTCCCAGAGGTGGGGCCATTTAACTCAGGTCTTAAAGAATGACTAGGTGCCCTCACAAGACTAGAGGAGAAAAGAGTTTCAGACAGAAGGAACCAGCTTAGGGGCGCCTGGGTGGCACAGCGGTTGAGCGTCTGCCTTCGGCTCAGGGCGTGATCCCAGAGTTATGGGATCGAGCCCCACATCGGGCTCTTCCTGTATGAGCCTGCTTCTTCCTCTCCCACTCCCCCTGCTTGTGTTCCCTCTCTCGCTGGCTGTCTCTATCTCTGTTGAATAAAGAAATTAAAAAATCTT
>NC_048234.1:6798164-6811148 GCF_002007445.2 Ailuropoda melanoleuca | reverse complement strand
AGAAGGAACTAGCTTAGACAACAAGGCGGCACTGAAGAGCAGACAGCAGGTTTGGTGAACCATGAAAGGTTGTGCATGGCAGGACAGATCTGTAAAGCAACATCTGTCCAGAAAACAACATCTGTCCAGGCTCCCTTACCTCGTTCTTTACCCCACACATCTGATCAGGAACCCATAGAGCTAATTCCACCCTGTACGTTTTCTCTTAAACCCTCTCCTCTCCATTCTCACTACTTTACCTCCCCCAACTTTTGCCTAGAATATTGCAAGTCGTTCCCTCCTTCCCTTTCTTCCTTCATTCCTTCCTTTTTCTTCTTGTTCTTTTTTTTTTTTTTTTTTTTTTTTTTTTTGTAGGCTCCATGGCCCTCTGGAGCTCAATGCAGGGCTTGAACTCATGATCCTGAGATCAAGACCTGAGCTGAAATCAAGAGTCAGATGCCTAACCGACTGAGCCACCCAGGCGCCCAGATATTGCAAGTTTCTTAAGTGGCCTTCAAATCTCTCCACTGCCAGCCTACATTGTCACTGAAATGCTTTTTTTCTTTTTCTTTTTTTTTAAGATTTTATTTATTTATCTTGGGTGGGGGGACACAGAGGAAGAGGAATAGGCAGGAGCAGACTCCCCACTGAGCAGAGAGCCCAACGTGGGTCTTGATCCCAGGACCCTGAGATTATGACCTGAGCCAAAGGCAGACGCTTAACCAGCTGAGCCACCCAGGTGCCCCTGAAATGTTGTTTCTAAAGTATGGTCAGGTCAAACCATTTCGTCACTTAAAATCCCATACGGTCCTCCAGCACAGGAGAAGTTCATCCTTGACGTGATGTACAATTTCAGGTACGATTAAGACCCTGTCCACCTTTTCAGACTCATGCCCTACTCCTGACCCTTCCAGACTCCTCGCTGGCTCTGTGTAGTTGCACAGGTTACAGTCCTAGTTACTAGGAGAGGTTACCAATCACAGTGAGCCCACTTCCTCTTTACCATGGAGAGAGGAGTTCCCACCCATGTGTTCAGGATTAAACTATACATCTAGAAACATAAAGTCTTGGCCTTCATCCTGCATATCCCCAGGACTTAGTAAAGAATTTCAAACAGACGAATGATGCAATTCGATCAGCACTTTAGAAAGAGGAAAGGCAGTAGTAGGGACGGATGGAGGGAGAACAAAATCAGAGGTGAGGAAGAAAAGTGAGCAGGAGGAAAGTCACGGTGAGAAATGAGTGTGTCGTGTAAACCAGAGCAGAAACAAAGGAACTAGGGAAAATTAAGGGATCTAATCTAAAGGACTTGGTTCCTAACTGGAAGTAAAATATTCAGGAACAGAAGCTGATTCTAACACGTTCTGATGCTTTTTCTGCCCTCACTTGAAACAACTCTCCATGGCTTTGAAACTGGGTTTACTTTATAGAAACGGGCAAAAGTGTCCTGGGATCCAATCTTGCAAATAAGGAAGTTAAGCTGGGAACTGCCACTTGGGATTAAAAGTGAGCAGGGATGATTGTGGAATGGTGCTTTTAACCAATATGCTTAAAATAGTTTTTCTGAAGAAATGAAAAATGTTCTCATCTCATCTCTGGGATAAATGTAGAGTTTATAAAACAGGTAGGAATCAGGTGCATGTAACAAATCTTGGCTAAAAAAACCCCAAACAACCTAGCCACTTTATAAACACATCTTCTAGTCTGTTACATTGTCAAACAGGAAACACACGGTTTTGCGAGAAGACTCTGGAGGAAGCACCAAGAGCCCTAGATGGTTTGACTCTATCAATGCATGCCATACGGAAACTACCAAGCTCTTGAACACTGGACCCTTCTGTACATCTGTATAGAAGAGCTAGGAAAACCTAGAAGTCTCATTTTGCAGATCTTCAGCAAAACGTCCACATAGCCAGAAATTTCAAATGCAGATAGAAATTTGATTCCTTCTACATTCTCACGACTCAATTGTGACTTCACACCGTCTGCTACACAGATGGACCATTTTAGATAGTAGGGTCGCATCTTACAGTTAAGAAGTATGATACGCTTTGGCACGTCCTCCGAAAAACAAAATAAAAATGCTAACGCAGAAATTGCGTTACCTTATAACGATTTCAAGGTTTGAGATGAGAATCCCTGGGTATTCGTTTAGCGGAAAGAATTCCCGGATGCCCGTTTATCTGAAAGAAATACATCGATTTAGAAGATCTATGCAGGCTGATAGTTCACATACTAACGGTATTCCCTATACTTGTGGTCTCATGTCAACTCCCCGTGACACCTGTTTCTTGGAGTGTGCTCTCAAGAGAGTCACTGGTGCTTTGGATTTTCCCTCAAACCACTCCATGAGGTATTTAAAGGAGTTAACAAGTTCAAGACCAATAAGCTTAGGGTCTCGATCCTTCACATCCCAAGTAACAAGCACAGAAGCTATAGGCCACTGGCTGAAAGCTGGAGACACGTACCACCTCAGACCTCCGAGACAGGGCGGCCAGTGCTCCAAGCCATTTTCGAGACCTTCTGTGTCCTGCACATCTGTCCTCCTGCAGCTAAGACAGATGGACGGAACCAATAAGTGAAAAAGCGCTTTAATACTAACTCAAAGCCAGCTTAAGTTCCTCTCCTGCCGCGTCCCCATTATCAGTGACTGCCACAGAAGAGCATCACGCTGACTGGGACTCGAGGCCTCGATCCTGAATTCTTGGGTGTGCTGTGCCTGAGAATTCAGTCGGCTTTAGAGCTTCTCTGGTTAGTTCCGAGGTACCCTTCCTCCTCACAGCTGCCTTTGTATTGGCCACCAAGCCCCGCTGCGGCCCACAGAACCTCTGATGTCGACTCACCCCCGAGACAGCAAAGGTGGCCTCAGTCAGGTTAATGAACAGAGGATGTCCGGCTGGAGCTGGAAACCGTCTACTTCTCCAACTCCCCTGTACTCCACTGCGTTTGTCAACTGATGTAATATTCCCTACAGTGTGTTTGTCAACTGATGTAATATTCCCTACAGTACAGCGTGATAGACTTGGATTTGAATCTTGCCTGCCCTCCCTCCTATTATCAGAGACAGTTTACTTCTCCCAACCCTGTTTTTCTCTCTCTTATATCTAAAACGGGACACTATCACCTGACTTTGGGAGGCTACAGTCAGGAGCAACTGAGATGAACAGCACAGGAAGGCTCCCACGAGGCAGGAAGCACACAGCCTCCCTATTTCTCATGATACTGTCTTGCAGAGCTGGGGTCTGGAAGCACCATAGGCTGTGCCCTCGCCTAGCAGCAAAGGTGGAGCTGGGGCGGTGGGGGGGTCAGGATATTGACAGCCATCCCTCGGAGAACGTTTGAGACTTACCGTACCTGGTTCTGGAGCGATTACTTCCTGCACCTCAGAGCAGGTTAGAAACAGGCATAAGGAAAGGGTAAGGTGCCGAGTCTGCATGTGATCAGTGAGCCAGGGTCTGGTCAATGACCGGGAGGTGGTGGTAGCGTAACGGGTAAATTCAGTGCCGGAGCTTTGAAGCTCCTGTCTCCCATAGCTTCCGGGCCTCTGTGGCTTTTTGCTCGGCTCCGTCTGTCCTCCCCCCCATCATTCTGACCCAGAATTCTCCTCCTCGTCCTTCTGTCGTGGGTAGTGGGGACTGCAGTCGGAGCTGGTGTCTCGTGCCCACCCGGCAGCCCCGGCACGAGGAGCAGAAAGCAGGGCTGGCAAGCAGGCACCAGGCAAGGCAGCCCAGGCTCCCACGGGCTGTGTGTCTCCAGCATGCCACAGGTTGAAGAACGGTACCCCTTTTCCTTTAGCGTCGAGAAAGCTAGGGCAGGGGAGGGCAACCGGCGAAGGAATAAACTTGAAGAGGAGACCGCATCCCACCTGCCTGGACAGAAAGCAAAGCAGGTGTTTCACGGATACACCTGCAGTTTCAAGATGAGTAAGCAAAGAGCGACAGCACCTGCAGGATGGGAGGAGGGAAAGAACGGAGCCATAAACACTTCCAGAAGAAGAGAATTTCTCCCAACGTGAAATGCACAGATAATTTAATGGAATTTACTTGATTTTCCCCTCTCAGGGTCTGACTTCAGGAAATCAAATTACAAAGTCATCATCACAGCCTAGATTTATTACAACTGACCTGCAGGCAAAAGGATAGAACTATTACATAAACACTTCGATTCCATGTATATATCTTAAATAGAGGAGGAATTCAAACAAGAATACAGGATAAAATATTCCAAAGCTCCAAGAAGCAGTTATGTTACTGAGCTCCATTTTTACAGACAAATAAGGCAATATCCCTGCACATTAGCTTTTTGATAATTTTTATACATTTTTCTATGGTACAAGAGAAAAATAACCAGAGCTCACAATGTACAGTTCTTACACTATTTTCACAGTTTGTGAACACTATACACCCTTTTGTTTTAATAAAGATACATTGTAATAAACTCCTTGCCCTTAAGTTTATAGTTTATAATAATCTATGATTAATACACTAAAATTGCCTTTTGATGTGGTCATCCACACAAGAGAACGGTCAGATGAAGCTCCTGGACAGTCAGAATTGCTTTTATCCCCACGTGTCTGATGGCAAAGTGACCCTAGGCGGAGCCAGACGGGAAGTGGACAGAAGAGCAACAGATTTCCTCTTGAGTCCCTGGGAGCGACGGAGGATGATGGCTTCGTGTGGTCGAAGGAAGACGTGCAGCAACGCTTCCTTCCAGAACACTGGGAAATCTAAGGTTTAGGAAGCCAGGCTGGGGGAGAGCTGGGGAAACTAGGCGAGTAGACCAAAGTGATAATTCATTTCTGATTCTGAAATTTACAGGGATGTCACTTGAAATGGCACCGTTCTCCCTCGACTGTTTTACAGCATTTGGGACGGTCGCCCTGGGCGGGGGCCCTGGCACCACCTGCCACCCTCTGGTTCTGACGGCGCCACCTGCCTCTCGGCCCACGGCTGCTGTCTGTCCCCTGCGCTAGAACCGCGCACAGCGCTGCTTAACCCCACGCAAGGCCGGACGCCCAGGGCCAGCGAGGCCACAACGACACAGAAGGGGAGCCCAGCTCCCGAGGAGGTGAAGAAGCATAGCAACGGGAGGCGGGTTTCAATGGCCTCACAACTATTCTGGGGTGGTCTGGGGGCTTAGGGGGCTTGATGGGTTTGGGGGTTGTTTTTTAATAGGGTTTTTTTTAATAGAGTTCCAATTCCAAAAAATAACAGTGATCTGTCAGAGACTCTCACAGGTGATGAGCTTCTCTAAGGGACTCTGCCGTCTCAGACCCTCCTCCGGTCAAACGCTCCTAGAAGACGCTCCCTTCACCTACCACGTCAGCAGGGCCCCACGTTTCTCAGCCTTTCAAACGTTAGAGCGTAGGAGGGATCTGGGGCTAAACATCCCTGGTAATTAAAAAGGGGTTTGATATAGGAAGGGGGGGGGAAGGCAAAATATTGGATTAAGCAAAAGTCACAGAGCGGCGACAGCCCAGATAGGCAGGGAGGGGGATTCAGAAACCGAGATCTGGGCCAGTGAGAGCAAAAGACTGAGGTTTGGTCTTATGCTGCCTACAAGCAATCTCTATGTAATCAGTCAAGGCACATCGCTTCTAGCTGCTTCTCCCTGGGAGCGAGCTGTGATGGCTGAAGGATCAGGCTTGGGACCGAGGGGATACGTAGCTGCTACGAGTCGTCCCAGATCAGACGCTAGGGTTGGAGACATCTGTACACTCTGCCCTCCGTACGTTGTTCTTGTTTCAGTCCGGCTGGTCTACGGCAGATGGGACATCAAGTTGGCGGCACACCGAATTCTGAGAATGAAGATTCTTGGGATCAGCACCTTCTTTGACGAGTGGCAGACTCCTGAGTCTTCCCGATGAAGAGCAGAAGGACCGGTAAAGGAGAGAAGAACACATTCTGTCCTGTCTCAATATTTCACTGTCCACCTCTTTGAACGCAACATGGTTTTTGGTAAAGATAAATTCATTCTAATTTCATGTGATATTTCGAACAGGAAATTTGGCTGAGCACATCGATCCCCGAACATCGACTGTGACGGTAAAGCAACAGAATATCAAATCAGTAAATCTATTGCACTTGGTGAAGAAAGTAAATTCCTCCTTTGTCTCCCAGCTCCAGAAGGCCGTGTGTCTCGTCGGCTGCACCAGCTCTTCTCACTCCAGCCCAAGTCTCTCTGTTCAGACATAGCACGTCCATCACCGCGCCCTTCCGGCACTTGGAAGTCTGACAAACACCATTCCAGTAGCTGCGCCTCCAGGTTTCGAGTCTAGAAATGAATTTAAGATGTGATCTCATCACAGTCAACAAATTGATCGTACTGACTTCCACATTTCATGAGTAAGTTCATCACAAAAGAGCAGGATGAGGTCTCTCTGACCAGCACTAACACTGTGTGATCCGTCGGGTGTCACGGGGATGCACGTTCTAGGTGACGGGAGTAGACAGACATGATGGAAACGAACACCAAATTTATTGCACATGGTGTCTGGGCGAGCAATAAAAACACTGTGATACGGGATGAAAATTCTTTACGTCTTGCTTCCTCTCAGCCCTTTTTTCTCGAGTCTGACGTAGCAGCGCCATCAGTCGACGTACATGGGAGAGCTGGGGGTCGCTGGCATCTGATCCAGGATTTTACACACGTAGCAGGCGACCTCTACGCTACGCTCTTCATACATCAAAATAAAGGGATGTTTCTGCAAGAAAATTGAACAGGGAGAAAGAAAAGACAAGACATCAAAGTTCGTGTCAGAGCCCACACTGAGCTTGTCCCAACTGCGACGGGGCACAGAAGCGAAGGCTCCAACCACACGTGGCCGCACAGAATCGTGGCAGCGGCTCAGAGAGAGGCAAGCGGAGACGCAGCGGCGGATGCAGGCATGCCCGATCCGGACGAGCCGCCAGGGCAGCGGAGTCGGGAAACTAATCTCTACACCGGGAGCAAGTGTTGAGGCAGAAAGCGGAGCTGGGGCCTCTGCTGCCATCTGAGAGCCAAGAAGAGCTGCAGGAAGACCGGCTGCCGTTCCTCCTGGAACACAGACCTCAACTTCACCTCCCATTTCCCCACGAGCAGAAGAAGGATCTTAGAGGAAAGACTGCCAGTGCCTCAGACCCCGTTCCAAGAGGGTCAACGGGATCCCATCCCGGGAGCTTCTGCCCCGCCTCCCGCAAAGCACCCCCCCACCGGTCACATGCCATCTCTGTCAGTACTTTTCTTCGCGGCTCCTCTGAGTCCGCTGACCGCGCATGCGTAGAGTCACCGCTGGCGCTGACCACAGGCTGGACCTAACGCCCCGCACAGCTAGACAGCGGGTCTTTCCTAAACAGATCCCCGCATTATTAGATCGGGGTTTTCTTCGCTGCCGACACCGATGCCACATCCAGGACAGCTTACGGCGCCCGAGTCCCAGGGATGGGCGAACCGTCAGAGACGGGAATCCGCTGTGTGAAGCAAATTTGCGCGAGAGCATTTCATGAAGGCAGAAGCAGCACAAGAGAGTCTCTCGGGCTGTTACGCACACACAGACCGTGCAGGGGAAGGTGGCTCCTTTAAAGCGAGCGGTACAATTCTCTGGGGTAATGTTTATGACACGTCAAGGCCAAAATTTTCCGTGAGAATCCAGCTAGTAAACTGATAGGAAAATTATAACTTCCAATGTGCTCTTTCCAAATATCTGTTTCAAACATTTTTAAAAATTACTCAGTTAGGTCAAGCTGTTTGTCTGGACGCAGAGGACCGTTACTTGCGTAGTAAACTGGCACGCTAAGCGAATTCGCAGCGAGGAAGTATCTCAGCTTCCCAAAGGTAAAAAAAAAAAAAAAAAAAAAAAAAAAAAAAAAAAAAAAAAAAAAAAAAGAATATAAAATAAAAGAAAATAAAATTCCCGAAGTCTCATACTCACCAGAAGTTCTTTATACTTTGGCCTTTTGGATTCATCCTTCGTAAGGCTAAAATAACATAAAAATACCATTAATAAAATGGAGACACAGTTACCAAGTATTTTTCTTTTCACAAACGAAATATTACAAAGAATCAAGCAGTTTTTTCCTTCAGTTACAAAAGTAACAATGAGGACAACCCACCAAACATAAAAAACACAAAAAATTAGACAATCTATAATCTAAGGATTTACCCTGAGGATATTCAGTGTAGAAGCATTAGTGAAAAATCAGAAACGAGGTAACCACTGAAAATTGGATAAATTATGGCACAGATGCATGGCAGAATACTGCACAGTTAAATATATGAATGTGTAAGTATAAAATTTTGTGTGCGCGCACGCATACGTGCACGTGTTTTCTAAATATATACACGGGTATTTTTTTTTTTAAGATTTTATTTATTTATTGGACAGAAGAGAGACAACAGCGAGAGAGGGAACACCAGCAGGGGGAGTGGGAGAGGAAGAAGCAGGCTCCCAGCCGAGGAGACTAATGCAGGACTCAATCCCAGGGCTCTGGGATCACGCCCTGAGCTGAAGGCAGACGCTTAATGACTGAGCCACCCAGGCGCCCCTCTAAACGTATACACGAGTATTTATACAGACACTGCCTCAGAGAAGCCAGAGTCTGGGAAGTAAACTACATACAAACTTTATCAATTATCCTTAGATTTTGAAAATTTTTGCATTCTGAATCTCAATGCTGTGTTCTCTGGTCCAAAAGTCGACAACGTGGCAACCTCACTAAAGACGATACTGATACACGGAACCCTCCGCCCGGACGATATTCCCCCTTGAACCCTACCTTGTCTAGTTCATGTTGCCAGAAGTATCTTCATGTTGTTTCTATTTCCCAGATTCGTCCTGGACTGTATCTTAATCACCCGTCTCCTCCAACTTCAATTAGATGCATTTTTTTTTTCATTATCAAAAGTTAATTAGGGGAACCAGGGTGGCTCAGTCTGTTAAGTGTCCAACTCTTTGATTTTGGTTCAGGTCATGACCCCAGGGTCGTGAGACTGAGCCCGTGTCAGGCTCTGCGCTCAGTGGTGAGTCTGCTTGAGATTCTCCCGCTCTCCCTGCCCCTCACCCCACTTGTTCTTTCTTTCTCTCAAATAATGAAATCTTTTTTTAAAAAAAGCTAATACTGGCAACATGGTTCAGCGATTTCTACAGTTGGCGCCGTGTTCTGTGTTGCCCAGACTGCCGCTACACGGAATTCACGAACGCACGGCGCCCCCCAGCAGCCAGCCACCAGCCTCTCAGGGGCGACCCCGGTGAAGACAGCCACCTTAGCCTCCCTGGGGCAGCCTGAGCTAGTGACTGTGCCACAAAAGGGTAGAGAAATCCAGATCCTTGACCACGTAAGGCCGACCTCGGAGGGCTGCCCCCGGAGGGCCACCCCAGCAGCACGGCTCGCTCGGGGGTCCACGGAGCCCCCACTGAGAACGCACTACAGCCCAACTTCAGCTCGAGAGCTGCTGCAAGGTCACTGCCACCTCATCAGCTTTCTGCACACCGTTCTCTGCCTTCCAGGGAACCAACCTGCAACCCCCTTCTGCTGGGTTCATACCCCTTCTTGGCCAAGTCTCTCTTTTCTAACAAACTATGAGTGGTAAACTCTTAGTCTTTCCATCCCCCAAAAAAATCTGTATTTCCTCCTTGTTTTGAATGATAACTGAATGCCCTGGTATAAAACTGGAGGACAAGGTTAACAATTATATTTCTTCCATACTCTGGAGCTATGACTCGTTTTCTGGCAAATACTATTGCTGATAACAATTTGGTAGCAGTCTAATAAATTGCTCCCTCACAGACATTCTATCTTCCTGCTAACTTATACCTTATCATTGTTCTGCACTTACTTCAATGCATTTAGGTATAAATTTACTTTGGTTTATCCTACATGGTACTGAGTCTTTAATTTCAATCTGAGAACATATCCTAGATCATGTCTCAAATGCTTTTCACTATTGTCTCCAATATTGCTTCTCCACTTCCAAAATTATCTTGTCATTTTCACTACATACATCTGAGAAGTTCCCGTTCTATTTTCCTTGGTACTTAACTGCTTTTTTTTAAAAAAGATTTTTTTTTTTTAAGATTTTATTTATTTATTTGACAGAGATAGAGACAGCCAGCGAGAGAGGGAACACAAAGCAGGGGGAGTGGGAGAGGAAGANTCATTTTCACTACATACATCTGAGAAGTTCCCATTCTATTTTCCTTGGTACTTAACTGCTTTTTTTTTTAAAGATTTTATTTATTTATTTGTCAGATCGAGAGAGAGAGAGAGAGAGAGAGAGAGTAAGTGCACATAAGCAGGGGGAGCAGGAGGCAGAAGGAGAAGCAGACTCCCNAGATTTTATTTATTTATTTGTCAGATCGAGAGAGAGAGAGAGAGAGAGTAAGTGCACATAAGCAGGGGGAGCAGGAGGCAGAAGGAGAAGCAGACTCCCAGCTGAGCAGGGAGCCCGACACAGGACTCAATCCCAGGGCCCCAGGACCACGACCTGAGATGAAGGCAGACACTTAACCCACTGAGCCACCCAGGCACCCCTAAACTGCTCTTTGATACAGTTTAATCTGTGTCATGTTGGGAAATTCCTCAGGCTTATCTGCCAACTTCCCCAATTCTGTCCTCAATTGTTTCCAGTCTACAGTTCATCAAATCTGCTGTCCTTTGTAATGATATATTTTTTCATTTCTAAAACTTCTATTAAGTTTTCATATCCAACTATTTCTTTCATTGCTGTTTTACTTCTTCCTCAGTTTTAACAGAACTTACACCTTCACTTCCTTGGACATCCTAAATACTTTAGGATTTTATTTTTAACTATATTCGAGACTATACCATAAACTCAGCTTGATTTAAAGTAAACTCACGTTCTGTTTTATTAGTTCATTTTCTTAGCATTAGATCCCATGTATTTTGGAATTCGGGTTTGCAGGGTGTGCACGCTTATCCATACCTCTGTTCAACAATTCTCTGAGCGCCTACTAAGTACTATGAACTGAAGCAACAGCTAGACAGACAGCAGTTTCATATGCTCGGGTCCACCGGTATAGAACAAGGTCCCATAATGGCTCTTTGGAGTTCCCGTCCCCTGCTGACGTTAGGATTATTACAGACCCAGTCCTCTGGTTATCTATGACCCCACCACTGCAGCAAACTGTGGCCCAGGCAGCGACTGACACGAGTATGTCGTTCACTCCCCAGATTCTGTCTTCTAAGCAGAGCCGGATCCTGTGGATCCCTGTCTAGAAAAGAGCACTGGTCAACCTTCGATGCCGCAGGAAGTAACGTCCCAGCTGCCACTGCCTGCTTCTAGGCCTGGGGAGAGCAAGGCCAAAGCCGCAGACCTCCACAGCATTTTATACGTCCTTCCATCCAGCTGCCATCCACGCTGATATTTACTTTGTAAAGCTGCCACGACTTTTTGGTTTTCGATTTTTCCATGTCATTTACTGGAGCAAAAAGCTGCCAACGTAGAAACTCATGATGCCACATGAGTAGGAGCGTTGAACCAAATTATTAACACTATCTTCTGTTTCAGAATTCCTGCTGCCATTAGCAATCATGTTAACCCCAACTAGTTAAGCCCCGTCACCCAAGAAGGTAGCCACATGTCAAGTTCATTCCAATGAAATAAAATTTTAAAATGTATTCCCTTAGCCACCTCTCAGGTGCTCTGGGCTGGGCAGGGAGGGCTGCGACACATTTCCATCATCTCCAAAAGTTCTGCGGCAGCCTCAGACCCACTTTTCAGTTTACTGATCTCCCTTCAATTACGCTGAATCTATCTGCTGCTTTTCATCCAGCTACTGAGTTTTCAGTTTATGCTTTTTATGTCTGGACGTTCAGTTTGGTGCTTCGTAAGTTTCTGTTTCTTGCTTATATTTCCAAGCTTCTTCTTTGTTTTTCTTTAAATTTATGAAAAACTTCTTTCTGACTCTCATTATTCTCATATCTGAAGTCCTCAGATGTATTCCTGCTATCAGTCGTTTCTACTAGTTCTCATTCCCTGGATGAATGTTGGAATTTCTCCTCAACAACTCATACTGCTTTTGACTTTACCTTTGGGAATTCTTGGGTCCCAGCTTGAAGGATCTGGTCTTGCTTCTGCCGATCGACTGAGTCTTTCCAATCAGTACCCTATTACAATACTTACCTGCCCTAATTTATTTCTTTAAGTCACTTTTTTTTTTAATTGAAGTACGTTGATACACAATGGTCATTGGTTTCAGGTATACAACAGTGATTCAACAAGTCTATATATTACACTGTGTTCCCACCTGTCACCATACAACGTTATTACAGTATCACTGACCGTGTTCCCTACGCTACACCTGTCACCCTACAACGTTATTACAGTATCACTGACCGTGTTCCCTATGCGGCACCTGTCACCATACAACGCTATTACAGTATCACTGACCGTGTTCCCTATGCGGCACCTGTCACCACACAACGCTATTACGGTATCACTGACCGTGTTCCCTATGCGGCACCTGTCACTGTACGCTATTACAGTATCACTGACCGTGTTCCCTATGTTGCACCTGTCACCACACAACGCTATTACGGTATCACTGACCGTGTTCCCTATGCGGCACCTGTCACTGTACGCTATTACAGTATCACTGACCGTGTTCCCTATGTTGCACCTGTCACCACACAACGCTATTACGGTATCACTGACCGTGTTCCCTATGCGGCACCTGTCACTGTACGCTATTACAGTATCACTGACCGTGTTCCCTATGTTGCACCTGTCACCACACAACGCTATTACGGTATCACTGACCGTGTTCCCTATGCGGCACCTGTCACTGTACGCTATTACAGTATCACTGACCGTGTTCCCTATGTTGCACCTGTCACCACACAACGCTATTACGGTATCACTGACCGTGTTCCCTATGCGGCACCTGTCACTGTACGCTATTACAGTATCACTGACCGTGTTCCCTATGTTGCACCTGTCACCACACAACGCTATTACGGTATCACTGACCGTGTTCCCTATGCGGCACCTGTCACTGTACGCTATTAC
>NC_048234.1:6783608-6791209 GCF_002007445.2 Ailuropoda melanoleuca | reverse complement strand
AGATCGAGAGAGAGAGAGAGAGAGAGTAAGTGCACATAAGCAGGGGGAGCAGGAGGCAGAAGGAGAAGCAGACTCCCAGCTGAGCAGGGAGCCCGACACAGGACTCAATCCCAGGGCCCCAGGACCACGACCTGAGATGAAGGCAGACACGTAACCCACTGAGCCACCCAGGCACCCCTAAACTGCTCTTTGATACAGTTTAATCTGTGTCATGTTGGGAAATTCCTCAGGCTTATCTGCCAACTTCCCCAATTCTGTCCTCAATTGTTTCCAGTCTACAGTTCATCAAATCTGCTGTCCTTTGTAATGATATATTTTTTCATTTCTAAAACTTCTAATAAGTTTTCATATCCAACTATTTCTTTCATTGCTGTTTTACTTCTTCCTCAGTTTTAACAGAACTTACACCTTCACTTCCTTGGACATCCTAAATACTTTAGGATTTTATTTTTAACTATATTCGAGACTATACCATAAACTCAGCTTGATTTAAAGTAAACTCACGTTCTGTTTTATTAGTTCATTTTCTTAGCATTAGATCCCATGTATTTTGGAATTCGGGTTTGCAGGGTGTGCACGCTTATCCATACCTCTGTTCAACAATTCTCTGAGCGCCTACTAAGTACTATGAACTGAAGCAACAGCTAGACAGACAGCAGTTTCATATGCTCGGGTCCACCGGTATAGAACAAGGTCCCATAATGGCTCTTTGGAGTTCCTGTCCCCTGCTGACGTTAGGATTATTACAGACCCAGTCCTCTGGTTATCTATGACCCCACCACTGCAGCAAACTGTGGCCCAGGCAGCGACTGACACGAGTATGTCGTTCACTCCCCAGATTCTGTCTTCTAAGCAGAGCCGGATCCTGTGGATCCCTGTCTAGAAAAGAGCACTGGTCAACCTTCGATGCCGCAGGAAGTAACGTCCCAGCTGCCACTGCCTGCTTCTAGGCCTGGGGAGAGCAAGGCCAAAGCCGCAGACCTCCACAGCATTTTATACGTCCTTCCATCCAGCTGCCATCCACGCTGATATTTACTTTGTAAAGCTGCCACGACTTTTTGGTTTTCGATTTTTCCATGTCATTTACTGGAGCAAAAAGCTGCCAACGTAGAAACTCATAATGCCACATGAGTAGGAGCGTTGAACCAAATTATTAACACTATCTTCTGTTTCAGAATTCCTGCTGCCATTAGCAATCATGTTAACCCCAACTAGTTAAGCCCCGTCACCCAAGAAGGTAGCCACATGTCAAGTTCATTCCAATGAAATAAAATTTTAAAATGTATTCCCTTAGCCACCTCTCAGGTGCTCTGGGCTGGGCAGGGAGGGCTGCGACACATTTCCATCATCTCCAAAAGTTCTGCGGCAGCCTCAGACCCACTTTTCAGTTTACTGATCTCCCTTCAATTACGCTGAATCTATCTGCTGCTTTTCATCCAGCTACTGAGTTTTCAGTTTATGCTTTTTATGTCTGGACGTTCAGTTTGGTGCTTCGTAAGTTTCTGTTTCTTGCTTATATTTCCAAGCTTCTTCTTTGTTTTTCTTTAAATTTATGAAAAACTTCTTTCTGACTCTCATTATTCTCATATCTGAAGTCCTCAGATGTATTCCTGCTATCAGTCGTTTCTACTAGTTCTCATTCCCTGGATGAATGTTGGAATTTCTCCTCAACAACTCATACTGCTTTTGACTTTACCTTTGGGAATTCTTGGGTCCCAGCTTGAAGGATCTGGTCTTGCTTCTGCCGATCGACTGAGTCTTTCCAATCAGTACCCTATTACAATACTTACCTGCCCTAATTTATTTCTTTAAGTCACTTTTTTTTTTAATTGAAGTACGTTGATACACAATGGTCATTGGTTTCAGGTATACAACAGTGATTCAACAAGTCTATATATTACACTGTGTTCCCACCTGTCACCATACAACGTTATTACAGTATCACTGACCGTGTTCCCTACGCTACACCTGTCACCCTACAACGTTATTACAGTATCACTGACCGTGTTCCCTATGCGGCACCTGTCACCATACAACGCTATTACAGTATCACTGACCGTGTTCCCTATGCGGCACCTGTCACCACACAACGCTATTACGGTATCACTGACCGTGTTCCCTATGCGGCACCTGTCACTGTACGCTATTACGGTATCACTGACTGTGTTCCCTATGCCGCACCTGTCACCGTACAACACTATTACAGTATCACTGACCCTGTTCCCTATGCTGCATCTTTCATGTCCATGACTTATTCATTCTACGGCTGGAAGCCTGGACCTCCCACTCCCCTCCACCCATTTCACCNTGCACCTTTCATGTCCATGACTTATTCATTCTACGGCTGGAAGCCTGGACCTCCCACTCCCCTCCACCCATTTCACCTATCTCCCCTCCCTCCCCTCTGTCAACCAACAATTCTCAGTATTTATGGGTCTATTTCAGCTTTTTGTTTATTCATTTGTTTTGCTTTTTAGATTCCACATATAAGTGAAATCATTTCCTTTGTCTTTCTCTGACTTGTTTCATTTAGCATGATCTCCTCTAGGTCCATCCCTGTTGTAACAAATGGCAAGATTTTCTTCTTTTTATGGCCAAGTAATATTCCTCTATTCCACTGCATATGTGTGTGTGTGTATAGATATACACATACACACACAGGCACGCACACACATACATGCACACACAACCCCCCCCAACGTCCTTATCCATTCATCGATGGATGGACACAGATTGCTTCCATATCTTGGCTACTGTAAATAATGTTGCAATAAACGTAAGGGTACATATATACCTTTGAATTAGTTTTTTCATTTTTTTTGGCTAAATACCCAGTAGTAGAACTACTGGATTATATGGTATTTCTATTTTTAATTTTTTTAGGAACTTCTGTACTGTTTTTCACAGTAGTTGCACCAATTTACATTCCCACCAACAGTACACAGAGGATCTTTCTTCTCCAGCTCCTTGCCAACACTCATATTTCTTGTCTTTTTAATTCTAGCCATTCTGACAGGTAGGAGNATATGGTATTTCTATTTTTAATTTTTTTAGGAACTTCTGTACTGTTTTTCACAGTAGCCGCACCAATTTACATTCCCACCAACAGTACACAGAGGATTTTCTTCTCCAGCTCCTTGCCAACACTCATATTTCTTGTCTTTTTAATTCTAGCCATTCTGACAGGTAGGAGGTGATATCTCATTGTAGTGTTGATCTGTTTTCCTTGATGATGAGTGACATTAAGCATCTTTTCACGTGCCCTTGGCCATCTGGATGTCTTCTTTGAAAAAATGTCTACGCAGGTCCTCTGCCCATATTTTAACTGAATTATCTGCAGTGTTTTGGTGTTGAATTGTATGAGTTCTTTATATATTTCGGATATTCACCCCTTATCGGACATCTTACCTCCTGTAGTTTCTGATTTCACTTAGCTTTCGAACTCTGTGGACTCCTTAGTTTTGTACCAACTCGGATACATTTAAAAAGATAGCATAAAATGTTTATCCAGTATTTTGGTAGTTTCAGTGCAATTATTGTCCAAGACTGAATCCAGCCTAAAAACCTGCAGTCCACACTCATCATTCCACAGCTGTTTCTCCACTCTTCGGGTATTGCTCTGATTTTGTGTCTTTCTTCGCTGGTGTGTACGTTTATGTGTGCCTGTTTGAAACGGAAGCTTGTCAAGTTTTCTTTATCTTTGCAATGCATAAAACAACAGCAAAATATTACAATATCCCTAGACATGACGCTTTTTTTCCCCTTTTAGTTAATTTGGTCTGGTACTTTTAAGGACTCAAGTTTTTCTTCAAGTAAAGATCATTTTCATCTTAATTCTCTGTCCACAATCAGGTAAGTGGAATCTCTGGATTTTTTTTCTCCAAGGCTCTCATCATTCGTCTTCTGTTCATCTTTTTATCCCTTTCATCTGCAAGATTAACTCAAGGGTGTTGCCTACGTCAGAGATCCAGTCAACCCGGTAACACCCACTTCGCTATGTACCAACATTGCCTCCCCCTTCGATTCAGAAACCATGTCTGCTACTTGGAAACTTCCTGAATTCAAATTAGTCCGTTCTCAGCAGCTTCTTCCCTGACTTTTCCAGTGGCACATTTTACAAGGGTATGTTTGTTCCAGTTTTTCAGACAGATACAATTCTCATCTCATCTTCAGTTCTTTTTCTTTGTGCCCCACAGACATCCATGCTGACTAAACATCGCAAGCTGACTCTGGTCACAGACCTCAGTGACTGGGACAAAGAGTGGAGAGCCCTCCCTAGAGCACCATCATCTCGCCAAGGGATCTGTTTCCTGGGTCTGTGGGAACAGCTCCCACCATCCTCCTCGGCCGCTAACCAACACAAGTGTCCTCACAGGGAGTCACTGCAGCAAAGCCTGAGCCAAGTGTAAGGCAGGAGTGAACACTGCCACCGAGCCCCAGCCGTGTCTGGGATCCACTACGGAAAACACTCCCTCAAGAGATTTCTAGGATCAAGATGTGCTTCCTAATGTGGCCTGGCCCCCAAGCTGCCTCCTCTCCCAGGTCCTCTGTGCCAAGCTGAGGAATTCCCGAGCAGGTCTCATATCCTGCCTGTGGCATTTTCCCTCTCCACACAGCAAACTGGAGACCAGTCGGCCCATCCCGGCATTCAGCCTCATCCTCCCAACTTCACAAGAACTCCTCAAGGATAGTATTTTTGCCCCTTTTCAGAACAAGTGAAGGCTTTTAAAAATTCCATTAATGCTTTAAAAATAGGAAGTTAGGGGGCGCCTGGGTGGCACAGCGGTTAAGCGTCTGCCTTCGGCTCAGGACATGATCCCGGCGTTATGGGATCAAGCCCCACATCAGGCTCCTCTGCTATGAGTGCTTCTTCCTCTCCCAGTCCCCCTGCTTGTGTTCCCTCTCCCGCTGGCTGTCTCTATCTCTGTCAAATAAATAAATAAAATCTTTAAAAAAATAAAAATAAAAATAGGAAGTTAAAGCAGGGAGGAACGTAAACTGTGTGCTGGTATCGTCACTTTGGTCCCTAAGCCCTCATCTCCTTTTTATTCCTTTAGCAAACTTTTAATTGAAGCATATTTTCAGCAAAGAACACACATCCTAAGTGTAGAATAAAAATAAGAGGAACCTTATTCTGACCCTATTACCTTTTATTCCTTCTTGTCTGCTTTTTAAATTTCATGTAAATGAAACCATACATGCTGTCTTACGTCGTCCTTCTTTCACTCAATACCGTTTGAGATTTACCCTGTTGCCGAGCGTGGCAACGGCCCCCCTTCGATGCCGCATAGCGCCGTGGGAACAACGCTAGAACTTACTGTCTACTCTACTGTTGATAGAGGCGTCTCTTTCCCGTTGGAGGTGATTAGGAATATGTGGTTCTGGACATCCTTACGTGTGTCTTCTAGCATGCTTCTGTCTGAGCTTTCGCGAGGCACGTACTTGGGACTTGAACTGCTGGAGCACACCGTATGCACCAGCTGTATTCCACCAGCTCTAGGAGATCCTGCCACAGCTTCTCAGAGGGACTGCTCCAACTTACAGGCCTGCAAGTACCGTATGGGACTTCCAGTTGCTTCACATGGCCCAGGTACCATCAGTCTTTTTAAACTGTAGTCATTTCTGGTGATTGTAATTGTGTTTCATTGTAGTTTTGATTTGCGTTCCCCTGATGCCAATAATGCCGAATGAACACCCTTTCATATGTTTACTGAGCACCTGAATGTCATCCTTTTAAGCACCTTTTCAAGTATTTGGCCATTTTGGGTTGTCACTTTCATATTTATAAGTGTTTTGTACTCACGAGCACTCTTTACATATTCTGATTGAAATCCTTTTTCAAAAATCTGTATGGCAAGGACACTGCACGGTTGGCATTTTATTCAGTGGTGTCTTCTAATCAACAGACATTCCTAATTTTAACAAAATCTCTTCTTTTATGCTTGGTTGCTTTCTGTGTGCTGTTGAAGAAATCTTAATCTATCCAAAGGCCATGAGAATATGTTCCCGTACCTTCCATACGTGTTTAACTTACACGACTGAAGAAACTCAGTTTGGCCAAAAAACAGCTCAAGGGGAGGACTGAGAAATGTGACTAGAGTGATAAACCAGGTCCAGATCATAATGGGTTTTGAAAGCCATGTTAATTTAGAATTTTTTTTTAAGGGCCATGGGCAGCCTCTAGACCAGGGCTCCCCAGTCTTTTTTAATCATTGCCCCTTCCTTCCTGTGAAATTTAAACATATCTGTTTATATTCCGTAGCAGCCCTCTGGAGGGCTGCAAACAGTTATGTTACCCAAGAATTTCTGCCTCTCCAGAACACGTTTTTGCCCCCTTTGGGGTGATGATGTCACTCTGTTATAAACTCTAGACAGTTTTAAACAAAAAGTAACATGACCAGACATGCACCATAAAAAATACAACTCTGACAAAAAGGAGCGTGGTCTGGAACAGAGTGATACTGGGCTATGAGGAGAGCCAGTAGAAACCTGAATGGTCCAGGTCAGAGAGGACAGAAAATGCCCCAGGACAGTGGAAGGGAAGATGGACAAATGTGGAAAGCTGATAGAAGCAGGTCCTAAAAACAGATGTACTTCTGACTACAGCCCCGATGATCTGGAGAATGACCTGCAACCATGCACCTACTCAGGGAAAACAATGAGACGCTGATGTCTATGACCATTATCTGTAGGGGAGAACTGGCACCAAGAGACACAGAAATAAAAAATACACGAGCACTACACATGTGGACAACAACACCAATAAAGAGATCAAGGGATTAAGAAGAAAGCAATTCTGGTGGAGGGTTCACAGGTGATCATTTTAGAAATTCTGCTCCACGAATCACACAGATTAACCAAATTGCTTCATTAAAATGGAATATATACAATGATCGCATGCAATTCTATGATCTGCATACTTCTGTGCAAACTGGTAAAAGTAGATATTTTTAAAAAGGAAGAAGAGCCAATTTGAATCATCCTAACGGCCTTCTTCCTAGAAAACCTTGAGGTATTCCTCTCCCCCTGGAGAGCAAAAGTAGAAATTAATTACAAAAGATGAAGTATTTTTCTAATTGTATTTTCTAATTATTCGAATATTTCCTAATTATTTGAAAAGAGGGCAATGCTAGACCGTGAAACGTAAGTCTTAAAGGGACTAGAGGAGCGAGAAACGGCAGTGCTGGCAAGAAAAAAATTCTGAGGAAAAGAAAAGCATTTTCAAGAAGGCTTTTTGCTCATAAACATATCTTTTTTTTTTTTTTTAAAGATTTTATTTATTTATTTGACAGAGATAGAGACAGCCAGGTGAGAGAGGGAACACAAGCAGGGGGAGTGGGAGAGGAAGAAGCAGGCTCATAGCAGAGGAGCCTGACGTGGGGCTCGATCCCATAACGCCAGGATCACGCCCTGAGCCGAAGGCAGACGCTTAACCGCTGTGCCACCCAGGCGCCCCTACATATCTTATTTTTAAATCATGTTGGATAAATTATCAAAAATATTCAAATGGTAATGAAACAGGTTTCATTTTAACCAAGGACTGAGGGGCGCCTGGGTGGCACAGCGGTTAAGCATCTGCCTTCGGCTCAGGGCGTGATCCC
>NC_048234.1:6686363-6783496 GCF_002007445.2 Ailuropoda melanoleuca | reverse complement strand
CCTGCTTCTTCCTCTCCCACTCCCCCTGCTTGTGTTCCCTCTCTCGCTGGCTGTCTCTATCTCTGTCAAATAAATAAATAAAATCTTTAAAAAAACAAAAAAACACAGACTGAAACAGTACAAAGCACGACTGGATTCCTGCCATATCTGCACGTTTATTTTTACGTTCTACGCACACGGGTGTGCACGTGCACACACACCGTTAGAAGGGCACAAACACCACCAGGGGTCGGTTCACTCCTCCCTTGGAACAGGTTTCAGAGAGCCAGCATGTGGTCCGCCAGCTGCGCTCATGGCCTGGCTCCAGCACACGCACACCACCGCATTAGAGGCCGAGTCAGAGTGGAGATCCGCCCCTGCGCCTGCAGTCTGACCTGGGCGGGTCCTGACTTAGCAAAAGCTCCAGGTGATTCCAGTACAACTGCACTGTTAGACCCACATCAGACTAGGATGACCAGTCCCGCCTGGGTTCTATGTGTGGTACAAGGTACTCGGAATCTGGAGGCAGCAGCCCCCCGACCCCGACATCTGTTTTTCATCAGTATTCAGTCATAGAGTGAGAGAGCGATGCCCTCCAGGCCAGCTGGAACCTTCCGTGTGGCCAGTGTGACCCAGAGTCGCAGCTAGGAAGCAGAGTGATCGGAAGAAGCTCCCCTTCCCCAGCGTAAAGGACCAAGGCAGCTAAGAATAAGTAAGCCTCGCTGTCCTCAACACATGGTTTTCGAGAACTCAGAAATCGAGTACTCACCACAAGTTGACAAAGTTGATGAAGCTCGGGGAGAACTCCCTTTCTTCAGAGTTACTCAGCTGTGGAGGGTCCCCTTTGACGACTTGTGTGAGTTGATCAAATACACTATTCCACTTTGGATAAGGAAACCGGCCTGTGGCTAACTCGTACTAGAGAGAACACAGAGAGAAAAACAAAATACACTGGGCATTACCGACTACTCCTCGCTGGAACACCCACATTGAAAATCTGAATTCCAAGCAAAATTCTTGTAAAGCCTTGAATCAAACCCAGATGAGGGTGAGGGGAAATTTTCACAGGTAGTAAGACTAAGTGGAAGGGCTATTTAGAAATCAAGATAAGAGAAGATCAACTGAGTTCGAGGACGGGGACTAAAAGGAAACGCCAGATTTAAACCCAGACACTGTCACCGCTGCCTGAGCACCAGGTAGCCCTTAACTCTGACTCCTTTGTATGAAGAATCCTGGAAGGCTGGTTCTAGAACTTTCCTGGTGCAAAGTGTGCACAATCTGTAGTTATCTGAATGGAAAGCCATGTCCAGAACAGTGGCCAAAGTCATTTTTAAGCTAAGAGAACTTTCAACCAACAAAAGCCCAACCTGAGCTCAAAGGAAGCAACATGCAAATTCTGTTCTCCAGCCAACCTGGGGTTACTATAATTTCACCCACAGGCAGATATTTCTGTAACTGAAGAACTCAAGTCTGGGTCAAACCCCAAATCCTGAACCCCAATAACGGTGCTCGGGACAGTATCTCTAAACCACACCAAACCAGATCTGAAGGGTCTTACGGACATATGTCCCAACGCACCAAAGGTCAAACATACCTGTGGACTATTTTCTCACCTTTCTCTCACTCTGTTCTGAGGATAATGAAAACCAAATGAAAACCAAAAAATTGTGCTTCTTCCAAAAAATGGGTCTAAATCTGCAGCATGGCCTAAATGAGCCCCTTGTTAGGTGCACTGACAGGTGATGGATATGGGAGGGTGAGACCTCCAAGCTCATCGGAGAAGAAGGCATCTGAGAGACAGTGCTGTCTGAGGTGACTCTCTCATAGCTTTCAGCTTAGGGCTATCGGATGGCATCGATTTAGTCAAATATTAAATTACTAGTTTATACAGTGAAAGGAAAGCTACCGAGCAAATGTGAGAGCATCCTCCAATGGGAGGCTGGGATGGGAAGTCCTCCTTCACCCTAAGATGGCACCTTCGGCTCACCACTGTCCCCAGTTACACACACGTCTGTGGGGGGCAGGCAGGCATGCCACACACAGGAAGAAATTCAGTCCTCTGGCTGAGGTTTCTTTTTGACATAAATACAGATGCTCAGGACAAAGTGAACCTTACTGGTTATTTACAACACTAGGAATAACTTCATCAGATTCATTCTTGAGAACAGATGTTAATAAGAGAAGGGAAAGGTAAAATGTACCACAGAAAGTGAAGGACTCAGGAACTTAGAAATTAATTTCACACATTTCTTAATTTTTATAAGATTATCCATATGGAAAATAGATTATGAAGCAATTGTAAGTACTGAATGCTTTGCTTTTAAACAAAGTTTAGCCAGATATACTAAAAGAACTTGCTGAAAATGTTTCTGTTAAAACTTTTCACAAAATTCTGTTTTTATGATGAAGTAAATACTCTCTGTAAACATAACCGGTTTGGACACAGGTGTTTCTGAATCGTGAATATCCTTTACATGCACGCAGTTAGGTACCTCGGCGGGAAGCTATAGGTTGTGCTGTAGGCCTTTGGACCAGTCACCACACCTAAAAGACGCCCAAGTTCCACGTTCTCTCCTAACTAACAAAGAAGGGATTACTTCCCTCCTTTGGTCAGCTGGCTTCACAATGAGAAAAGACTCCAGGAGGTGTTGCCCGTACCAGGTCACGAGGGAAACCGGAGGGAGTCTGCCACAGAGGTGAGCTAGTAGCCCTCAGTTCTCGGTACAGAGAATTCATTAGGCCCGGCAATGTGACTCGCCAGGATCACAAGCAAGGGTGTGTGATTCTCAACTACAGGAAGATCTCAAGACCACATAACGCCAGTGAGCAGATGGGGATTATTTACTGGGCTGCACAAAAATTCTCTGCTCAGAACCTGTGTTACCTCTGGGCTGTGGGACCTTTAAAAATGGGAGGAAATGAAAGGAGAAGTTTGGGCCACCTCCCACACAGGACACGGCCCCATCTAGTGATGGGAAATTCAAAGAACATAGAAGAAGCTGTCCCAAGTCAGAAAAATGCCGAGCTGTGGTAAAACAGCAAGCACAAGAAAAGAGAGCTACAATTTCAAAACAAAATTTACTAATGAGGAAGTAATAAGCACATAAAGATACTTCTAAGACAGAAGGAAAATTTCAGTACAGTCACAGGTGAGAAAGAAGAGTTTATTTCATTGTACTTAGTTGAGAATTAAGTAGCTTCCTCACTCTTCTTTCTCGGTGTCTCTTTAAGAACTTTTATTAGAATTATCCCCTAGGTAGCTCGTGTTCCTCCGGAACTGAGTTACTTTCAGCTCACTCGTTCGTGACTTTTCTATTCGGTGAACAGAAGATTCCAGGTAGAAACTATCCTCCTACAGGTAAACATGTCCGCCTGATGCACACGCCGTACAGAGTATTACCAGACATACTATTCTTGCCTCAGGTGGGAGGAGCCGGTCACCGCCGCACCAACTGCAGGTGGGCCGGCCTCCCCTGTCCCTGTTCTCGATGCAGGTGCTGACTCCTAGTAACTCTGGCCAAGAGATCCAGAGCGACACTGAAGGGCCCGAGGCACTGCATAAAACCTTGAGGAAAACCGTCAACTCTGGTTTGATTTTTAGAGCAAAATACAGACTTTTTTTCAACAACTAGAAGACATAGTCCCTGTGATTATAACCATAGAGAAAAAAATAGGTAAATAAAGTCAAAGACTAGAAGAGGCAAAAAGGAGAAAAAAAGCAGTTCTCATGAGGGGTGGAAGGCTGATAAAATTTTCTTTCCATTCTAAATTTCCTGCTACACCACCGTGACGAACATACCAATGTGATCCCCAAACTCCAGACATCAGAGCGGACGTCATATCCTTGTCGCGACGCACTCGGGTCTATTCTTTCAGGCTGGAACAGAAAGAGAAGTCATGGTCATTAATTACGCATATTCTCAAGGAGCAGGGTGGAAGCAACAGCTGGGTAGGGAGCCGAAATGCCAGCATACTCCTAGAAAAATCCACGTCTAGGGTCAGACTGGGAGTAACAGGAAGCCATCATCATACTGAAAACCAACAACAACAACAAAACCCAACCCAATACCACCTCCATAAAGGGAGCACAAAGCAACTCTTCTAATATTTTCCCCCAAAGGACTCACCAGCATTTACAAACCGGAAGCTGAGAAAAGAAAAAAGGAAGAAAACTGGAAAAGTGAAAAAAATAATTACAGGGTCAGATTAGTAAGCAAGTAGTGGTAAACAGAAAAAAAAAAAAAAAAAGAGTAAGTCTCGTCTGTCTTGTCTGTTTCAATAAGGCCACACCACAATATATCTGAGATACAAGCACAAACATGAGCCAAATCCATTGTAATTACTCCACCCACTCTTCATCATACAGCTAAATGCATCACTATGCGTCTCTTTAAAGATATCTATTAGTCATTTTTAACCAAATTAAGGCACTGTCAAAATATATTATCCTTTCATGCAAACAGCAAAAGTCATCTTTAGTAATTTCTGTGAAGGGAGCATTCTTTACATTTCCTTGAAATAAGGGACCATCATTTACATAGTGTGTCAGGGATGGAGAAGGAGGAGAGAGCCACTAGCACAGAGCTGACAACCGTCCTCAGCCAAGGCTGAGAGTCACTGCTATTGAAAGAAATGTCCAGGACTACAAGAGCTGACTGTGTTCTAATCTCTGCCTGTCGGCTAACAGCTAGTTTGGAGACCTAGTTTACGTAGTTTTGTTTTGAGCATGAGTACTGTGGCTGCATCAGTATTCACTGGAAGTTACTTCGTTTTTAGTTGTGAAAATATGTATTTAAGATGAGATATGAATTACATAAAAATCCCAGAGAGTCAACCAAGAGAGGACAACATTCTGTCCAACAACAGCATGATACACATTTTTCTCAAGGTTTTATGGAACATCCACTGATATAGACCATATTCGGGGCCACAAAACACACCTTATTTTTAAAAAGACAAATCATGCAAAGCACGTACTCAGATCACAAAATCACTAAATTAGAAAGCAGTAACAGAGAGTTACGTGGGAGCTCCCCAAATATCTGGAGATTAAACAGCACACTTCTTTTTTTTTTTTTTTGTAAGATTTTATTTATTTATTTGACAGAGATAGAGACAGCCAGCGAGAGAGGGAACACAAGCAGGGGGAGTGGGAGAGGAAGAAGCAGGCTCCCAGTGGAAGAGCCTGACATGGGGCTCCATCCCAGAACTCCAGGATCACGCCCTGAGCTGAAGGCAGACGCTTAACGACTGAGCCACCCAGGCGCCCCTAAACAGCACACTTCTAAGCAACACACCGATCACAGAGGAAGCCTCAAGTAAAACAACAACAACAACAACAACTAACTTTGCACTACATGCAAATGAAACAGAACTTATCAAATGTTGGGAAATGCAGTGAAAGTAGTATTGAGGGGGAAATTCATAGCACCAAATTCAAATACTAGAAGACAAGACAGATCGCAATCAATACGTCACTTTACAACTTCAAGGAATTAAACAGAAGAACAAGTAAAATAGACAAAAACAAACAAAAACCACAGAGGAAAGACAACAAAACCCAAAAGGATTCTTTAGAACGATCAACAAAACTGACAAACTTTCAGCTACACTGATAGAGTGAAAAGGAGAGACAAATGACTAAAATCAGAACAAAAGAGGGGACATTACTACTGCTCTTCCAGAAATGAAGGAAACGGACACATTATTTGAAAATGAAACCTATTCAAAAATAATACAGAAATCTGAATAGACTGAAAACTACTTTTTCAATGAATTTGTTATTAAAAAACCTTCCCATGAAAAAAGTCAAAACCCAGATGGGTTCTGGTGAACTCTTTCAACAATGCAAGAGAGAAATAACACCAGTCTTACACAAATATACTCACTTGCGGCAACCTAATAAAGACATTACAACACAATTCGTAACCCTCATAAACACAGACACAAAAATTGTTAACAAAAATCATGAGAAAATCTAAATGACAACATGTGAAGAGGTAATAATCATGACCAAGTGGTGTTTACCACTTGGAATACAACGCTGAGTTAAATCTTGAAAAGCAATGTGCTGCACCAAATTTACAGAAAAATGAAGAAATATCATACCACCATCTCAATAAATGTAGGCATCTAACAAAATTCAAAATTCAGTTCTTAGCATACTAAGAGAAAAGAAGGAAACTTCATTTCACAAAGGGCAACCAAAAATCACCAAGAGCTAACATCATATTTACCTGTGAAATCCAGAACACTCCCTTCCTAGTTAAATGTGGAACAAGGTACAACTTTTTTTTTAAAAGATTTTATTTATTTATTTGACAGAGAGAGACAGAGAGAGAACAAGCAGGGGGAGTGGCAGAGGGAGAGGGAGAAGCAGACTCCCCGCTGAGCAGGGAGCCCGATAGGGACTCGATCCAAGCCAAAGGAAGACGCTTCACTGACTGAGCCACACAGGTGCCCCAAGGTACAACTTCTATTCAGCATTATATTGGAGGACCTAGCCAGTACAAAAAAGTAAGGAGGAAAAAAAACAACAACACTATTTTACTCACGGACACTTGAACTTCTGCAACCGTTTACACAGAAAATCCCTCTAAAATTAATAGCAAGGACACAGGGCACAGTGACAAAATATGCAAATTGTCTGTCTTTATTTATAACAACAGCAATATACTGGAAGGGGTGCCTGGTGGCTCAGTCAGTTAAGCATCTGACTCTGGATTTCAACTCAGGTCACAATCTTGGGGTCCTGGGATCAAGCCCCATGTCAGGCTCTGTGCTCAGCGCAGAGTCTGCTTGCCCTTCTCCCTCTGCTCCTTCCCCCACTCTCTCTCTCTCAAATAAAGAAAATCTTTTTTTAAAAAAGAAAAATACTGGAAAATATATTTTTAAATTCTATTTACAACAGTAGCATCAAGAAACATGAATTCCTCAGGGATAATTTAAGAGTTCAAGAGTTCCTACACTGAAAACTACAAAACACTGCTGATAGCAAAATGACCCAATAAACAGAAACAGCAGGTAAGGAAACACTTGGTAATGTCAAGCTATCCACAGGTGAATGGACGAATGAATTGTGGTCTATCAGTGCAATGCAGAACGTCTCAGCAGTAAAAAGAATGAACTAACACACCCAATAGCATGGCTATCTCTTCAAAACACTATGCAGAGAGAAGAAGGCAAGACACAAACCAGCACACAGTGTAAGATGACATTTAGATGAAACTCCGGGAAAAGCAAGTCCAACTCACACTGACAGAAAACAGGACCAATGATCTTTTTTTGGTGACAGGCATCTTCATCTCTTGACTGATGAGGTGACTACATGAGTAACCACATTCGTCAAAATCCGAAGTGTATACTTACAACGGGTGCCTACCATTTGTGGTTCTGGTGGTCATGTCCTCCTGAAATGGCTGTATGTTTATGTCAAAGAGCTGGAGTTTCTAGCACATGTGTGCTAAGAAAACTTACCCAACTCCTGTAAAAAAGTCAAACGAGGACTTCTTTCGATCATACTGGAGCACTGGCAAGCCTACTCAAGGATTATTTACGTGTCCTTTCATTTCACTTGATATTTATTATTCATTAGGGCCAGACACTTAAGTTACGTGATTGCTGGAATATTTTTGCCCGTGAGGGATGTGAATGATTTCTGTTTGGTAACCCCAGAAGTTACTTCTTTGTGGGCCTGGAGATGTGGAGCAGTACTGTATTTGAATGAGCCATCCCATCCCAGTGTTCCTTCCTCAGGGACCATAAATACTGAATTACACAAATGTTCTTGAGCTAGTCTCACCTTCCTGCCTCTCCGGTGTTCTTATGAATGAGTTAAATGTATTTTTGACAGGTTCTTTCTTTACTTGTATGTATAATATGTTTAACATTTTGAAAATTATTCTTTGCGAAGAGTAGATATTTAAGATTCATGAAATTATTTATAGACTCTGCATCCTAAATCTAAATCCAAAGTACAGGTTTGAAAAACAAAAAGTTTTTAAAAGTATGAAGTTTAAAGGAAAACATCAACTCGGAGAATAGGCTATGTAACATTAACAAAAATAGGAACAACAACAAAAGATAAAACAATTTTATATCCAAAAGTATATATAAAAATGAATACACAACTCAAGTTACTCTGTATTGAAATATATAAAATAAAAACCAAGAAATAAGGAGAAACTGACAATCGTAATGTTAACAGATTTTGAACAAATTTCCTTAATTTTCTTGGATTAAAGAGGAGAAAAAGAGGGCTTAATAAATGTAGTTAATAATGCAGAACTGGCCTTTTCCAATATTTCATTTTTAACTGATCACTGATCATGCTAAAAAGAATCTCACTATGTTCCAAAAGGCAGAAATGTACAGGCTAAAAAGCTCTGAAAGGAAGTAATAAACCAAGAGATTAAAAAGAATCAATGAAACAACTTTGTAGTGGTTAGCTATGATGTGTAACAAATTATCCTAAAATTTAGTAGCTTTAAAACAACAAACGTTTATTATCTCACAGTTTCCGTGAGTCAGGATTCAGGGACTAGTTTTGATGCGTGGTTCCGGCTCAGGGTGAATCATGACTACAGTCAAGATGTTGGGTAGGGCTGACGACTTTACTGGATTCTGGAGGATTTGTCACCAAGCTCATTCACACGGTTCCTGGCAGGAAGCCTTAGTTCCTCACCAGAGTCTCTCATAAAGCTGCTTAAGTGTCTTCACAACATGGTAGTTAGCTCTCCCCAAAGTGAGCAATCCAAGAAAGAAAGAAGAAAGAAGCTACAATGTTTTTTTATGACCTACTCTCAGAAGGGACACAATGTCCCTTCCGCCCTATGTTCTTCATTAGAAGTGACTCACTAAGTTCAGTCCATGCTTCAGGCTGTACTTGGTCTCCACCTTTTAAAGGGAAGTGTAGGGAAGAAACTGTGGACAAATTTTTAAACTACCACACTTCTGGGTATTAAATAACATTCCAGTAAACAGCTCTCACATCTAACATTTAAAACAACTAGGAAAACAAAAATATGTATGTGTATACATGTACACACATGTACACACCCACACGCATGCTGATGCTGAGGAAATAGTAAAATTTCACTGGTTTTGAAGAATTCTCTATCTTTCCTCAAAGACTCCTGGCTAAGATGGATTTCAATCTCAAAGAACAGAAAACTATGCCACCACAGATGTTCTGAAGTCTGGGGAAACTTTTTTGAGCTCAAGGAGGTCAAACATGTTTCGCTCATGAGATAATCATTAACTTTTTACTATATGAATAAAATAAAGATGGAAATTTTCCCAATTCAATTTTTAAAGCTGGCATAGCCCATATAAAACCTTCACAATATGAACTATAAACCAATCTCATTTAAACATTTTTATGCAGAAATTATAAATATTAACATACCAAATGTAAAAATTTATTAAACATATAAACTATGAGCCAGGTAGGGATTATTTCTCAAATGCCAGAATGATTCAACCACAGGAAATAAATTACTATGATCATCCTATCAGTAACTATGCAGGGAGAAACATTTCCTCATGGATTGACTGACACCACAAAGGCACTTAATAAAATTTTAACAGCTGTTCCTGATTCGTTCTCATCTTCTCTCTCTCTCTCACACACACAGAGAGAAATGCACACAGACTTAAATCAGAAAAAAAAAATTTGCTTTCAAGTCCAAAAAAACATGAGAATCCTGCTATCAATATTGTCATTCAACATCTAGATGTTCTAGGCAAAGCAACAGAAGTAAATATGAGAAAAGTAAATGCGTATGCATGTATGAGAAAGATCAATAAATATATAAAGAGGGCCAAGGCAAAAATTATTTGCAGAATGGTACCTTGAGTACAGTCTGAGACCTATTCAAAAAAGAGGCAGATGAGTAATTTGGCTGGTTATAAAATTAACATATCAATCTAAATAGCTTCCCTCTGTGTGTCAGCAATTATTAGGAAAACACATTACATTACATTCAAAATAGCCACACAAAATTGTCTTAGCACCCGAGAATACAGCAGGGAACAAAGACTCAGGCCTCAAAGGGCTTACAATCTGGTTGGGAGATACAGATACTGAAACAAATCATCAGGTGGTGATGAGGGTTACGAAGCAGAGCAGGGTCAGGAGAAGAGAGAAAGGGAGGGCACCATGCCAGAGGCAGTGGTCCAGGAAGGATTATCAAAGCATGTGCCTCAAGTCCTAACCTAAGTGAAAAACTGGCACATTAAACATATTCACAGGGGGGGCGCCTGGGTGGCACGGCGGTTAAGCGTCTGCCTTCGGCTCAGGGCGTGATCCTGGCGTTATGGGATCGAGCCCCACATCAGGCTCCTCCGCTATGAGCCTGCTTCTTCCTCTCCCACTCCCCCTGCTGTGTTCCCTCTCTCGCTGGCTGTCTCTATCTCAATCTCTGTCTCTGTCGCATAAATAAATAAAATCTTTAAAAAAAAAAAAAAAGTATTCACAGGGGAAAGAGTTCCAAGGAGGAAGGAAAAGACCACGAGGGAGGAATATCCTCCCATACACATGGGGAACAGAGAGGTCAGTGTGGTGGCCGGAGCTGGGCAAACGAGGTTGAAGGTAACATGAGGGCAATTCAGAAAGACAGCTGAGGGCCAGATCACGCAGAGCATTGTGGGCCCACTATGAGGAGTTAGGGATGAGGTGGTGTCATCTGACAATGCTTGGAAAGGACAACTGGCTACTGTGTTGAGCACAGACTACGTAGTAGAACAAGGTTAAGCAGGGAGACCATTCTGGGAACGACAGCCATCAGGCAGGTGAGGAATGCCAGCGGCCCGGCCAAGGAAATCCGTGGTTTTTAAAAAGAGGGTGGGTTCCATGCTGTGAAAGTAAAGCAGACAAGCCTTTGCTTATGGACAGGATGCAGAATATGGAAAGTAGAAGGAAATGAAACTCCCAAGTCTATGTCCTGAGCAACTGGAAAGAGAGAGCTGGTATTTGCTGAAATACAGACAAACTGATGGGGCGGGGGGTGGGAGGGGTACAGTTCCCTGATCTTGTAGGGAGCAGAGAGGTGATATGATGCGGTCAAGAGCTCAGTAATGGACTTCTTATATTTATGACTTCTATGGGATCTAAGAAGGGTTATAAAGTAGGAAACTAGACACATGATTTTGGAATTGACAGCTGAGATGTGGACAGGAAAGAAATCATGAGCATTCGTCATTGCTGAGCATCCACTAAGTGACAGATGCTGCGCCTTGAACAAGAGACAGAAGGTATTACTCCTTAGGATTGGATGAACTCACTAAAAACAATTGGGTGGTTAAGAGGAAAAAAAGGGATTGAACACTCAGCCCTGGGGCACACCAGTGTAAAGAGACTGGGAGCATGAGAAGGCCCTAGAGAACCAGGAGAGAGAGAGAGGCCAGCCAGGAAGGTAGCTAAGAGCATGGAATGTCACGAAACCGAGTGACAAAGTCCTTCAAGAACATAGCATTTCAAACATTACAGGAAAACTATGGAAGATCACGACTCAAAACTCACCACAGTCTTCGGCAACATAAAAGATGGTGTTCACTCTGATGACAGCAGTTAAAATGCAGTGATGGGGGCAAAAGAACCCACTAGGAAGGGTCCAAAAAGAATTAAAGGAGAAAAACGGGTCACCGGGGTGGCTCAGTTGGTTGAGCGTCTGACTCTTCATTTCAGCTCAGGTCTTGATCTCAGGGTCATGAGCTCAAGCCCCATGTTGGGCTTGAAAACAAAAAAAGGAGAAAAAGCACACATAGTGGGTATAAAGTATTCAGAAATGATGACAAAATTTGAAAAAATTTATTAAGAAATGTGTACCGCCTGTGAGAAGGAAAAATTAACAAGAAACATGAAGATAACCAGAGTGAATGGAGAGAAACAACATATTTTTCATTGGGAAGACTCAAGAACATAAAAATGCAATAACCAAAGGAATTTATATGTCTAGTGAGATGCCAGTTAGGTTCCTGCTGAGTTATTTTTAATAATGATACACTGTTCATATGAAACATACAGAAAGATGACACAACACAATCCAGAAACAGTCCCAAATCCAAGAATTTAGTACAAGAGTACTGATTCTAAACAAAGGAGTTTGAATAAACAGATAATTAAAAATAAAATTTTTATTTTATAGGTGAAGGGGATTAACTTGTCACCATGAGTGCTGAGTAATGCATAGAATCGCTGACTCAATATATTATACACATGAGACTAACACCACCATATATTAATTATTCTTAATTAAGAAAAAAAAAATAGGGGCGCCTGGGTGGCTCAGTCAGTTAAGCATCTGAGTCTTGATTTAGGCTCAGGTCATGATCTCAGGGTCATGGGATCAAACCCCGCATCTGGCTCTGTGCTCAGCAGGGAGTCTTCTCTCTCCCTCTTCCTCCAGCTCATGTTGTCTCTCTCTCAAACAAATAAATAAAATCTTTAAAAAAAATAAATATAAAAAAATAAAAGTTTAAAAAAATGTATAACTGATTAACCATCTGTGGGGAGAAAAGTTACTCTCTTTCCCTTAATAACACATCAACACCAATCACAGCAGGACTAAAAACCTAAAATGTAAAGAACAAAAGCCTAACCTTAGGTACTCCAACTTGACTGTGCAACCATGTCTAATCTTGGCATAAGAAAGATCCTTCGAGACATGCTAACAGCCAGAAACCGTAAAGGTAACACTGATAAACTCACCACAGGGAATTTTTCTATTTCTGCAATTCAACCACAAAATATGTAAAATTTCAAGACAAAGGACAACTTCTGGGAAAACATATGTCACCTAATAAGAAATGGGTTAAAAGTCTCATTACATTTTGCATCAGTACAAAGGACTTTTATCCTCATAGAAAAATGGACAAAGGTTAATACATAAAAGTGGCCAAATATAAGAAAAAATGCATAAGTATCTAACTTTTTCAATGATTTTAAAATACATAATAAAAATCCCAGGAAATTTTTCACAAATTCCATTCTGGCCTATCAACTCAACAAAGATAAAACTATAACACTCTAACCCAGAATGACACCTATTTAGAAAACACCCTTTTAATTTTATATCATTTCCCCAAAGGTCTCGAGAGGCGTGAACTTTTATAGCCAAACAAAAATAGAAAGAGTTGCGTGAAGACACAGCTTAAAAATTTTGCAGCAATATTCAGAATAACAAAACACACACACACACACAAAACCCACAACCAGGCAAAAATAGAAAGTCAGTTAATTGATAGTGGCTAAATTCATTATATGTATAAAGATGCATCGACCTAGAAACATGCCTGCAAATGCCTACAGAGCAGATAAAAAGCATATGTGTAATAAGATTACGTTTACATAAAAACGTAGCAGGACATAGGCTCACAACAATTTTTTCCCTTCATGAATGAATTGATGGGTAATTAATTCTCTATTTTATTAGTCTGCATTTTACCTTTTATTTATTGAACACAGACATAATCTTCCAATAAGAAATATATTTACAAAACTATCAATAGTAGAGATCTTCAAATGTAGAGTTATTTCATTTAGGGGGCGCCTGGGTGGCACAGCAGTTAAGCGTCTGCCTTCGGCTCAGGGCGTGATCCTGGCATTATGGGATCGAGCCCCACGTCAGGCTCCTCCACTATGAGCCTGCTTCTTCCTCTCCCACTCCCCCTGCTTGTGTTCCCTCTCTCGCTGGCTGTCTCTATCTCTGTCGAATAAATAAATAAAATCTTTAAAAAAAAATGTAGAGTTATTTCATTTAACATTTTTAAAAACAGGCATAATGCGATGGGATTTCAAAGTCACTAGGAAGTGAAAATATCAAGCCACTGGGGATAAGCTGTTCATCTCAAAGTCACAGGTACAAACAGAAAAAGTGACATGTGAGCCTCATTTGGGAATGTGCACATATATGCATTCAAGAGAGAAAAAAAAAACCAGATCTTGACTCTTTCCCCAAATATTACAAAATGTTTTACTAGGCAAAAAATATTAAGAATCTTTAAGAAATTCAAAATTAAAGTAGAAACCTCTTCTTAGAAGAAAACCATCATGGGGGAAACCTGGGTGGCCCAGTCAGTGAAGCATCTGCCTTCAGCTCAGGTCACGATCTCAGGATCCTGGGATCGAGCCCCATCTCGGGCTCCCTGCTCAGTGGGGACTCTGCTTGTTACTCTGCACCCCCCGCCTCGTTGTGTTCTCTCGCCCTCTCTCAAATAAATAATCAAATCTTTAAAAAATAAATACATGATAAATAAATAAATAAATAAAAAGAAAACCAGCATGGACATAACACCCAAGATCGGGTAGGGGTGGGGGGCTGTTGTTTTCTAACATTCAGAAATAAGCATTCCAACTGCTACACAAAGATAGGGTATTGGTTACTCAACTACAAATCCACATTTCCAAAGATGACAGAAATGTTGCTGGACGTTGTTTGCTAAGCTTGATTTCTGTGAAGTCAATATTCTCCGGGACTGTGTGCAGTCCCACTACTGACTCAAAGAAGGGTGGCCTTCAGTTAACGTTTTTCTAACAGCTTTCCTGAGATATAATCCACATACCACACAATTCACCCAACAGAAGCACTCAATTCAATGGCTTTTCCTATATTCCCAGAGCCAGGCAACCATGACCAGAGTCAGTTCTAGAACCTTTCCCCCACCCCACACTTTTGGCCATCACCACCTCACTGTCCTACAACTGCCCCCCTCCCACCCCGCAGAGCTACTAATCTGCCTGCCGTTGCTACAGGTTTCCCTATTCTGGACTTTCATATGAATGGAATCACAGTGTGTGTGATCTTTCCATAGCTGGCTTCTTCCACTTAGTATCATGTCTTCAAGGTCTGCCCGTGTCCGAGCATGGATCAGTACTTTGTTTTGGTCTCAGACTGAGTAATATTCCCTTGTAGGCACAGACCACATTTTGTTTGTGCCTTCATCCACTGATGGACATTCGAGTTATTCCTACCTGTTGGCTCTCATATATTCATGCGCAAGTTCCTGTGTGGACATGTGCTTTCACTTCTCTCGGGTATATACCTGGGAGTCCAATTTACTGGGTCCTATTGTACTTGTACGTTGAAATGTTTGAGGAACTGCCAGGATCTTTTTCCGAAGGGGCTGCATCGTCTTGCACTCCCACCGGCAGTGCAGGACAGCTCCAGTGTCTCCATACCTCCAACAACGCATGGTGGTCTCTGACTTGTTGATTCGAGCCATCCTAGTGAGGATGAGGTGGTGCCTCATTGTGGTTGAAAGTCTTCAATTTTTGGCCCAAGAAGAACTGGAATGTAACTGATCGACGAAGCTGTAAAAGCAATAGCTAACTACCCTGAAGAAAACTTATTTTTCCCAAATGAAAAGCCTGACTGAGACAGTTACATCATTTATAACGCTACTGAATAAACTGTTTTCCACAGACTAGGCTCTCTTTTAGTTATCAACACGCGTGCCACAAAAATGAAGTGGGTTCCACTGACGAATATTTGGGGAATGCTAGATTTAGAAAAGATGTTTCTTTATTGAGACTTTTCTCGATACTTCTGATTAGTGTGCTAATAGACGTCATGTATCTATACCACACGGTGATTCCCACTTAGTTATCTGGCCCTAGAAAGCTTTCTTGACAAAATAACCATAACACGTCATCCAGAAGTAAAATTTTTAAAAAGCCACTTTGTATGCTGTCTCCTAGTTATTTGAACAGAATTCCTGTGAAGTCATACTGTCTTCATTAAAAATGATATACGGAGTGACCACAGCAAAAAAGAGCACAGCAGGTAGTCCAAGGGGCCAACCCTCCAAAGAAACATGAAAAAATAAAGCAAAAACTATCATGACCAACCCTGTCAGAATTCTGGGGGAAAAAAATCCAAAGTTTCTAACAGCCAAGCAAACAATGAATCAACAAGCCAACTTAAAAATGGTAGGAAACGTCGGCAGCGTTTTTTACTTGACTCCGCCCCAATCCCTGCTCCAGCTCAACAGCAGTCTTGAAGACGGCAGCCGGCATTCCCGGGGTTGGACCCGGGACCCTGGGTCCAGAGGGAAGAGGAAGCAGCAGAGCAGACCTTAATCATGAAGAGCTGTGTTTGTCTGTTCCAACCTGTCTGGGGGCGATGAAGACTGCGTGTGGTGCCCGCCTCTGTTCTGCCTAACTTGGATCTCACTCAAGGCAGGAAAGCAGAGGACATTCCTCGAACACACTGGAAGGCAAATGAATGACCTGAGGATGGCTGGGGCAAAAGATGGGGACAGAGATATATCAGAGCACCTGAAGCATGGCAGGAAAAGTAGACAGCAGCGTTTGTTTGGAAAATCAAGCCACTCAAAATCCCCTGTGTATACTGAGGATTTTAGAAAGCCACGGGAAGGCCCGGGGCAGGACACAAACTCGGAAAGACCTGAGAGGAACTTAAGCTGTAACGTCTGGCTGATCTACAGACTGAGGGCAAATAAGAAGCAGAAGTGAAGGAAGGTTTGTCTATGGTTGGGCTAAACAGGAGGGCCCAAGGACAAAGCCAATTTGCAAAGACTGGAATATTTGGGGGTTTTTTCCTCTTTGTTTTCTTTATGGATTTTTTTTTCCTTTTTGGGTCCTGGTATCCAAAAACAAAACAAAACCCTAAGAAAACAAAAAACAAAACTGTCAAAACACTAGCAGAACACAAGCTAAGGAAACAGACATCAGAGACCACACAGGAGTAAGAACACAGACTTTAAAACAAGACTGTAGGGAAAAAATCACTAGAAGAACAGCTACATCTCACAGAAAGGAACAAAACCATGAGAAGAGGGGAAGAATCATCACGCTTTATTTCCAGAATTAATAATTTAGTTCCAAAATCACCACATTTTATTTATTTCAGAGAGAGCACGTGTGAGCCAGGGTGGGGTGGGGGAGCAGAGGGAGAGAGAATCTCGGGAAGACTTGCCACTGACACAGAGCCCGATGTGGGGCTCGATCTCACGACCCTGAAATCACGACCTGAGCTGAAACCAAGAGTCGGAAGCTTAACCGACAAAGCCACCCAGGCGGCCATAATATCAAATGTCCACATTTATCACCACATAATATTCAAAGTGTCCAGTTTCTCACACACACACAAATATAAAGCATGCAAAGAAACTGGAAAGTATGACCCATTCGCTGGAGACATGAACAGAAACTAGAAAGTACCCGAGGAAGCACAGACATTGAATTCCCAATTCTAAGTCAGATAACCCAGGTGGAATGGAAAAATTCCTAAAAGCACACAAATTACCAAAACTGACACAGAAGAATTAGAAAAACTGAATAGAACTGTAACAAGCAAAGAGACAGAGTCTGTAATAGAAGCCTACCAATAAAAATAAGTCTTACAGGAACTGGTAAATAATTTCTTTACCAGATATTTTGAAAACGTGAATGGTCTTCCAAAGGGAAAAAAGTGAATACCACTGTTTCAGTCTTAGATACAAGTGGAAAATGAAAAGCATATCCTGAAGAGTCATTTTCTGAAACCAAAGAGACAGAGACAGAATATGAATGAATGAATGTATATTACTCAATTTGCTGAACAAAGATCAAAACAGGACATAAACATCAACACTTTCCTGATGTTGCTGAGCTGGACCTTGATGAGATTTTCATGCCTAATAGGCTGTATCTGCTTTAAGAGGAGATTATGTCAGGGTTTGAGAAATGCCTGGGATAAATGCACAGACACATTTCAGAAAGTACTGCTATAAAATGAGCTCTTACCTCTACCACCAATTAGGACTAAGTACCTTACAAACCGATACGGATGGGATTCTATCCCAGAAGGGGAAGAGATGCAAGGGGAAACTCTACTCAAAGACAGGGAAACTGCTGTGACTTTTCAGAAGTCTCTTCGTGTTGGAGGACAGTAGAGGGGAAGCATGTGAGGCTAGTGGGTGAAGGAATCCTTCGAAAATGAAAACATCATCAATTACTCATTTGGAGAAGAGGAACAAAGAAAAAAAATTGAGAAAATGAATTTCTGTTTTAAATGTCTCAATTGTTTAAAAGGGGGGAAATAAGCATTTCTATGAGCATTACAGTTAGTGAAATAACCTGATATGATGTGCTTTGCTATGTGATGCAATACGAGTCACCCATCGTCTACGAAGGACCCAGGCTGAAAAACGGACAGCCTGAAACTCCTCACAGGGGAACGGTAATCAGACAAATCCAGACTGTGGGACACTCCTGGGAAATCTATGTATGAACAATGGATCAGGTGATGCCATGAAATTCTCGTTAATTACTTTAGGTTTCTGTTTTAGGTGTGGTCACGGTATTGTGGTTATATAGAAGACTGCCCTTTTCCGTGGGAGCTATATGCAGAAACATTTAGGACGAAACTCATGATTATCTGCCACTTACGTTCAAATGGCCCAGAACACACACACACACACACACACACACACTAGATGAGGAGGTGCGGAGGTCCCAAAATGTTAACATTAACAATTGGTTTATGGAAAAACCTGTGTTTCAACTCTACATTTTATACATCTTTATGTTAAATAATGTAAAAAGAAATCACAATTCCTATAGACTAAAGACAAATAATAAATCTTAAATAAAAAGACAAGATACATTTCTGAGACCTACGGTCAAGGTGTATCAAAGAAGAGTCAAGCCACCATAAGGCTTGTAATAAAACGAATGCCGGTCACACTCTTGTCCGTCTACAGGCCTTCAAAGACTAGAATGGACAGAAGCATTTCATTTAGTCCAGTAAAGATCACAGGCAGAGAGTTTATTATCAGCTTGCTGACTCCAAGGCTGAAGAAGCCGTAGGGAAAGAAAATCCCTGCACCTCCTGGACCTGTGAACCTTATTCCTACCCAAAACTGAAAGTCTACTTCTTTCGTAAAAGTTACCTGAATTAAAACATTCAGCTCTAGCTGCGCTGCAGATACATTTTTAAAACCTGCATGAATCAGGGGCGCCTGGGTGGTCCAGTCGGTTAAGCATCTGCCTTCAGCTCAGGTCATGATCTCAGAGTCCTGGGATGGGGTCCCACATCAGGCTGCCTGCTCAGCGGGGAGTTAGCTTCTCCCTCTGCCCCTCCCCCTGCCCATGTACTCTGTGTCTCAAGTAAATAAATAAAATCTTAAAAAAAAAAAAACCTGCATAAACCAAACATAATTCTTAGTCAATGTCACACAGCACAAACACTTAGTCTACCTCAGCACTGTGACAAGCCCTATAAGTGTAGATAACAGCTTCTAGTTAATTCTCAGGGCATTATTATTAAATGCGCAAATTATATGACTTCCCAAATGCTCCATGTTTAATACGTTTTTATTTCTTGCTTTTGAAATTGTTGTTCCATTTATCCCCTAATTATCATGATGACTGCAAGACCCTCCAAATTTTCCCAATAATCTGCCTCACCAGTCAACATCCACAAAGCCCAAACTTTAAACGGACGTCTCTTTTTGTACACACACACACACACACACACACACACACACGTGCGCACGCACACACAAGTCCATAAACACCGCAGCCGAAGCTGCTGACGGGAATGCCTCAATGCACAGCCTACGTGTCGCCACTTAAGAGCGGCGTGCTGGTCCGCAGAGAACCACGGACACATGAAGGAAGACAACGACACCTAGGGGAGTGCTTAAAATACAGACACTAAAATTCCAATCAAACACAGATCACAATCCAGCCTGTAGGCACAGCATATGCGCTGGGTAAGAGCAGTGTGACACGTGTGGAAGGCTAGTGTCAGTAGTCTCCTGAGGGGCAACAGCCTCTAGGCTGGCAAATGCTGAGACCTCCCCCCTTGAACCTGTCAGTGTGTTTCATCCACCTCTCAGGAAGGGACGACAATATTCAGAACATAGCCTTAGAGCCTAGAAGTCATACTGAGTTCTACTACGAACTCTGGGACTCCAGGCTCCTGCTCTTCTCCAAATGGAAGAGAAGCATCACTTGGTGGCCTAGGCCACATTTCCCATGTGTTAATGGACGACGTGGACACATGATCCTACAGTGTTACCTACGACAGTCTTGAGAGCATACAGCGTGCTGGAAACGTGGAGGCCTTCTGAGAACCAATCAACCATCTAGTGGATGAGCGGAATAGGTAAGACAATGCAACAGGAGTTCCCTGGGATAATATCACAGTTTCATGGAGAAGCTAGAACCTCAGTTTGGTTTCTAGGGTACAGGAGAATATTCTAGTATGGTGAGACTGCATGACCAACGGCAGAAGGAGGGCTCTCTGGGCAAAGACTACCAAGTAGGAAGGTCTGGCCTTTGCACTTACTGCCATGTATGGCCTACACCCGGCATCTCTTGTCTTGGCAATGGAGTCCACCAGCTGTCCACTGATGCCAAAGTCACAGAGCTTAATATTTCCACTCCTGTCCAGAAGAATATTGGAAGGTTTGATATCTGCAAGAGAAAGAGAGAGAGAGAGATCATTTCGTGTAAAAGTGATCGATCAAATGAGCTACATTTTGAAGCAAAATAAGCAAAAATACCAAAAAACCTTAGACAAGATAAGTGATCAAGTACTTAAAATACAAATATATAAGAAGATGAGGAAAAATGAAGAAACATTGCTCGGAATGCCAATGTTTAAAAATTCAGTATCAAAAATGCTTCACAATAGGGGTGTCTGGGTGGCTCAGTTGGTTAAGTGCCCCACATCGGGCTCCCTGCCTGCTTCTCCCTCTCCCTGCTCCCCCTGCTTGTGCTCTCACTCTCTCTCAAACAAATAAGTAAAATCTTTTTTAAAAGATGCTTCACAATATATGTAGGCATTCTATAATGCTTTCTTTCTTTTCATCAAAAGACTTACGTTTACTTGTTTCAAATTCATTACTTACTGGTCAAGATATGAAGAATGAATTTAATCTACTAGCGTACAACAAACTACCTCAGAGATACCTAAACGCGACCTATACAAATTATACGCCCACAATTAAGTCAAAGTTGAGTTTTAGGGGCTCCTGGGTGGCTCAGTGAGTTAAGTGTCTGCCTTCAGCTCAGGTCATGATCCCGGGGTCCTGGGATTGAGCCCCACATCGGAATCTGCTCAGCGGGGAGTCTGCTTCTCCCTCTTCCTCTGCTCCTCCCCCTGGCTCGTGCACTCTCTCTCACTCACTCTCTAATAAATAAATAAATAGAATCTTAAAAAAAAAAAAAGTCGATTTTTAGCTAACCTAGGAAAGTATCCAATCCACTACATCTAAAAGACCACAGCTTTGGGATCAGAGAAGCAAAGTTTCAAAATCTGGGTCCGAAATTCACAGTGTAACCTGGGGCAAACTATTCAACTTTTACTCAGCAACCACAATTTAATCATCTATAAAATGAAAATAATTGCTAATTCATAGGATTCTGGAAATTAAAACATCTAATACGGTACCTGAACTTCATTTGTATTCAATAAATGCATGCACTTAATAACTATTTCTCCTTGAGAGATTTTTTTCTGACGTTGGAGGACTTCATCAAGTTCCCCCGGCCAACCCTTTCTCCCAGTCGTCCTTGAGGTTCATTTTCACCCCTTCTGAATTATGTGTGCTTGCTTTCCTGCAAATTTGAGAAAGCCAAATCCCCTCTGTTGGGTTCTACAGGTTTTCCAGTCTTGCCAAATTGGGCCCTAGGTTTTCACCCCTTCCTCACTGACCATGAACTCATCGCCACTAAGTCCTAATCCACTGTCCGGTCAATTTTCCTCCCTTTGCTCATGAATTCTCGATCCCTGTCTCAATGCTTCTATCCATTTCATTGTCACTATCATGGTTCAGTGAATAAAAAGGATACAAATAAATACAAGATACAAAAACATCGATCTATAACTCAGAAGGGGATCTACAAAAAAATCCAGAAAAGGTCTCTCGCCATCACTGACAAGGCTGACTGCCTATCAAGCAACCACCCTACCCACCCCCACCCCAGCTCTTCTGACGGAACTTGCAGCTGATTTTATGGAGGTATCCCTCCTCCTCTCTGCAGCCGTTACCACACCTCCCCAACCCGGGGCCTGACTGGTCCAAGCGTATCAGGGGCGCCTGATGCTCCTTGCCTGGAACCAGTTTAGGGTAAGGGCATGAAGCAGGTATGGTGAGTGAGACAAGAGAAAACATTAGAGCAATGTAAGGAAGATGTGCCGGCTCCTACGGCAGCCACACAGAAGAGGGAGGGCTTCTCCAGGAGGCTGTCACATCTACATGTGACACTGGGGACTTGCTTTGCGCGTTACCACCCTAAGGATAGAGCCAACAGATTAAGAAAGGCTGAGCCAAAAGAAGGGAGCTTGAGCCCTAAACATTTTATGCCTGGAGCCACCCTATCCTTGGGCGTGTTAGGACAGATAGTGAATTTCCCTGAAGTTTAAGGCAGTTACCGGGATTTTTTGTAACTCGTGATCAAAAGCACTCTTCATTGTAGCACAAAAGCTAACTGACCCTAATTAATAAAAAAGACTGCTATATTGGGGCGCCTGAGTGGCTCAGTTGGTGAAGCATCTGCCTTTGGCTCAGGTCATGATCCCAGGGTCCTGGGGTAGAGCCCCTCCTCTCAGCCAGCTCCCTGCTCAGCAGGGAACCTGCTTCTCCCTCTCCTTCAGCCCCTCCCCTCATTTGTGCTCCTTCTCTCTCAAATGAATAAATAAAATCTTAAAAAAAAAAAAAGGCTGCTATAAACTCATCATTTTATTTATTAATAGGACAACTGAAGTTATTTTGACGCTTTTCCCTTTTATTCAGCTACTCCTCAGGCACTGTCTTAGAGCTTTATTGTGATTGGCAAGTGTCTCCGAGGTAATCATTAAATGCCCTAAAGGTGATACTACTTTTAAGTGCAAAACACAGTCAAAAAGGAAGGAAAATTCCAAAACAAGAATGCAAATGAACTACAAGAACAACAAAACAATTTTGCTTCGGGATCTAACTCTACATGATCTTAGGCCAAAAGAGAAAATAAGATTAAGAAAAAAAATCTACAATTATTATTTTATTTATTTATTTATTTGACAGAGATAGAGACAGCCAGCGAGAGAGGGAACACAAGCAGGGGGAGTGGGAGAGGAAGAAGCAGGCTCCTAGCGGAGGAGCCTGATGTGGGGCTCGATCCCACGCCGGGATCACGCCCTGAGCCGAAGGCAGACGCTTAACGACTGAGCCACCCAGGCGCCCCTACAATTATTTTTAAGAAGCATTAAGCCAAAGCAAAATTAAGTGAAATATTCTGATGTTCAAGGTTAACTAATTCCAGTGGTCTTGAGTTAACCTCAAACTAAAATTACTTAAATAAATGAGTCAATCACTAATTTCTTTAACCACTAGAAACTATGTTTCCTAGAATGTAAGTCTTTTCACTTCTCCGAATACGACCTTTTACTTTCTGTCCTATTTACTGTCAGGCTGAATCCCACACTGTCGTGCATTGTCTTGGGTTTGTCCATTACAAGTTTCTTGAGGAAAGTGAACTTATGTGCCTCTTCAAAGCCAACACCACACTACCCTGAGTCTAGCATAGTAATACAGAGAGCAACTATTTAATCTATCTGTTGAATTAATTTCATGGCTCCCACTGGCTTCCAATAAATCTACATCAAATGTTTATATTTGGACCTGTGTCCAACAAGGCCAAGATCACTGTTTTCATAAATACAAACGCTTTAGAAGAATTTCAATGTACAATAATAATTAAAGCATCTCTATTTGCAAAAATATCCTCTAAAGTAAAGAAGAACCAGGGACAGTAGCATGCCTTTAAATTGCTCCAGGTACCATCCTCCAGATCCTTGAATGTCCCCAGGACCACCTCTGGGCCCACTGTATACACAGAGAAACAATATCTATCGAGTAAATGAGTAATTGTTTTTCAACTAAGAGTAATAAGAACCTTGCAGCAAAATCTATTTCAATTTCTAAGCTCAATGTACTAATAAATTAAGCTGAAATTTATAGAATCTCAAAGGAAAAAATACCCTAAATTAATAACAAAAGTTTTAGGGGAAAAAAATAATAACAGTGTTAGGGTACATATAATATGTTTTGTTAAAAATACAAATATTTCACGAAGGGTATACAGAGACACTGTAATTTTCAATAATGTTTTCCTATTAAGGAAAAATATTAATTTTTAAGGAAAATATTAATTTCTAATCTATAAAAAAGAATTCATACTCACCTCTGTGAATGATTTTCAAGTTTTCTTTTAAGTGGTTTAGTGCTTTCACAGTCTGGGGAGAAAAAGCAAAGATGGGATAAACAATCAATACCCTTTTAATCACATAGCACACAGCTTATCATAGATAACAAACCCAGAAGCCCTTTGCATTCTTAATTATTTCAATATTCTGTCCACTTCTTACGTTAACTAAAGATGCTAAATGATTACTTTAGATCTGAAAACTTAGTTGCTGTTACATGCTGTTCCCTGACAGCTAAAAAGAACCCAGTAACTTATAATTTTTTAATAAGTCATTATAAAGTTGTACATTTCTTGCATCTTCAAACTTTTTAAGCATGGAAATATTCAGTAAGAGAGAGTCCACAGTCTGGTTCCATTATCAACTCTGATTTAAATAAGTCTTTCCAAATTTCCTCGGTTTCTCAAAATTATTCATTCACCTTCACTGGGCACTGAGCCTTCAAAGTAATGTTGGCAAAGTCAAAGTATCTTTGCTCAAGTTACGGTATTGTTTGATCAATGTTCATGATCGGAAAATCAGGCATTTCTCCAGGAATACAGGGAACAGGGACTTGAATTAAAATTTCCCGCAACCTCAAACTAAAAGGGAACTAAAGAACATGCCAACCATTTGCTATCAAGTGGCCAAGTCTCTGCTCCATCAGGCTGCTGGGGGTCAGGGGTGCACAGCTGGGCCTGTCGTGTTCACTGGGTTATTAATTAGCAAGAAGAGGTTTAACACAAAGGAATTTTAAATGTTGTGCTTCATCTAGGATGAACCAATGATTTATTTGTCTATCCATATTACACACACTGCAATGTACAATAAGATAATTTTGTCTCTGTTGTCCAACTTCACAATCATCCTGCGGTCACGGTGGTTAGGAGCAAGATTCTGGGATCCAGCTGCCTGGGCTTAAATCATTTACCACCTACAACCATATAAAGTTCAAAGCAAATTAATTACGCAACCTCTCCAGATCTGTCATGTGTAAAAAGGAGGTTACACTATTCACCACAGAGTTACTATGGAGATAAAATGTCATAAGATCTTAGCCTGATGCAAATAAACACTCAATAACCATTAGCTACTGTCATTATTCTACTATTGTTGTATTATAATTATTACAAACAGTAAAAGTTCCAAGATAATACTGGGTCTAGTATACTGGAGAGATGACAAAATTGATCAATATAAAATGCCATATATTTTCCCAAGAATAAACAAGTTTCTAGAATAACTCAGCTTCTTTTTATAAAATCAGAGGACAAGGTCTATAATGTAACATTTGGCTCATAAAATATTTAAATTTATGCATCAATTTCGCTAAATAAATTAAAATATTAACACAAATCTTAAGATTATTATGACTTTAATCTGATTTTTGAAATTCCTATTATACACACACACACACCCCTTTCACAACTAAAATCAGTTCAAAAACTATGCATTTTTTACATTAACTCTAAGGCTCAAACAGGATCAACCGGCAATCAGCAGGCAGACTATGCTGAGGTGGTGGAGGCAGGAAACTACACGCGACCAGAATATCTATCTACCTTACAACCTCCTATAAAACTGAGTTTACATATCCACTAACCTACATCATGTCATTAGTTCAGATTCTTCGGGCTTTCTAAGGATCTAATTCTACTCCATTGAATAGGATTTTGTGAACAACCGTTGTCAACTAAAAGAATCAGAGCAAGAAAGAAAACGATCAGGAATTCACTTTCAAAACTACGAACACACGTGTAAAAGGGGACCTCTTTTCTTCTCGGTACTCTGGTAAGAGTGAGTGGGCCAAATTGGTAGCAATGCAGGTTACTGAAATTGCTGTCGAAAATGTCAATGGTTTAGAGCAGACAGCTCAAATCCTAAACACCGGAAAGATACTGCGTCTAAGAGTTTCAATCAAGGGACTTCAAGGAGAATGCTGTGATTCTGATTAATTTAGAGATAACAGTGAGAATATAACCGATTGAAAAGCAGAGCAACAGGCTAAAAAGGAACAGAGAATTTCTTCTTCTGGTTTTGTGTACAGCACAACCTATTACGGTTCACTGTGATTTTAATGAACAGAATATTGTAGTTTTTACATAGAACATATTTTATAAATTGTTCTTATGACTGGTTGTATTAACTACCCATAGAAGTGATTTCGATTCTTTTCCTATTGCAAATGATTTTCCAGGAAGGTCAACAACATTCTGTGAAGGACATTCAGATAGGTGCATTCAAAACTCCAGCAGCATCTTTATACAAGCATACGCAGAATGAACAATTGGAAAATCAGGTACTTACTGCTAAAGTGATTTTGCCTAAAATTTCTTCTGGAATAACATCGTCTAATACACTATATACATATTTGTAAAACTTATCAAACGAGGTAGACATGAGTTCCATACAGATCCAACAGTCACCCTATAAAATAACAAATATCTGTTACTCCTTTACATCTTAGAATTAAGTACCAAGTTTCCTTTACTTAAAATAGAACTACAATTAGAGAAAAAGCAATCTTCTTCTTTTTTTTTTTAAATCTTGCCCTCGAGGTAATTTTTACTTCCTCATTAAAACCCTGGGCAGGACAGTCTCCTCCTGTGTGAACACAAACTTATTTGCCCAATTTCCCCCACTCTTAATTGTAAAGACAGGGGCAGTCTTACACAGAAACATTTGTGCTTTTATAAAAATACCAAATTTTGCCATAATTGAATACAAACATAGAAAATGTGGGAAACTGTTCTTTGTCATTAACAAAGAAAGTAGATGACAGTAATCTGGAGGTTCTATATAAACTTCTAAAATTAGAAGGAAAAAAAAAGGAAGAAAAAAATACACAGAGCAACCCCAATGCCTCAGACATCCTTGTACAAATGCCACCTTCTCAGCGGGTGACATTTAAAACGCAGGCCATGCCGGCTCGCAGCATCCTGACCCTGCTGTGCTGAAATCTTCTATAATAGTATTGGCTAGGTTTGTCACCCATCTCCCTTACCTAACTAGCACGCATTCTACCAGCACAGGGCCTCAGTAAACATTCCCTAGATGAGTGAATGCTGGCCATAATTTAACTGAATCATCCAAACACTTTGGCAGCGTCACAGTGTCTTTTAAACCAGGCGGAAGGCAATTTGACAATAAAACGAGAGAGGCAGAAGTATTTATACCCTGTGAGAGAGTCGTCTCATGACTGGAAATCTAATAAATAGTCCATAAATTCCAAAGAGAAAAACAAAAAAGACAGACAAAACTCGACAGCACTGAACGATCTCACCAAGAGGGAGTGGCACACTAGTAAAGGGATTATCTAATATTACGTTACTTGAAAAACGACATGGATCGTGAGAGGCATGTGCGAGAACACACGGAACGTGAGCAGATACCACAGTTGTGACATGCTGAAAGGATAGGAACACATGAACAAGGGCCACAAAGGACCTTACGAGCGTGAAAGCAGCTCACAGGACGATGACAAAACTGGTCTCAAATGAGTTTGCGTGTTGTTACTAATGTATGGGTCCAGAGGTGTCCTTGGAGATTTCTGCCCACTCATCTCCCAGCCGGACTGACCATGTAGGAGACGAACGCCCGCTAAAGGACGATGGCGTGGCCAGAACAACAATGCCAGTCAGTGGTAGAGGCATGAAGAGAATCCAGCGGACTGAGCTCCTGGCTCCCACCAACACCTGCACTGCCACACAGGAAGCGCGACTGGGCTGAACATGGGGACCAATAAGAGCAACTGACAGCAGGACGGACACCTGCTAGCGCATGCATGTAGCCGCACGGCTTCACACGATGCTTACGTGTAAAACACATTTGACACAGGACGGACACCTGCTAGCGCACGCATGTAGCCGCACGGCTTCACACGGTGCTTACGTGTAAAACACATTTGACACAGGACGGACACCTGCTAGCGCATGCATGTAGCCACACCTTCACACGGTGCTTACGTGTAAAACACATTTGACACAGTGAACGTCTACTTCTATTTTCCTCATTTAAGTCTTTCTTCTCTCTCTGCGGCTCTTTCCTTTGGGTGCTCTTGCAGTCAGATGCTCACAAAAGACTGAGTAACACCCCTTGCCCAAAACAAACACTTGAATTTATTTGAATCTAAAGACACCATCTTAGGGGCGCCTGGGTGGCTTAGCCATTAAGCGTCTGCCTTAGGCTAAGGTCACAATCCCAGGGTCCTGGGATCGAGCCCCGCATCGGGCTCCCTCGTCCACGGGAAGCCTGCTTCTCCCTCTCACACTCCCCTTGCTTGTGTTCCCTCTCTCGCTGTCTCTCTCTGTCAAATAAATAAATAAAATCTTTAAAAAAATAAAGTAAAGACACCATCTTAATAGATGCACTAAATTTTTTTTTATTAGAGCAAAAGATAGCATATTTAACTTATCTGTTTAGAAAAACAATAAGGAAGGACCTTAACTTCAGTAGTAGACCAAAGTGGAAAGACCACTGATAGTAGGGTCTGAAAGGCCTGACTTACTATCCAGGCTCTCCCACTTATGTAAGCTGGGACCCCCTCAGTTCCTCATCTCGGAAGCAGGGTTGCCCTACCTTCCTCAATAGACTAGAACAAAAATCAAATGAGTTATCATACATAAAGTACAAAATAAAGTGTCTGGCAGGTGCGAAAAATGCCAGTTAAGAAAATGAGGGGAGAAGGAGGAAGGATGGAAAAACAGGAAGGCAGCCAAGGGAGAGAGACACAGAACAGGGGAAATCAAGGCAGGAGGTAAACTGGAACTTGGGGGGGGGGGTGAGTGGGGAACAAAGCAGCAATCAGCTCCAGAGAGATCTTCGTGGTTGCTAAGGCACAGAAGCTAACGTGAACTTCTTATTTCTTCTGGCGGTTCCTTTTGACCATAACTGAAAATAGGTAGCAGCAGCAATGAGCTGCATTAAAAAAGGGGGGGGGGGGCCTGAGCTGCCTTAAAAAGCAAAACTGACAGCAACCTTACTTTCATGGTGGAGCACAGGATGGGACACCCACACGACTGAAATGCAAAGGCAGGAATTACTAAATATGGATTTACTGAAAAGAAAGGTGGAGGATGATGAAAAACTAAACCACTAAGATCAAGTGTTCCTGGAGACAAGAACCAGATAAAAACAAAGGCACACTTATACGCCAACGGTAACCACTCAGAAAATAAACTGTTTAAAAAGACACCACTCACAATACAAAGGAAAACTATAAAGCACCTAGGAATGTATCTAACAAAAGCAGCAAAACATTTATGAGAACACACCGAAGATGTGACTAAAGACATTAACAAGGGACCAAAGAGAGAGGCAAAGCAGGCTGACGATTGGGAAGACTCCAGATCATAAAAATGTCAGATTCCCCTAAATTAGATTAAGAACTCGAGTGGATTCTGATCAAAACCATCACGCACCTGGACAAGCTGATCCGAAAACTTACAAAGAGGAGAGCAGAGCTGGGCGACCGGGATGGCTCGGTCCGTTGAGCACCTGACTCTTGGTTTTAGCTCAGGTCACGATCTCAGAGTCCTGGGATTGAGCCCTGCACTGGGCTCCTCGCTCAGTGCGGAATCCGCTCGGGATTCTCTCTCCCCCTGGACTCCACCCCACACTCATGAGCACATGCTCTCTCAAAGAAGTAAATTTATTGAATATTTTTTAAAAAGAAAAAGAAAGTAGAGCCAAGAATAGCCAAGACAATTTTAAAGAAGGGAGCCCAGTCTACTAGACGCAGACTTTTTAAAAAGCTGCCACATTAAAGACAGTGGTATGATACAGAGAGGGAAGTAAAAATACCAATAGAACAGATTCAAAAGCTCATGAGCACATGGAGATTTGGAGGGTGATGGACGTAGCAAAGTGAACAGTTGCAAAAACATGGAATGTGTAATGAATGCTGCTGGAACCAGTCGCCTTTCAGATAAAAAAGAGTTAAATTAGGTCATTACCTCAGATCATTCACCAAAAAAAAACAAAAAAAACAAAAAAAACAAATGGGTTTTTTGAAAAGCAAAGTTTAAAACTTTTTTTATAAGAGTTCTTCAGGACTTCAGGGTAGGAGACAAATTTCTTCTCCAAATCACACATGAAAAGAATATATCCCAAAGGGTGAGACCTGCTAAACTGAACTCCATTATAATGGATATTTCTGTATGACAAAGGATACCACACCAAAAGTTCAAAAATAAGACAAAAGCATCTATTTGGATATAAACAAAGAATGAGCACCCTGAATACTAAAGCACTATGCTGAATTAATTAGGCAGCATGGAACTTTGCATCGGAATCCGGGGATGTACTGTATGGTGACTAACATAATATAATTTAAAAAAAAAAAAAAGAGAGAACACCAGAAATTAAAAAAAATAAAATAAAAGAATTAATTAGGCAAAGACAAAACTTGACAGAATAATGGCAAAGGGATATGCATTTGACAGGCAATTCACAGAAAAGATGACCTGAACACACACATAAAAAACTCTGTACCTCGCCAGTCATTAGGGAAACGTCATTTTAAAAGTAAGATGCCATTTCAAACTCACCTGAATACCAAAAATGAAAGCTTTAACAATATCAAATGTTAGCAACGAGATCTATGTCAATAAACGTTTATGACTTGCCCAACAACCACCCCGTGTTATATACGATGTGCCCAGCTGAAACTACACATCCTAGGCTTCTATGTAGAGAAGGGCAGCCAATAAGATGTCAACACAATCAGCTGATGATTCCAGAACAGCCTTTTTGGTTCTTCCCTCTTCTTTTCCTTTATGTGAACATTACAGTTGAACTCCAACGAGCCAACCTGGACCACAGGACAACCTTAACAATGTAAACCACAAACCCAATAAGCCACTAACAGCTTCCAGTCCTAACACCTGAGTACAATCCTTGATATGGAAACCCTCATTCCTACTGGTAGGAACAGAAGTCAGTACAACCACTGTGAAGAGGAATAGGACAATATAAAGTTAAAAACAGTTCATATCATTTAACCTAGCAATTATATTTCTAGGTATAGGCTATAGAGAATCTGTAACCTATGTTGCCAAGGAGAAATGCAAAAAGAAGTTCATTTTTACACTTTAAAACTGCAAAAAATTAGAAACAACCTATATTAGGGTTATTAAAGAAACATAAAAATATATATATTTAATTACAGACTAGTACATAGCAGTTAAGATAAATTAACCAAATCAGGGGCGCTTGGCCAGCTCGGTCAGTAGAGCACGCAACTCTCGATCTAGGGGGCATGTGTGTTCCCTGGGCATACAGCCTACTTTAAAAAAAATCAATAAATAAAATAAAATAATAAATTAACCAAACCTATATGTTAAAGATCTATATTTATCTTGAAAACTCTGCTGAATAAAAGTGTTATGAGGGATACATACAGGATAATTTCATTTATGTAAACTTTCAGAATACAGAAAACAATACTATGCATTTTTTAGGGAAAGATACATATATGGACAGCCTAAATGAAAAAGCTGAAGGAAATACTAACTTCAAGGTAGCGTTTAGGTCTGTAAAGTGAAAGGAGGATTAGGATGAAGGCTTCCACTGCATCTATAATTTAAAGAGTAAATATGCCAAGTGCTCATCTGAGGTGTTGGTGATTCCCCTAGAAGTTTCTGTATGTTTGAGATATTTCACAATTTTAAAAAAGCAAGATACCTTAAGAAACTAGAAAAAGATGAGCAATTTAAATAAAACATTCAGAAACAGGAAGAATGATCAGAATGAAAAAAATTTTTAAACAGAAAAAAAATACAGAAAAGTAATACAACTGAAAGCTGGCTCACTGAAAGATCAATAAGAACTGATAAATCTCTGGCCAGACTCGTCAGGAAAAAATAGAAAAGATGCAAATTACCTATTAAATTGCCAATTAATTGGACAATTTAGATGAAAGGGACATATTTCTTCAGAGAAACAAATACCAAATTTCACTTCAAAAGAAACATAACTTGAATCAAATGCTATCTTTGAAAGAAAATGAATTTGTAGTTAAAAATCTTCCCACAAAGAAAACTCCAAATTCAAATGGCTTCATTGGTGAATTCTACCAAACATTTATAGAAGAAATAATACCAGTTCTATATAAATTCTTCCAGATAACTGCAAATCAGGGAATATTTTCCAACTCATTCTATATAGCTAGCATTGACACAAGCTGATACACTGATATGAAAGCCAAACAAAAACATTATAAGAAAACTACAGCTCAGTATCTCTCAAGAACTTCCTAATAGGGGAGCCTGGCTGGTGTGGTCAGTAGAGTGCACAACTCTTGATCTCAGGGTCCTGAGTTCAAGCCCCACACTGGGTGTGGAGCCTACTTAAAATAAATAAATAATTTAAAAATTTTTTAAAAGAACTTCTAAATAAAATTTTAGCAAATTTAATCCAATAATATTTAAAAAGGTAATACATCATAATCAAGTGGACTGATCCCAGAAATGCAAGGTTGGTTTAACATAAGAAAAGCAATCTGTGTAACTTATGATACAAAGAAAAGAATCTCTTTAATACCACACAATCACCTTAAACATGCAGAAAAAGAACGGGAAAAAACTCTAACATCTCTTCCTGATTTAAAAAAAAATCTCAGCAAATTAGGAATTGAAGGTCATTTCTTCAACCTGATAAAGAACATCTATGAAAAACCTACAGCTACCATCATCGTTCCTGGTGAAACACTGAATGCTTTCTCCCTAAGATCAGAAACAAGACAAGGATGTCTACTGTCATGGTATCTATGGACTAGAGGATTTAGCCAGCACAATAAGGCAAGACATAAATAAGTAAATGAAACCCAAATTGAAAAGAAGAAATAAACTCTCTTTATTCACAGACAACATGATAATCTAAAATGTCATGGAATCTATAAACAGCTACCAGAACTGATAAGTGAGTTCAACAAGGTTACAATACATAAGATAAACAAAAATCAATTGTATTTCTTTATATTAGTCACAAAACAAGGAAACAAATTTCTTTAAAATATCACTTATTAAAGCATCAAAAAATATTAAAAACTGAAGGATAAACTCAACAAAAAAAATGGAAGTCCTCTATAGTGAAAGCTATAAAGTATTGCTGAGAAAAATTAAAGAAATGTTAACAAATGAAGTAAAATACCATGTTAATGGGTCATTAGACTGAATGTTAAAATATCCATACTTCTCCAATTGACCTACCAGCATATCCCAACCCAAATCCTAGGGACTGTGCTTTGTAGAAAATGACAAGTAGGTTCCAAAATTCATATAGGAATAGAAAAAACCGGCCACCTGGGTGGCTCAGTCGGTTGAGTGTTCGACTCTTGATCTCAGCTCAGGTCTTGAGCTCACAGTTTTGAGTTCAAGCCCTGCATTAGGCTCCATACCCAGTATTAAAACAAAACAAAACAAAACAGAAGGAAGAGAAAAAACCTTAAAGAGCCAAAACAACTTTAAAAGGAATCAAGTTGAAAAACCAGCATACCTGATCTTCAGACTAGCTAAAGGAATCAAGACAGTGTGGAACTGGTATAAAGACAGAACAAACAGATCAATGGAAAAGACCAGACAGTCCAGAAAGAGACCTACACACATGGGGACAACGGACTTCTGACAAAAGTGCAAAGGATACCCACATGCACAAAAGTAAACATCAATCCATACCTTTCACCATAAAAAAATTAACTCCAAATGGATAATATTAATGTGATATCTGAAACTATAAAACTACTATAAGAAAACATACGAGAAAATCTGAGTGACTTTGAGTTAAGCAAAGATTCTTTAGATGCAACACTAAAAACACAATACATTTTTTTTAAACTAACAAATTGGCCTCCAACAGCATTAAGAAACTACACTTTCAAAAAAAAACGCTGTTAAGAATATAATGGATAAGCCACAGATGGGGGAGCAAATATTTACAATCAGATACCTGATAATAAACCTATATCCAGAATAGATTTTTTTAAAAAATTCTCAAGGGGCACCTGGGTGGCACAGTCAGTTAAGTGTCTGACTCTTGGTTTTGGCTTAGGTCACGATCTCAGGGCTGTGAGATCGAGCCCCACATCGGGTTCCGTGCTGAGCAGAGTCTACTTGGGACTCTCTCTCCCTCTCCCTCCACCCCTTCCCCCTGTGTGCATGCTCTCGCAATCTCTCTCCAACAAATAAATCTTTAAAAAATAAATAAAAATAAAAAATAAAAACTCTGAAAACTCAAGAAGAACCCAAAAAAACAAGTTTTTTTAAAAAAACGGACAAAAGTTGGAAGAGGAACTTCATCAGAGAAGACGTATGGCTGGTAAACAGCACATGAAAAGCTTTCAACATCCCTAGCCATTAAAGAAACGGAAATTTAGGGGTGCCTGGGTGGCTCAGTTGGATAAGTGACCAACTTTTGATTTGGACTCAGGTCATGATCTCGGGGTCCTGGGATAGACCCCTTGTGGGGCTCCGCGCTCAGGGGGAATCTGCTTCTCTCCCTCTCCCTCTCCCCACCCCTCACTTACTATCACACGAATGCATATGTTCTCTCTCTTTCTCTCTCTCTCAACTCTTTCTCTCACTCTCTCTCAACTCTTTCTCTCACTCTCTCTCAAATAAATCAATCTTGGGGCACCTGGGTGGCTCAGTCAGTTAAGTGTCTGCCTTCAGCTCAGGTCATGATCCCAGGGTCCTGGGATGGAGCCCTGAGTTGGGCTCCCTGCTCAGCGGGGAGTCTGCTTCTCTCTCTGCCCCTCCCCCTGCTCGTGCTTTCTTTCCCTCTCTCTCTCCGTCAAATAAATAAATAAAATATTTTTAAAATAAACAAATGCATAAAATAATCTTAAAAAAAAAAAAGAGGGGCACCTAGGTGGCTTAGTTGGTTAAGTGTCTGCCCACAGCTCAGGTCATACTCCCAGGGTCCTGGGATGGAGCCCCACATCAGGCTCCCTGTTCAGCGGGGAGCCTGCCGCCCTCCCCACCCCTCTGCTCATGCGCACATACTCTCTCTCAAATAACTACAATCTTTAAAAACAATAAAATAAATTTTAAAAATTTAAAAACTAAAATAAAAGAAAAGAAACAAATTAAAAATACAATGAGATTCCAGTCAACGCCAATTATAATGGCTAAAAATTAAAAAGACCATCCCAAGTGTTAGGAAAGATGTGGAAGAAAGAAAAGTCTCATACATTATTAGTGAAGGTTGAAAATAGTACAACTACTTTGGAAAACAGTTTTAGAAAGTTAAACATTCACCTACCACATGATCTAGCCATTCCACTCCCAGATGTTTACTGGAGGGAGATGAGTGCATACACCAGCTCACAGACTTGTACACACACACTCGCAGCAGCATTACTTGTAACAGACAAAAACCACAGAAATTCAGAAGTCCCTCAGCAGGTGAAGGAATAAACCAATTCTAGTGTATCCCTACCATGGAAAACGACTTCCACTGCACAGGAATATAAATGAACGGACTATTGACATGCCGCACAACAGGAACTGTAAAACAATTATGCAGAGTAAAGAAGACAGAACACATATACTGTACGATTGCATTTACGTGAAATTCTAGAAAATGCACAGTCATCTATAGAGGCAGAAAGCAGCACAGTGGCAGCAGAAGGGAAGCGTGTGAGTGATGGAGATGTCCACCATCTTGATTACGGTGATAGTTCCACAGGCGTATACATTTGTTCACACATATGGAACTATACCCTTTAAGTATGTGCATTTTGTTGTCTATTAATCTTACCACCATAAGGCTGTGCAAGGGGGAAGGAAAGGAAAGAACATGAACAGCAGCAGGGATAGAAAGGGAGAAGGACACTACATTCGGCTAACATCAATGCCTTTTATAAAATCCAATGACCTTCTATAATCACAAGCTACTCAGAATAGTATTTCCCTCACTAGACTTTCTCCAACCTCAAAAGATACTTGAAGTAAGGGCTTCCATGCTTTCAAATTCTGAAATGTATATATGAAAGGACATTTTTAAAGTGAGTCCAGGTTTCAGTGTTGATGAGATAAATGGACGGTGCGGACCTTGATGCACAGTATAGGCTAGAAGTGATGTTTATTGTTCAATACTGCCAAGCTCTCTGTTTTCCTGTCTACAAAGTCTGAAAAGGAGTTTAGAAACCTGCACAATTAGGTGTCGTAGTAATTTATCTACATCAAATCCAAGTTGTACTTGGGCTTTTTATTTGAGTTCAGTTCTACTGTAGAAAGAAGTATAAAGGGTTGGAGACAATGGCAACAAATAAGTTTCCAGCTTCCGTATTAAGTATTATTCAGTCATTGCTCTGAGTAAAGCTATGGAACCTCAGGGGCTCAATTATTACCCAACGGCAAGATTCATCTCTACAGAGAAGCTGTCAGAAGAAGAAAACTAGGGGCGCCTGGGTAGCACAGTCGTTAGGCATCTGCCTTCGGCTCAGGGCGTGATCCCGGCATTCTGGGATCGAGCCCCACATCAGGCTCCTCTGCTGTGAGCCTGCTTCTTCCTCTCCCACTCCCCCTGCTTGTGTTCCCTCTCTCACTGGCTGTCTCTCTGTCAAATAAATTAAAAAAAAATCTTAAAATAAAAAAAATACTAATAAAAAAAAAGAAGAAGAAGAAGAAAACTAACACCTCACAAGCTCCCTGACTGATGGCTGACTGAACCAGACCACAAGCTGGTATTTTACGGCCATACAAATTACAGAATGCAATGTTCTGGAGGGTTCCTCACAGTGACAGGAATTAAAAGGCATTTGTCTTCCTCACAGCGGTGGTTAAGTATGAAGTCCAGACCGCATACATTCACTTCTACTCTTTCCTCTCATAAACCCAGAATTGTGGGTCTATTATTAGAACTGAAGGTCATGTCACCAAAAAGATCCTCTTCGAGTGATCAATCTCAAAAGAAAACTTGTTTCTCTAAGCTCCTATTAAATCTGTTTAATATTTTTAATCTTTGTAACCATAGGAAACACACTCTGCCTATGCATTCTTTAAAGGTAAACCTTTTGCTTCTAAACTTCATTTTTTTTTTTTTTTTGGTTCAGAAAGTACCTATACTTCTTGGGGCAGGAGTCAGTGGATAGTTCACATTCAGCCTATCTGGGCATTTTGTGACTTTATACAACTTAACACTACAGCCCCCAGCCCTCGCCTGATCACACTCAAAAACTGTAGCAGTGTTAAAACGCAGATTTTTTTTTTTTAAGTGAAGACTGAAAGTTCCTCATCCCTGGACCACTTGTTCTATAACAGAAAGAACAGTGAGAGTTTTGTCCCTGAAGTCCCATCTCTGCCACTTAATGGCTACGTGACTCCCATCAAACCTCAGCCTCCTCTCTGGAGAAAGGGGATAATGCCACCGAACGCCCTAAGACTACTACGAAGAGAATATACATGGAAACGACAGATGTTTGTGATTATGGCTGTGTATCTCAACTCCCTTCAACCTCCCTGAGATATTAACACTGAATTTTACCCAGCTTCTCATCAGAAACAATGAGGACGCTGTTCAGACACTATTCCAACCTTTCTGTCTTGTTTCCAATACTTTGCAATCCTGGGTATCACTTACTCTGCCTTCTTTTCATAAAATCAGACCTCTACACTGTGTAGTCTGGGGTATACATCTAAATGCAGCTTAAAGGGATGATTAAACAATGAACATGAGAGAGAGGCTGGTGTATCCGAGCTCTATGGAGGTGAAATACAGTTAAGATAGAGCCAGTAGGAGCCTCGAAGGGCAGGGACTAGAGCGCTGGAAAAGCTGACTGTGGAACCCAGTTAGGACCAAAAGTCTAGTCCAGGCCCTAAGCAACTACTGCTCTGCATATGATCTGAGGAGTAAAACGGCCAGAGGGTTTAGTGATTATAAAGACTAAATTCACGGTTTGGGGGAAGAAGGGAGGAGGTGATGGCCAAGATTCTTGTGCGACATGAAGAAAGTTCCAGATTCGTGATCTTACAGACAGCACGGCATCATGGAAGAACTTAGGTGCAGGGTATGGTCTGTTCCTGAATACAGGACTGCACACTGCTGCAATGTGTTACCGGGGCTGCAAATTCAGTGTATCTGGCCACAGAAACGAATATTCGAGTCATAAAAAGTACAAGGACACAGGTAGAAAGAAACTGCAGGAGTCTAGAATTAACAGTGATTAATTAGTGATTCAACGAAGCAATGGACGCTTCCACTTACTAGAGTACCTATTAAGGGCACAGAAAAACAAACAAATAAAAACGTAGGGACTGAGTGGGGAATTAATTGACTAACCTCAAAGGTCGTCTCCAATTACAAGACTTCATATATTTCTAGTCAGTGGGACAGTCAGTCCTGTCTTACAACACAGTATTTTTTAAGTCAGTAACTGTAACAAAACCCCCAAAGCTACACACATACACACCTTGTGATCCAGTCCCAAAACAAAGAGAGGGGGATTCTCACCAGCTCATAAGGACCCACCAGCACAATCCTAACATTTTCAAAATGAGAATGGTATTTTATAAAGAGTATTAAAAGCGCTTCAGGGTTCATTTGGCTGAAGTCCTCCTCACCTAAGTATCACAAGTGTGTGAGGTGTCTGACTCAGGCCCAGCTCCAGCTCTACCCGCTGCCCTAACTCCTTTCCCTGCTTCAGGCGGCGAGATGACTGGAAATGAGGACATGGGTTTGACAGCTGGAGCAAAAGTGACAAGCTCTGTCAGGACACAGAATAACCAGAGGCCAAAAAAAGACACATGATCCCGAGACTATGCAATTTCTACACAAAAATCTGGATAACAAGATTAACTAAAAGAATGTCTACTATACTTGTGAATTTCCTCACGGGCTGTACTGAGGGTTCTGGATGAGAGCAAATAAATGCTTACATTAAATGCAGACACAGCTGATGACAGAAATAAAAAGTTTTTAAGAGGGGATAGGGGCAACACTGAGGGAGTTCAAAGCCGAGAGAGTGAGTTCAACCTATGGCAAAGGGTTAATATTCAGAAGTCAGCTGATTTGTCAGGTTCTTAAAGAACAGAAACTCTAGGTGAAGAAAGGAAATATGGGATTCACAAATGACAGCCATAAATGTATATTTAAAAAGTACGAGATTCACCCCTTAACTAAGGAACAATGACTGCTAGAAATGAATGTGTAGATTTTCATGGCCTATATACTAAAATATTGAGAAATCAGCTTATTGCTGATGTATGGCAATTAACTGAAGATCAGAATCTAAGCCTGCCATCCTCTTATTTATTCCAATTAGATATTTATTTGTCAGCTAAAACCCCAAATTGTTTATTCCTACCTCTCTGAAGAGTGCACCATAAAACTGAACAATGTACGGGCAATCACTACTCCGCATTACTACATCCAAATCCATAAGAAGTTGTTTTTGTTCTTTTTCATCCACTGTTGACCGAATTCTCTGGAAAAGAATGACAAAAGATGTCACAAAAACATAAAACAACTTTAGAAACCTGAGAAAAACCACTACCACGACAAGACAGAAAATTTCTAAGCAAACGTCATAAATACTAACCAGACATAAAAATTATCATCTCCCTTGGACTTTACAAGGACAATTTTTATCACAGAAAAACAAAATAGCACTTAGGATTTTTTTTTTTTTTTAACAAAATAGCACTTAGGAATTCTTTAAAGGACACAGGGCTTTTTAACCACAAGCATCCAGGGATGACGTTGGAAGTTATATAACAAAGTTCCTAAGCAGTGAAAATTAACCCTCACGAGCAAATATAAAGAAAAGCATAAGGAGCTCTACTTTAAACAGTTTTCAGGTGCATAGTCAGCTTCACAGATACCTTTATTGTATGGAATCTAGGTATTCAATGCAAGAACAGCCCTCCTCGCTCCCTGGCAACCTTACCCCCTAGCATCCTCATTTGTTAGAGATGGAAAATAGTCCACAACAGGTCACAGTGGGAATCAGTGTGGGTGCAGCACACAGACGACCTTCCCGAGCTCCCAAATCCTATGCTGGAATTCTCCCCCTTTACCACATTTGCTATACGTTAAGAACAAAAAGTTCTACCTGACTCTCCACCCCATGGGTCAGAATGGAGGGCAGTAGGAACATGTGGAAGAAAATCTCCAAATGAGGAGGGAGAGGGCTCTTTGTTCCTACACTGATGAGCCCCTCTTCCCCGTACACGGCAGACCTGGGGTATATCCCTGACCCACCTGTACAACTTCTCTGCACACTTCTAAAAGACTGCCACGAAAAGCCAGTACCCCCACCGCCCACTGCCCACCCGGGAACAGCAGGGTACACGGAGACATTCAGAGGGACAGTTCCCACTGCACGAGAGAGATAGGAAAGAATCAAGTTCAGAAAACGTAAAACATGAATAATGAAGTTAGAGTTTCACACCAAGGCATGCAAACAACTTTTTTCTCATAAAAAAAAGTTCACAATGTCACACCGCGCCACTGCGTACAACACATGGTACATACTTACAAGGCAAGTTAGTATATCAAAAAATACACAAGCTGGCATTTTGTCTTCCAAAGACTTCAAGGTATCTGTCCTCAATGCTCTTCAAAGGGATGAAGGCAGTCAATTAAATTCTTGAGCCCATTTTACAGAAGAGAAGCCAGAGGCACAGAGAGATACAAAAGATGTATTCCATGTAACATGACAATAAACAGTTGTAGAAGGAATAGAAGCAAGTTCTTTGATTTTCCTTTCTCCCCACTAATGAGGAATTCTATATATTCCAAATACGAACACATTTAATCTTGCTGTTTAAAATGTATAGCCTGCTAGCTACAGTACTTCTTACCAAATAAAATTTACTAACCAGCAACCGTCTTGTATACGCTGATTTATTTAAAACTTTTACACTGAATATCACTACCCAGATAAACAAGAAATAAATAATAAGAACAAAAAATAATAACAAAATAAGACTGACACTTTTAAAATTAAGAAAAATTGCCTTCTTTCTCTCATTTCTATATTTTCATAGTTTGAAGATTAATGATCTTTCTTTTAAATCAACATCAGGATAATGTTTGCTCTAAAAGTGTATTTTTAAAAAGTCGAAATAGCCCAGAGATGTAATTTGTTATTAGTTCAAAAATTTTGGTAAACATTTTAATTACATTTATTCCTGTTTTTAAAACAATAACATTAAAAGGATAGCTGTGAAAATATTAGTTTGGGAAGGCAATTTTTTAATAAAAACTTAACAATCTCATATATCTACATTTAAAAGACAGAGAGCCGGTAACTAGAGACAAATGGGGAAGAAAAAGGAAATGATACTCTGGGGAAGACCGCCACCAACCGAAGAATTCTCACTATTAAAAGGTTTAAAAACTTTTTTTTCTGTTTTCACTTGTACGGATATATGGGCAAGTATAAATACACTAACTCACACTCATAGGACACTACTATAAAAGATGTCCTCTTTCCTAATTTGTTTCCCCAAACTGGTTATACGGTTTCTAAATTTCCATTTGTACAAATGCTTGCATTTCAACTACTGGAAAACATATTACAGCCAAAAAACCTCGATCGTTATCATGAATAACTGACTCTTGAGGACAATTTCTACACATACTACAGCAGCTACAGAAGGGATGCATGTTACTACATGGACTGGAGGCCTGACTGAAGACCCAGCATCGGACTGGTATCTAATTCTCAATCCTGGACCAGATTAACACGAACTGGGATGCAGAGAGTTCCTGGCACAGCTCAAACCTTTGAGCTCATCAGCATGGCAGTAAAATCTATTCATCTGTAAACTATTCTTCAATGCCACTAGTAGTACAAAACAGAACACGGGGCTGCTGGATGGCCTACTGGTCTACCAGGAAATGGATTCAGCCCTTGGATAGTGGTCAGCAGATCATCATCTCTTCGTGCTCTCTGAACATCTGGTCCAAGGGACAGTGGGAAGAGCATCTTGGGTACAGAAGTAGCTGCTGGTATGGAATCAGAAATGTTTGGGGCTGAGCAAGAAGAGCTAACTCTTCATTATACAGAAGTTTTAGGATTATACTGCAACATGTTATTACATGCAAGCACTTAATAAAATAAACCAATTCAAAAGGCCTAAAGGGCTCAAAAAGGGGATTAACCACAAGCACATACCTACAAAAGTGGTCACTTCAAATTAATTATTTTAACTCAATTAATTCAATAAATGTTCAAGTTGAAGAATACTTAACCATAATCAATGACTCAAAAGAGAGTCATTCTTAATGTAAGAGTCACGACCAGGAATGCTTCTCTAATGGAACAAAAAAATGTGTATGGATGAGATTTTTACCACTGGAAATAAGTACAGCCAGGACTTTCTAATATTAAGGGAGAATAATCACCCAAATTGTGACACGTGAACAAGAACAAACTTCCCTTCCCTTTATGAAACTGTCCTTGGGAGCTCCCCTCTCCCTGCTAGAGGAGATGCTGCTTGATTCATGAATTGTTTCATAAAGCCAATTAGATCTTCAAATTAAGGAAGAAAAAAAAGATTTCCTTAATAGAGGGAGGAAAATGGAAAATGGAAGTGCAAAGGTGACACCAATTATACATAAAAATCTCTCGTAATTAGAATGTCCAGAAAGCAAATGTATTGATAAATGTCTTGAATCACAGAAAACTTTTATTTTATATCATAAATTTGAAAATTAAATAAAACTGATGTTTATTTGAGTTTGGAAAACTGGGTTTTTTTCCTCTTAAAGAATGGGGTTGAAAAGCTCACACAAGACCACAAAATATTTAAGCAAATCATCTCAAGAACCTTAAGTTTTGGGGTGCCTGGGTGGTTCAGTCGTTAAGCATCTGCCTTCAGCTCAGGTCATAATCCCAGGGTCCTGGGACTGAGCCCTGCATCCCCACATTGGGCTCCCTGCTCAGCGGGAAGCCTGCTTCTCCCTCTCCCACTCCCCCTGCTTGTGTTCCCTCTCTCGCTCTTCTCTCCGTCANCGCTCTCTCTCCGTCAAAAAAAAAAAAAAAATCTTAAAAAAAAAAAAAAAAAAAAGAACCTTAGGGTTTTTCAAAAAGTTTCGTTTTCAACCAAATACCAGAACTCATTAAAATCAGTAATTTTTTCATTAAGGGACTATTGAGCTCTTTTACTTGTCACTATTTCATTAACCTAGCTCGTTAACATGCTCTCAGGACAAATTACACTTTTTGAAAATCCACATCGCTTTTCCAATAATAAAGTGTTCAAATTATCACAAGTTTTACTTTATTTGGAACAAAATATAGAGAAAACACTTAAAATCAAAACAAGAATTACTGCCCTACATTAAAGGCTGTTTTCCACAGTGAAGAAATTGATATACTTGAACCTAAAAAAAATTGTTATAATTGCTGTCCAAATTTGTATTCAAGGTTGTTTTATACCCAAACAAAAGCAGGTAAGTGCCAATAAAAACAGCATGAAGCTATAGATCAGCAATATCAAAATGACTCCAATGAAGTCTTCCAGAGACACAGAAAAAGGATAAACTGAATACCCAGTTCTCTATTTTTATAATTATTGGGGTTACACATGGTTCTTATCCAATTAAAAATTAAAGAGCCCAGGGGTGCCTGGGTGGCTCTGTGAGTTAAGTGCCCAACTCTTGGTTTCAGGTCAGGTCATGATCTCAGGGTTGTGAGATCGAGCTCTGTGTTGGGCTCCACACAGGGTGTGGAATCTGCCTAAGATTGTCTTTCTCCCTCTCCCTCTGCACCTTCTTCTCCCCCACCTGCTCTCTCTCTCAAAAAAAATTAAAAATTTTTGAAAATTAAAAAAAATGTAAAAGTCCACAGAGCTTCACTTTTCTAAAACAGCCAGTCCAATTCATGCCATTGGCTGGAGCAGCCACAAATTCAGATACTGGGAATTCCACACAGATTAAGCTGCAGTGATAGAAAGTTGACAGGTTCCATGAGACAAGCTAAAAAAATTTAAGTTAGAAATTGTCCTCTTGCCCTGTCCTACCTCATGCACAAAACACAACAATGTCCATTCTGAGAACAGTCCAAATCACGCAGACAAAAATACCAAGAAGTGGCTGAAAGGTTGCTTTGCTTCTCTCTGCACAACGTGGCATCTGGAAGTCATTGGTAAATTTAAATGTTGGCAGCTTAAACTTGGCCTTCATTTGGAATGCCTCAATGTTTAACAATTTAAATTTAAAGCATAAATATTCCTTTACTGATAGCAAACAACTATTTATGCGGCGTGGTTCCAGATGGCCTCTAAATATACTGGGACCTTCACACTGAGATGATTCTTGCACATTATCTCTTAACCCTGCCAACCCAACCTCCCCCACATAATTTGTTGGTACCCATCAGGGATGAATGGCTGGGGATAAAACTAACATTAAGTAGGAAGAACTTTCCAGTAGATTAAGACCCGTTGTTCTAACAGAAAGAGATTATGGGAACTATTAAAAATACATTCACTGAAGGATTGGGGGTGGGAAGGGCAGAGAAGCAAAGGAGATGGACAGAAACAGGCAGCAGACATTCTCAAAGAAACCGTTCACCTTAGAGATATTAGGACTGCATTAGTGTCATTGTTTCTCTTCCTTTCTTAACTGATTTTCAGGGTCAGAAGAAACATGGAAAAGGGATAAAAGGAAAGAGTGTCATGATGACCCAATCGCTGTTACGGGGTAAGGCCAGGATGGCCCAACTGTGGCAAAGAGAAAAGGAAGAAAGGCTGACAACACAATGGCTAAGGGACAAGCTTTGGAGGAAGCAAAATAAGATAGGCCCACAGGGTAGGTCCCCAGAAGCAAGTAGCATTTTGCCTAGGTGCTAGCTAAGTACCCAGCTGCTAGTGGTGCTCACCACTCACTCTAACTCAGAGTTAACCCTTACATCCCCATGTCAGAGTTCTCAAAGACATCTCAGTTGCCAGAGAGGCCAGGCGTACACCAAGGACTTGCCTTGCAATGACCCGTCTGTGTCTGCCTGGGTCCTGGTGTGAGAACCTCTGACCCTCACCAAAAACCCAGAGTTCTTCTTCCTACCCACTCAAGCTATAAGAAAAGGTCAGACAGATGACGAGCTCTATCTCTTGGACAATGTGGGTGTGGGGAAGGCCCTCTAGGTTACCTGATCCCATTCTTGCTCACAGAAGGGGAAAAGAGCTCATCATACGCGCGAAAGACTCAGAATAAGGCAAGGCTGGTGACAAGTCATAGATGCTCTTGATTAAAAACAGCAGCTCCACAATGTGTGTGACAGATGTTAGTTCCTAGGAACGGATCATTCCAGGCAAAAAAGATACGAGTCATCTGCAAACAGATCAGGAATCAAGAACTGAGGAGTCTAGGAAGGAACTTTAGAAAGGCAGACTTGAAAACAGCAACACACTCAAAGAAACTTACAAAATATCTACTTATTCTGATATTCTTGTTTTCATTTTGTTTTGAAATGGAGAAAATATATGGGAGGGATGAGATGTAGGGAAACAGAAGAAATAGGATAATTAATGGGGAAGGGCATGACCGCTAGTCCCAGCAGATAAGGTGTCTAAATTCTCACGAATTCATGTCAGGTTTGTACGGAGCTCAGCTGAGGGTCCAGAGGGCAGTATAACAAGGTCGTAAGAGTGAGATTGGTGACTCATAGCCTTGCAGCACATGCTCATCTTCAGCTACTTAGAGTACTCAAAGTGAAAAGAGAAGTGGGTTCGCCGATGAGAAATTAGGGCATGGATACAACGAGACTCAGCAAGGTGATGGGTTCATTCACCGCAAAGGAAGTCAGTGAATGGCTTCAAAGACTACCTAGGCATTGATTAAGACAATCTGACATCAGATAAAATGATGCTAGCTCTTAGGATTTTGAGCCTTAGCATGGCAAGGTATCATTTTCAACTTGTCACCAACCCAAACCGGAGCACTAGCAGGTACACACTCTTCAGCAAAGCAGTGTGGGATCTGCAATCACTGGCAGGTAGCTAAAACTCATCTCCGGGAGTGTGGCTCATCCCTACATGTAAGCACCCATCATCATCGAAGGTTACCAAAACATTAGGATTCCGTGTTTCAAGTAATTGCCAAATGTCTTGCCAGAGGGGTATGATAGCTAAAACAACCACTCCCAGGGCAAGAATGAAACCAAAAGCTCCCTGGGCTGACCTTTGGTACCAAGTGGACGTTGATAAATATCACCCATGCAGAAATCCTAGAACTGGTACATGAGCAAACAGATCACGTGGGATCTTAGGTGGAACACCTCTCCACAGCAATTATTTCATTTAAGGTCAAAAGATGAGGGGGTGCCTGGGTGGCTCAGTTGGTTAAGTATCCAACTCTTGAGTTCGGCTCAGATCACAGTCTCAGGGTCATGGGATCAAACCCCACATCAGGCTCCATACCCAGCAGGGAGTCCCAGATTCTCATTTTCCCTCTCCCTCTGCCCCTCCCTTCTCTAAAATAAATAGATCTCTAAAAAAACAAATCGAAGATGAAAAGAACAAAGATTATCGTAATTGAAACGGTTGTGATGATGATATTTTGAAAATGTGTCCTGTGTCTGGAATCCACAAACCCAACACTGCCAAACCAGGAGTGCATCCTGTTTCTTGAGCTTCCTTGCTGAAGAACCCTCCTGAGGTTAGTATCTGTGGATCAAATATGAAGGGGAGTCCATTCCCAGTCAGTAGTTGACTTCAGGCCAACCTAAATCAGTGATGTGGGGGATAGGAGAGCAAGGATCCCACTCAGATCCCCAAGTGTCCCGGTGGATCCTTACAAATCCTCTGCTTTCTCAGCAGAAATATCCAGAAGTCAGTTCTAATACAAAGCTGGAAAACCCCAGAAGCCACTGCAGCACCTCAGTGTGCCATGACCCCCTTCCTCTGGGCTGCAGGAAATCTCAGGCATTCTTATGTTCCTAAGTTCAAAACCAAGATTCCCTATCCCACAGATGCAGGAAGACTTATCCCTGCCACACAGGTTCATCCTTAGCTGCTAGGGTCTCCTAGACAGATCGCATACAAAAACGCCCACTGTCTCTGCCTCACGATACTAGCACTAATGAGGTCAAAGCAGAGAACAACATTAGCTGAAACAGTTTAAAAAGCCAAGTATTTGGAATGCTGATCACAGATGCAAAACTGGCTTTCATGTCAAAGAGTAGCAAATAACAAGTGTCTGTTAAATCAATTGTTTTAAATTATGAAACATGTTTCTACTGAGGCAGGAAGAAAGAACACTAATTCTTAATTGCCAAAATCATCCAAGTCTTTAGAATCAATTTAATGAACTCTCAATTGTACCGTAATCAAATTAATTAACAATAACACCTCCTATTCTCCTCACTGAGGATATTAAGGCCCAATTAATTCCTAGTTCTCCATAGGCTCTGTTACACATCACCCGAAAATCTGGGAGATCAGTTCCAAAAATATATGGGGTATTTATTACATCCTGGGCAGAGCTGCCCCGAGGGCAAAGTTGACAGGACAAGCTGGCTATGTCTTGATTAAGGATGGTATCATCTTCTTCCTCTTTACTAATTACATCATTGACATACAAGGGGCATAATCTTAGCACTCACATTCTGCAAGGGCCTACAGGTCATAAACGACAGATCATTACTTCAGTACCCACGACACTAAGGTGAGATATGAGAGGAAATCTGATGTGTAACCAGTATCGGAGGCATGGCCATAAGACCACCACAACAAAAAGGACAGAAAATGTGCATCAGGTATACCAAATATGGGGTCAGATGATGCTCATTTAGAGTGAGGTGTGGTACGGTTTTTCTCCAAATTACTACATAGGCTGAGATACAGATCCCAGAGCTCTCCTCCGAGTTCATGTCCCAAGAGATTCCAATAGGGGCAGGTGGGGTTCACATCTCCTATCTCTTACATCAGCCAAAAAAGTACCATTTTGTCTATATTATTTATTAGGGTCTATATACAATTCTTTTAACACAAAGAAGCCATGGTGCGAAAAACACTAGGAGCAAAAGAAACATGTACATCTGAGGAGTTCCAGCCCCAACTACACGAGGGATCTGAGTTCAAAACCAAAGCTGGCAGAGGGACAGCCCTGCCACATCCTTCGGATCTGCCCCCTCCTGGAGGCACTCCGCTCACATTTTTCATCTGCAACACTGCAACATTCAAGCAACCTTAAGAAGCATCCAATAATATGGCTCCACCAACCACGGATTTCTTAATTAAGCCACATGCTCGAGCCAATCAAATAAGAGTGGACGATGCTGGAATTGAGTCTCAACTCAAAACAAGACAGCCATGATTTCTGTGCCCCAAAATGATCTGGAATATCAGACACTCAAACGGTGGCCTTCTAAAACTCAACGGGATTGCCTAACAAAGCACTCCATACCCTCAGAAAGGAGCTTTTCCACTTTAATGCCCCTCCTGTCAACTATCATTCTAATGCTTTCAGAACAGTGTGCAAGACCAATGTTTAAGGACTAAAATGAAACTTGTCCAAGAAGGCTCACCGTTCCCACCAAAATTACTCAGGAATGGAACTTCTGGTAGAAACAGCAAGGTGTCTGCAGTGGCAGGGAAAACGAGCAACCGCCCTTTGCCGACCCCTGCGTTCCCACACATGCAGCTGTCTGCATCAAGAAGGCCTCCTGACTGAGCAGATCGGAGCCCCACACTGCTCAGACAAAGGCGGAGCGGGGGGCTGCTGGTATGGGCAGGCGGAAGGCTCTGGTCCTTCCCACAAGGCAGGAGGGTTGACCTAGGTCTCAATTCCCAAAAGACACTAAAGGCAAGATCCAAATATCATGGGAGAGGCAGTAATGTAGGAATCGAGATCAGGTCACCAGCTTAGGATCGATCAGGAGGACTGAAATCGATGCAACAGGAAAGTTGGAAGAGTACAGAAAACACCCTGAGGACTGAAGGAATAAGACCAAGAAAGGGAAAACACATGAAACCCTTCATGTCGCTAACTCAGGCTGACCCAAGCACCTAACCTCAGACAGCCAGGCCGTCTCTCTGATTAACACAGATGACTTCTCAAGTAGAAGACCGGAAGCTCATCCACAAATGTCAACCAAGACAACCTCAACATGACACGGTCCCACCCCCACCTACCTGCCCACCATCCGCTCCATTCGCCCGAGACATTGACAGCTTCACTCCAGGGGTACCCCTCTAAGTAACAATCCAACTGTCTTCCACCTTTAGGGGCATCAATTTCCTCCCTTTAGATTCCCTCTCATCTGCATTCTTTTCTACTCTCTCCTGCCAACAAGCCCACAGACAGGCAGAAGCAGACCTTCGAGAGTCAATTTGGACACGGTCTGTTAGAAAACAACCGGGAAGGTGATCGTCCAGCATGGGTGCAAGGTCTCTGCTGCAGGCAGGGTCACATGAAGGCCACGCTGTCAGGTGCTAAAGGCTCAGGGCTCCCTCTGTCAGCAGCCTGCGTCCGTCACACTGCTCCGTTCCAGCCCATGGGCCTGAGCTGTGACCTGCAGCCATTCTTCCTAACGCTTTACTCCTGCCTCCCCGGATTTGCTCTGGCATGCTGATTCTGATCATCGTGGACCTGACTCTGCTGGCTGTTTCTCCCAGATCCCAATCCCTCTGACCCTAGCCCAGAAACGTAATCACCAGTCAGTGGTTATTCCACCATCGTGCAAAATGGGACCTGAAATGAACGTTATTCGCAGAGGATGCTGAGCAAAGCCCAACATTCCCAACCAGAGTCGAAGGTCGTCCTTCCTGAGCTTCAGAAAATCCTCCGGCAGGAATGGCTTTGCCCTCCACGGCCCCATGATTCAGTCATTCAAGCAGTTAGACAAACCAGTCATAACACTCCCACCCGCAGAAGAGTTAAGACCTGTTTCCCCAGCCGTGTACAATTAAAACTGAAGGGTCAAAACTTTCCCCATCTTAGGGCCTAACGCAGAACCTCCCTGGCAGCTTGAAGAACTGGCCTGAGGCCAAAAGGTCATGAAATTGTTGTCAGTACAACTCTTACACAGGCTGTGTGTTATCTTGCTGAATCTGATTTATTAGATCGTAACTGGTTTTTAAATTACATCTTGAAGATCACTGTTTCTGGTAACTAACAAATCATTTTGCCAAGCATTTCTTCTATGTGGCAAAATAAATTTGGGGAAGGGCTCCCTCAAAACTAAAAACGAGGAAGAAGAAGAAGAATAAAAATCAGGCTAATACCACAGCTCACTTTTGTACAAATACTGCAAGTAAATCTTAGGGATAATGTATTGCCAAGCTAAGCTTAATATCTAATCCAGTAATCCCTCCACATGAAAGCGCATATTAAACACTAGTATAGAGGCACCTGAGGTATGTTTCTCATTTACCAACAACAATGGAAAACTCACAGGAGTGGAAACCACTGTCTCCCCCTCTTTTAAATCTGCGTAGTCCTTATCTCGAAGCGAAACACAGAGGGTTCTTAGTCATCAAGCTGTCTACCTGGAAAATGTCAAATCGAACTCCTGAACCACACACCGCCTCTGTGTGTGTACTTATCAATGTGGTCCATGGGCCTACATGATAAAGGAACAAACTCTCTCAGGTGTGAAAACAAGATACACATTTAAAAACTATAGGGGAACCTAGGTGGCTCAGTCAGTGAAACGTCTGCCTTTGGCTCAGGTCATGATCTCAGGGTCCTAGGATCGAGCCCCACAACGGGCTCCCTGCTCAGTGGGGAGCCTGCTTCTCCCTCTCCCTCTGCCGCTCCCTGCTGCTGGTGTTCTCTCTTTTTCTAATAAATAAAATCTTCAAAAAAAAATAAAAAATAAAAATTGTAGTAGATGGCATCTATAAATCATCAAATTGGTATCAAACTTTAATGTATATTAAGGAAGAAACCCTCTTCAAGGATTGTATGATGTCATGGAATCCAATTGCTATGCCCCACCGACATATCGGTGGAGAGGTCCTATCACCACCCTCCGCATGCTAAACTAACATACTTGCTCAAGAATTCAAGGGGATAAACAAAGGGAGACAGTATCAACTGGGAGGTACAGACGTGACAGTTACCAATCTGGAGGTCCCACGACCACCTCAGAAGTACTTAAGAGCTGGGATTTTTAAAGGGATTCCAACAGGGCTCTCAAAATAAGGTCAAATTACAAGTGGCAGACAGCAATTTCCTATATTCACTCTTAAATTCCTTCAAAACTTGAACAAGCATTGCACAGTTCCAAATGTTCTCAAACTAAGAAAAACTTTTTTCAAGTCACAATGAAGTCCCTCCCTTCTTTACTTTGAAAACCTACGGACCACGGCTCAAGTCCGTCCAGATTACTAAAACAGATTATGATGTTGATCAACACGGTAAAGCAGAGAGCACAGACTGAAAAAAGCAGTACGTATTTATCTAAAAGTTCTTTCCCTAGCATCTGGAAGAAAGTTTAGAACTTCGGTTGTGTAGGCCAGCTCTCCCTTAGGACCCGGCCAGGGAGAAGCAGAACCACGCACAGGTAGCACAGAAGAGCAATGCGACACTCACCCGAAAGAATCTAAACAAAGTGACTTTCCACTTACACTGCAGTGGCATAAAATAAAAATGGAGAAATCATTTCATGTGGCAAGAAAAACACTATTTTATTTCAACAGATAATCCAAAGCAGAGGTCTTAGCCTGCGCTTCCTTAGAGGTCCACCAGTTCTATGCAAAACCTTGTCTACGTACGCATCATCCTAAGAAAAAAGTCTACAGGTGTCAGCACATCACAAAAGAACGATGACCAAAAACAAGGTTAAGAACCTATAAGGAGAATCATAAAATTTTTCCCCATCATTAATTTCTCATTAGTTTCATATGACCCAACAAACCGAAATGCTCAACAATGAAGGAGGCAAAAAGAATTAGAGTAACATTTTGCTCACAATAAACTTCAGCACAGACAGCATTTCGTATTAATGTGATACAAATCCACTCCCAAAAGTCAATTATGAAACTGAGGCTCCTCCCCTATCAGGTCAGTGTGACAAACTCTCCAAATAGGGCATTGACAGGAAGATGATTAGCTCAGACCGTCTGTAGACCCATTCTCAATTGTGTAAACTGAGGCATTACTGGTTCCCCAAGGATTTTAAGTTGGATAAGGGAATGACCATATCTCATTTGTCCTTTTTCTTTTTAAACTGCTGCCCCCAACACTGTCGATTTTCCTGTAAGATCTTACACACAGCAAACATCTGTTCAACATCTAAACAAACAGATGAACACATTACAACTACACGGGCCCACAGGCGTCGGATGGAAACCATCGGTGCATAACAGGTACCCATGTCAGCCTGCCGGGTACAGTCTATGGGCCAATCTCCATTTCTGGCCATTCTTTTCTTTTTTTTTTAAACGAACATATGAAGTGGCATGGCACTCACAGTAAGGACAGAAAGTGACAGCGTTATCACAAGGTATGCATTTCGATACAACCTTCAAGCCGGGGAACAGGGCAGTACTGAGTGGAGATGAAATAAACAGTCAGGAGCTGAGCCGGTCAGGACCGAGTAAGGTTGAGGTTAGTGGCAACAGCATGTGCGTGGTTTCCAGGAAACCTTCAGTGAGACTGCTGTTAGCCCTAGCCCCGCACCTTACCCAACCCAGTGCACTGCCTCTTCTTCCAGCTCCCCGCCTGGCTCAGGGCATCACTGCCCTGCTCCCAGGGGTGCAGCCGCCCGGCCTGAACTCACCTTGGCAGTGGAAGGGCCTGAAGTTTAAAACACGTTAATGCATCACGCCAAAAGTGCAGTGAACATGCGCGCTTCATACACTCGCATTTCCAGAGCGATAGAAAACATGCCACCAACAAGACAACCTCTGTACAAAACACCCTCAAAGGATTTGAAGAAACAGTTGTACAAACACCTATGTTTACCACACAAACAAGAACAGAACGACAGGGGTATCACTACACCAAGAAATTGCACCTAATGGAGGAAAGCGCCAAAAAGAATGATGGGCATCACCTACTTTAACTGCCATTATTTGCCCACTTGGTTTGTGGACCATTTTGTTGACAGAACCATAAGCTCCTCGTCCAATTTCTCCAAGGTCTTTCAAGTCCTCCGCAGTGAAATCCCAGTGTTGCTCAGGGGAGATCTTCAGTTTTCCTGACGATTCAATGCTGTGTGTTCTCAGTCTCTCTCTGTTAAAATATTGGGAAGCAATTTTTCCACATTTTAAATAGGTTTTGACTTTTTTCTTATAGCTAACACTGACGAATGCGTGGGAAAATCTGTTTTTCAAGCTGCTAACACAGTCTGACCTCCAGGTTTTTGGAGTTTTTTGTTTACATTGTCTTGGTTTTTTACACAATGAACTCATTAAGAAAGGCCTGAACTTAGGGAGTCAATAAACACAGCTTTAATGCGATTCAGAAAACCAAGTTTCCAGTTATTGAAGAAAGGAATTCTGTAGACCAGTTTTCATTTCCAAATACAAGATCTTTTTCAAACTGTGCAAAACTGCATTACCCAGTGCAGAATCCCAGGAGCTATGAACCTCATTTCCAAAAAGTTCTTATCCTACCTTACCCGACATCGATGACCCCAGGCCCTCCATCCTTTGTACAGCTGCTACTGAACTTTGCTGGATATTAGAATGACCTGGCAAGATTCTTAAAATCCAGATGCCCAGGTAACATCTCACAGCAATTACATCAGAATAACTGGGGACAAGAGTCAAAACACAGTATTTTTAAAGATACCCAGGGGATTTTGGGCATGTTTGGGAACTAGCACCTTACCATACTCCCCTGTTCCTGCTAACGCCACGCTGAGGTAGGGGGATAGTTAAATGAATGGCCAGCTGGCTCTAAGAGAAAAACCGTCATGTACCAATCAAATCTGAAACCCTAGATATAGCGATGAGGTGAAAAACAAATGCTTTGTGGACAAAAATCTCGTTATGGATTTTCATGAAATTAAAACAACATCTCCAAAATTCCAACCTGGAGATCAAAGCATTAACCTGTAATCATGCTTTGTAAAAAAGCAAATCCAATGAAAAATGTAAAAACAATCTCATTCCTCTCTCTCTCCTCCTGCCCCCCCAACACACCAATGTGTAGGAATGAACTGGATCAAACTAGAGCATGCAAGATACATAGAGAAAAATATTCCATTGACAATCATCTACGTTTTGTCAATTTCATATTAAGTGGTTGGACTCTTTAAAATCTGATCTGGTAATAAAAGCAAGAAAAATTTACATGCTTGGTTATTTATTTTTCTTCTTGAAAAATTTAGAAATGTTTTCTCAGGTTAGCAGAACAGTTTTTGTAGCTACTTTTAAGGTTCTCAAAATATTCAGAATTTTAAAATCATTTCCCCAGAATTATCATATGTACTAGTATTAATAGTAACCATGATTCAGGGTTATAGTTCAAAGACTAATACACTTTGTCTAAATAACCACGTAGCGAATCCAAATGCCAGATTCCCAGATCATAATAAGTCGTAATACCAGTTTTATTCACAGAAGCTCTTTTCTGCTTACAACATACTCTCACCAGTCAAGCCTACTGACTAATTTTCTTAGCAATCTTTTTCATGACATAGAAATATCCTAACACAAAGGAGTTCATTTGCAATAATTATTGTTCTATGATCACTGGCAAGTAAACACCATCTGTGTGGCTCAGTTCAATCAATGGTGAAATAGAGCACTGGCCAATCACTGAGGGTAGCTGAAAAAAAGTTTCAATTACGTGCAAATTGGAAGCAACATTTTTACATTATTCACTAATTCATGGGATGTGGCAGACGGGCTTTAAGGTGATCCCCATGAGCTGCACTTCCCTGGGGTTCACAGCTCTGCATAAGCTTCTCTGTCTGAGTGCAGACAAGACCCACAACTTGCTTCTAGCCAACAGAATACGGCAAAGGATGTCAATCTCATGAATACGTTGTGTTAGATAGCATCTGTTGCTGGCATTCCTGAGACATGGAGTATTTCACTACTATATAAACCACAGAATAACAAGTTATAGTTTTAATTATTACTGTAAGATCAATTTTTAGAATTATGGAATATCTCTTCTAATAGCTTCATTACTGCTACTTGATAATCTGCTGTGTAGTCTCTGGATGAGGTCCTTTTTTTTTTTTTTTTTTGAAAGTGAACAGATTGACAGCTAAGGGATGCAAGTTATCTTCTTGGGCTAACGCAAATGTTTGAAAACTGAGTAAGCTGACAGGTGCGTAACTCTGAATATAGGAAAAGCAACTGAAGTGTATAGTCTAAGGGGTAAATTGTATGGTACATGAATTAGATCTCAATAAAGCTGCTAAAACAAAAGATGAACAGCAGAGTGTGGCTATTCCCCAGAGTCCATCTTCTCATTTAACAGAAAAAATTGTGAAAACCACAGAAAAACATGCTATGGTTATGCCATCATGAAGGCAAGTTCCTGGAGTCTCCACTCATACAAGGCTGGCCATCTTTCCTGTGAGACTGAGTCCAATTTCACAGTCATTGTTTGAAGAGTTAGTCTTCAACAATCCCAATGGCTTCCAAAGAAGGAGTGGACAGAGATGCGGCACTGTGGTGACCACACCTAGAAGCCTGACCTGAACTTTCACCGTTACACTGGAGCAGTCAATCACGGAGGCAACTGTACTGAGTGTCCAAAACCGTGGCAGCAGTTTTTTACCTTGGGGCAAATATGTCAAACAGGATTTAAGTGGTACTTCTACTAGACAGGGTCAAAAATTCCCAGATTTCATTATTAATTTCTTACCTGAAAATTAGTTCAGCTCAACTCCACTAACCTGTAAGTTAGCCCCAATGCCTCTGCCTCGTCAGTAACTAAGTTCAGCCTCTGACCTTTTATTTACTCTTATATTCATCCTTCTGAAATGCGTATAAAGTGCTCCTCATGAGTGATTCTTAACCCAGGCATCTCACCACTCCCTCTGTTAGGCTCTCTTCAAGAAATAAGGAAGGGACCGAGGTTCCAAGGCTCAAATTCACCCAAATCTCATAGAGGAGCACAATCACCAGCCCCATATCTAACCACGTACACAGAAAGTCCCTAAGTAAATCGGTAACATTCTCCTCTGGATTTAAAGGTCTTTAATATGAAAACAAGTTAGAGTGGTCTTTGTTGTAACAGGTCTTGTAATTAGACTATCAAATGATACACCTTCTAGTTTAAAAGTTAGCTATACACTTGTATTTTTTAATGCCTACAGATCACAAATCTGATTGAAAGGGCACCTCTGTTGAACACAGTATTGCCAACAGTAGCATTTGGGGATAGACATTAACACCAGGGAAGCTGTTCCAATACAGACTGATGTCACCATTACAGTATTTTCTCCCATATAAAGGTAAGCAGAACTCTAGTGGCAATACTAAACTTTGGTGAAATCTACAGACACCAACACAAAGGACTGAAACCTAAAAAAAACCAAACACAATAAACTTTACTAATTGATTGGAATCAAATTTGGAAAATCAATTCATGGACACGCTGCATCTTACTACCAGATTCATGGATTATCATAAATAGGCTGGGTCCATGTCCCCTGTGGTTAGTATGTTCACGTTCCTTTTCAAAAGACTCTATTCCCTGGTTTTGTAAAGGGATGACACAGAAATGACCAAAAAAATAAATAAATAAAATTTTAAAAAATAAAAAATTTAAAAAATAATAAATTAAATAAAGAGTCTAAGGCTTACCTCTTCCAATTGTTTAAGGGAACACTTTTTCCCCTCCCCCACACTTCGTCTTTCCATGGAGAGGGATCGGGTCTGTCACCCGAGCCTTTACTGACTGACGAGCGAACATGGAAGAAGAAACTGAACACACTCGGTTCAGTTCCTCTCTTTTGAAGCCAGACGTCCTCCAGAGAGGGTACATATGCTCTGGCTGTCCCTCTGCCATGCCTTATAAGAGGCTGCCACTCAAGGGATGGGGAAGTCTAATTATGTGGGGCCAGGAGGAGTTAGCGAACTATTCTGGCTTCAAATACAGAGCTACATTTCCAATTTTATCAAGAAAGCCTGGGTGACTCAATCAGTGAAGCATCTGCCTTCAGATCAGGTCATGATCCTGGGGTCCTGGGATAGAGCCCCGCATCAGGCTCCCTACTCCCCGCTCATGATATCACTCTCTCTCTCTCTCTCTCTCTCTCTCAAATAAATAAAATCTTAAAAAAAAAAAAAAAAGACTGCGATAAATCTTGGGGCGCCGGGGTGGCTCAGTCATTTAAGAGTCTGACTCTTGGTTTCGGCTCAGGCTCAGGTCACGATCTCAGGTCATGAGATCAAGCCCTGCTTCAGGCTCCACCTCAGGCAGGGAGTTTGCTTGGGATTCTCTCCCTCTCCCCACCCCCAACCTGGCACACAGGTAAGCTCACTCTCTCTCAAATAAATAAATAAATTCTTAAAAAAAAAAAAAAACAAGAATATGATAAATCTTATAATCTCCTATGTCTGGCTCCTGCATCTCTCTCAATTGGTGCCAAACACAAATGGAAAGGAGGCTTTTTCATTTTTTACCAGACTTCCATATAACCAAAACCCAAAATTTTAAAAAATGTTAAAGTATTGGATAGTAAGAAAATGAAATGCAATCATGCAATTCCTAGAGTTCAGAGAGAATAAATGATTTCCATGTCACCTAAGAGCTTCCAGGAGCCAAGAGTTTCAGAGCTCTGCCAGCTGACCCTATAACCTACAACCAACCCCCTTTAGCCCCCTTGCAGAAGTTCATAGAAGTATAAAAGACAAATATTTTTAGTGACCTGAGTTATACCTGTAGCTTCAAAGTCCTGGTTTATTCCACTTCTAGACAAAGCTCACCAAGAGTCTCAAGGGCAACAAGGAGATTATGTGCAGTCTGCTGATGGTGATTTCCGTCCTAAAATACAAGTTGTGCCCTAAACTAAAGCAGGCCTAGAGAAAAAAATATATGAACAGCAGAAAACACACTCAAGAAGACTGGGAAAAAGTAAAAACCAGCAGCAATGTAAAACTGCCTTTAGCTACACTCTTACGGACAAAAAGGTTTCCTGACTTCTCTTTGGGGTATCACTTTCTTGAGAATAGAGACTGTTTTATCAGCAATAACTTCTAACTCTCTCTCCCCTTCCCAGTTCTCCATGGGTAATCTTCTACAGAGTATCCTGAGCTGCTGCTTTCAGTGAATACTCCACAGGGCTCCAGCTTCAAGCACCTGATGATGCCATCCACCCAGGGAACTGAGCCAGCTGCCACCCAACCCCCATCCTTTTCTTCTTGGTAAGTTCTTCCTTTGCTGGGGCAGCAATACACCCAGCTAACATGCTACACTTCCTGCTATGGGATGAATTGTGCCCAAGCCCTCATCCTCTCCTGCCAAAATTTATGTCAAAGCCTTAATCTCCAATGTGACTGTATGGGAGACAGGGCCTATAAGAAGGTAAGTAAGGTTAAATGAGGTCATAGGATGGAGCCCTGATCTGATATAGGACTAGTGTCCTTATAAGAAAGACACCACACAGCTGTTCCCAGTGGAGAGAGTCTCTCCCCCACCCTCATGCTTACGCAAAGGTCACGTGAGCAAGATGGCGGCCACCTACAAGCCAAGAGAAGAATCCTCAGAATGAAGCCCTCCTTGTCAGCACCCTGATCTGCCCAGCCTCCAGAACCATGGGAAATAAATTTCTGTTGTTTAAGCCACCCGATCTGTAGTATTTTGTTATGATGGCCCAAGCAGACAAAGAAGTCAAACCTCCTTGCAGTTAGAAGCAGTAATATAAATGGAGTATTTAAAAGGAGCTGACCCAGCTGGAAGGAAGGTTGGTTTTTTTTTTCCCTTCTTCCCCCCGCCCCCACCTCCTTCTTGTTGCCTAGAATGTTGGTGATGACCGGAGTTCCAGCCACCCACAAGGCCCTTGACAAGGGAAATCACGCACTGAGAGTGAGGGAGCAAAAAATTAAAGCTCTCTCAACTCTGATGACCGTGAAGCCATTACACAAACCCCAGGCCTGCCTACCTCCAGACTGCATCTCCAGAAAGAAAGAAACTGTCTGATTTAAGTCATCATTTGTCTTCATGTTGTTTATATGCAAAATGACTCATTTCCAGTTAGTACAGCCCCTAACACTATTTTATTTCCCAGGGACGGTCATGGAAGGAGGTATCGAGCATCTGGAAGTGGTGGAGAGAGTGGGAACAGGCCACAGTTTGGTCATCACACTGACCGGGAAATGCTATGAGCATTTAGTATGACGGCCAATGTCGCTGACTGGCTTCAGACCCACAGGCCAGTTACAAACAGGACAAAAACACTTCTTGAATAAAATCCTTAGCTCTGGTATCCCTGATTTCTTACGGCCCATCTAAATCCCATACCCAATCTTTTGTGTTCCCAGAGACCAGCAGTTCCCTACTTAGGGCAAACAACACACACGTAGACAGACAGAAACAACTGACACAGATACTATGGGCATTGCAAACAAGTGGAACAGGTGTGCTTTTTCAAAACATGCAAAATGATGGGTAGAATGCTCGAACCTACGTAATACAGGCCTTATTGAAATATAACTCAATATACAGAAATTACTTTTTGAAACCAGGGGATCATTTTGTTACATAAAAATCTGAAAACTGTAATTTCTGAGCCCACATGTTTGCACAGAAGTCCTTTGTGTACCTTCTTTGATGGCCGATCCTCTGGATAGAAATGACCAATTTGTCTAGTTACTACTTAGCCAACCACTGCATTCTCACCATCATCCTTTCACCGACCCAGACTAATTTATACATTTCTGAAATCCTACAGACTCCCCCCCAAGAAAACACAAAAAACCGTGACGTAACATTCAGAGCACTCATCAGGCTGGGCACTGAGAAAAGCTTTATTTCTATCTAAAGTGTCTAATAAAGCTGCCCGGGGCTTTGCGCATAGGTGGGTCGACCTGTTTTCTGAAGAATTACAGGTGCCCCCACCCTCTGCTAAATCCAGGGTTCTGCTGTGCTAATCCAGCAGCAGGACAAGTACTCAAACCTCTTTTTCTCACCAGACCATGTCATCCTAAATCCCTCCTAAAGCCACACAGGTAAAAGAGAAAGGAAAAATGGAAAACTCCATCATAATCCAGAGAAAGCCACTCTCGACAATTCAGCATGTACCCTCTGTATCTTTCTGTACTACGGGGACAGGTTACAAAATGAGATCTCACGCCTACTGCTTGATAGACTTTGTATGATGACCTTTTAGCCCTGACCTGGTCCACATGGTCACTTGCTGTGTGGCACAGCTCGTCGGCCCCGAGTCAGTGGCACCAGCAGCCAGTGCCCACAGAGCCCAGGCCACAGCATGCTTTCCCTCATGCCAGCCTGAAAGGTGAGAAGGGTGAGAGCACTCTTTTAAGTTGCACTTTGATTTCTTACCCTTGGAGTCGGACACTCTTCGCCATCTGGTGAACAAGTGTTTCTTCATTGGTTAACTGCCTGAGGGAACACCCCTGAGCCCTCCTTGCCCAGTGTTTGCTTTGCTGCTGCTGCTTCTGACAGACGTCCTTTATTAACATATAGATTGACTCTTGGTCCTGCACTGTAAATATTTCTCTAGGGCGCTGTCTACCTCCCCATTCTATTTATGAATTTATACATGCAAAAAAATCAGGGAGCGCCTGGGCGGCTCCGTTGGTTGAGCATCAGACTTTGATTTTGGCTCAGGTCATGATCTCAGGGTCATGAGATCAAGCCCCACATTGGGCGTGCCCAGAGTGTGCTTAAGATTCTCTCTCTCCCTCCATCCCTTACCCATGCCCCCCACCCCGCAGGTGCACACGCAGCACTCTCTCTGAAATAAACAAAATCTTTTTTAAAAAATCCAGAAATGTGTATGCTTTCAAATTGATCACTCCATTCCATTCTTTTCTTTTGCTATCACGCAGTATCATTTAAGTTCACTTGCACGTGTGACGTGGACTTCTTCCACCACTGCATTTTCAGTTTCCTGGCAACGTCATCTTTTCTCTATCACCCTATCAGTAATCCTGTTCCCCGTTTGTCCACATCTGCTCTCTCCTCGAGATTTGCCAATCCTCTCTTTACAAACACCATGACGTCTTCTACTCTATTAGGAATGCTGCAAAATATCACATTCAGAGATGCTCTTTGCCTCAAAGTCACGAAGATATGGCTCCCCAGTTCCTTAATTTCTGCTCCCATCTCACAAGGAGGATCTGTGTGGCACTTGTGCCTGGGTGACTGCACAGCATCAGCACACAGACTTCCTCTCACACCTGAAACAACTACACAAAACAGACAAAATACAAGACGGTCTTGAAGACACTGGACATCAGACAACAAAGGGCAGTGAACTCTGACAGACAAGAAATACACAAGGTGAGCCCTATAACTGCCCCCAGCTTCCTGCCTGGAAGGGCTCACAGACTGTGATGGGGGTCAGGGGGCTCTTGCCAGTATTCCTGTGTTGAGGAGCTGGATCTGGGCACCTGAGGAGACCAAGGTAGCTAGAGTCCGAGAGCAGAGTACCGGATAAGAGAGAGCTGCACAGAAAGAGAAGTCCACAGATATGTGCAGAACCCTCCTTGGTCAGCACACTCTTACAAAGAACCATCCAAAAGGATTAGAGGGGAGATACCCAGGCTGGAGCAGTACTCAGAACAGCCACCAAAGCTAAAATGCAAGACCCAAAGGATCCAACTATTTCCAAGTAACTTAACCGAAGAACAAAGCTTAGAAATATTTATAACAATGCAAAAACAGGGGCATCTGGGTGGCTCAGTTGATGAAGCGTCTGCCTTTGGCTCAGGTCATGATCTCAAGATCCTAGGATCGAGCCCCATGTCTGGCTCCCTGCTCAGCAGGGAGTCTGCTTCTCCCTCTCTCTCTGCCCCTCTCCCCACTCATGCTCTCTCCCTCTCTCTCTCTCTCAAATAAATAAATAAAAATCTTAAAAAAAAAAAAAAAAAGAATAAGGAGAATGCAAAAACATCCAGCACCCACGGTCTGGCCTGCAATCTAAAACTCACCCAGTATGCAGAGAAGCAAAATTACACAACCCAAACTAGAGAGAAAAATCAGTCAGTTCTAACTGATTCAGAAATGACAGGGATGCCAGAATTAGTAGACAAGGACACTGAAACTGTGTTGATTACTGTATTCTAAGTGTTCGAGAAACTAAAGGACAGAGAGAATACATTAAACAAACATGGAATATACAAAAAAAGAGCCAAATCAAACATCTAGATAGAAAAACTACAGCAGGGGTGCCTGGGTGGCGCAGTCCTTAAGCGTCTGCCTTTGGCTCAGGGCGTGATCTCAGCGTTCTGGGATCGAGCCCCACATCAGGCTTCTCTGCTGGGAGCCTGCTTCTTCCTCTCCCACTCCCCCTGCTTGTGTTCCCTCTCTCGCTGGCTGCCTCTGTCTCTGTCAAATAAATAAATAAAATCTTTTAAAAAAAAAGAAAAAAGAAAAGCTACAGCAGGGTAGGAGGAAACTTGAGGATGATGGGTATGTTCACTATCTTGCCTGTAGCGATGGTTTCACAGGTGTGTGCACATCAAAACTTAGCAAATTGTACACTTCAACTAAGCACAGTTTACTGCATGTCAATTATACCTCAATAAAATTGAAAGGAAAGAGAAAAGAGAGAGAGAGAGATCGTCTTTGAGCCTCGCTCTTCTTGTGTGAAAGGGACTTGTCTATCCTGTGTCTGCAGTTCAAACCATGCCTATAGTTCTAGGTCTCCAGGGCTCAGCCTATTACCAGTCAGAGCGTGCACTGCTCCAAAGGCAAATTCTCTCCTGATCTCCTTGCTCTTGAACTGATAGTAGCAAATATAAAAACATAACCCTCGTCTATGTCGCTACCATGACCCTTCTCTGCGTCCACCCAATACACTACTCAGAATGACCACCCTGTCCAGATACAATGTGCCTGCATCCATCTCGCCTCCCTCCTCCCATCCCTCCCCACGGTTATTTTCCGGCAGTCAACAGTGGGGGCGGGGGGGGCAGGGAAGGAGTAAAGGTGCTCTGTCTTTGAAACTAGTGGCTCAGAAGGAGAAACCCTCTGTAAATTTTTCTTTATTCCTATAGGGATCCAATATAGAGTCTGGCATCAAACTGTCTTAATTTTCTGTGCTTGATATATTCATCCTTGTTTCTTAATAAATATTTCAGCAGGATGCTGCTACTCCTACATCATTTTGTACCACAAATCTGAAATTGCTTTTACAAAGTCAGAACTTTAGTCCCTGAAGCAAATAAGAAGCAAGAGTCTTAACCACTTTTCATTCACAACATGTAGTTACGTGAATTGTCTTTTAAACATATAACTATGAAACATTCTCAAGCTTACTTTTATTATTCTGGGGGAAGGGGTGGGACATTTTATCCAAACAAGTCTATGGGGAAAAAAAGACTTTATAGAAATAAATTTTATTAACAGACACATTTAGGAACACATGCTATTTTATATAATATACCTACTTGAAACGAGGGTTTTTTTGAACCTCTTCTAGTGCTTAAGTTTTAGCTTGTAAGAACTATGATCAAACCAGCTTAATTTAATACCAGTCTATGCTTTAAACCTTCACTTATTCTATTTCCTTATGTATACTCTAGATGCCAAGAGAAAAATACAAAGTTAAAATCTAACTGCAGTTGAATTTTATTCTTTCTGTGAGGCTATCCATAAGCTGAGCCAAACAATCCAACATGTGTGGTCACTCATGAGCACAATACTGTGTGAAAGGGAAAAGGAAGAAAAGTTTCATCCCCATAGCTTCTGGACCTTTCAATCTAGTGTTCAACATGCACGCCGTCAGAGACGAACAGAACGCAACCAGAAAGGAAATAAAGACTTCATCCCGTCTTGCCCTTCGGGAAACTCTGCCTAAAAACCCTGGATTGGGCCTAGTGTTCCTCCTCAGTACCCACAGACGCTGAAATCAGGAAACACCCAGCCCATGGCCAATTCCCGATTTATAGTCCCAGCAACATGTTGTTTTGGGTTTTGGGTTTTTTTGTTTTTGTTTTTTTTGTTGTTGTTGTTGTTTTTCAGTGTATATTAGGCTAGTTTGGTACTTTTTTTAGGTAATTTATATTACGCTAGTTTATTCTTGATGAACCCTAAGTTGGATCCACTTCTAACCATTTTTGCTTAACTCCTCTGATAATTACCTCCACAGAGTCTAAATCACAGAGGTTTCCTTTTAAGGGGCACAGGTGAGGATATGGGCAATAGGCCGGGGTCCCTCAAATGACAGAATAAAGAGGGTTTTGCCTGCAGCTCCCACATCCACGCTGGAGCCCCTTGTCTGCTACTTGGTTCTTCACCATGGGTGTGTATCCCTTCTTAAATATTCCCAAATAGGCCCAGCTATGCTAAAGGAAGCAGCCCAGGGAAGCAAGGACAGATGTCTACTCCTATCACCACAGCGTACAAAGGCGCTCCGCTCATAGGAGGAGACCAGACCTTCTCCCACCACAACACAGAGCCCTCCTGCCAGAGTCAAGGCTCAGATTCACAGCTCTGTCCGCTGCCGTGTATGTCCTACACTGCCACTCCTCCACGGCTTACGAAGTCTACTTATTTTGAATCACACATACACTCCGCACTGTCGTAATCTACACAAGGGTCTAATTCCTGAAAACTCTGACTCTGTCGGTGCCAACTGTCTTTCATTAGAATGCAAATCCACTGTGTTGTTTTTGGGGGTGGGAGCCGAGGAGAGACCCGTATGAGGCATGAGACCCTGCCCTTCCTCAGTTTCCCGTGAATATTTCGTTACTTTTTCTCCTGTGATATTCTGGGACTACAAACTCTACCCTGCTACTTGTGTTCACATCCCAGAGGCTGTCTGCTCTGACTTTAACTGTGCCTGTCCCCCTCTTCCTTGAACAGTGAGTGTAACGTCCTCCCCAGCAGCTCAAGTCTATCACAGAGCACGCGCTCCATAGGTTTCCGGAGGACACTTGCCAGGAGCTAGCTAGCTGCTTTCGGCACAGAGCACGGTCTGAGGAGCCAAAGCCCAGTGCTTCAGCACCACATGCACTGCGCTGAACGGAGACCCCCTCTGCCCCCAACAACAGATTTGTCCATTTGGAACCTCAGAAGGTGACCTTATCTTTACAGATACAATTAAGATACAGATCTTGAGAAAAAGTCATCCTGGAATCGGGTGGGCCCTAAATACAATGGCAAGCATCCTTGTAAGAGACAGAAAAGAAGACAGAGACACGGCAAGACACAGGGAGACACAGGGAAGAAAGCCAAGCGAGGACAGAGGCAGAGACTGGAGTCATGCTACCGCAACCCAAGGAACGCCAGGAGACAACAGAGCTGGAAGAGGGAAGGAAGGGTCCTCCTTAGAGCCTTCGGAAGAAGCATCGCCCTGCCGACACCCTGATTTTGGACTTCTGGTCTCCGAAACTGCAAGAATGAATTTCTGTTGTTTTAAGCCACCGAATCTGTGATAATTTGTTACGGCAGCCACAGGAATCCAATGCACCATCTAAACCACGAGTCACCAAACTTCTTCTGTAAAGAAAGAGACAGTAAGTACTTTAGGCTTTGCCGGCCAGTCTCTGTAGCAACTACACAACCAAACAGGTGTGGCTATGTTCCAATAAAACTTTATTTACAAAAACTAGCAGCAGGGCCACATTTGGCTCCTGAGCTGTAGTTTGTGTACTCCATGATCTAAATGACACCTATCATTAAAATCATCTATATCCTACCTATTCATTTTCGTATCCTTCCTCTTTCAAATGTACAATTATTCTCTGGGAGATAAGAAACTCCAGTCATGTACCCAAATCTTACAGTTTTATTTCTAGAATTTAATCTCGAGATACATTTCTGGGTTTGTCTTAAGCCCCACCCCCCCACACACCACAAATCAACAGGCAGTAGAATCAAGGGTCTGCTAACCCATCCGTGGCTCTCTCACCTCCTAGGTAAATAAATACACTAAGGAGGCAGCAAAGCTCAAAGCCTTAGGCATCCCTCCCATCTACGTATCCTTCAGCAAGTAACAACAGCTAACTACCTTAACCCGTTTCCTCTTCCCAGACATGAGAACTTGATTCCCCAACCCTGCCAGTGCCTACACATCTTCCCTTGGTAAGTAAGTATCTCCTTGTGCCCAGAACCTTCTATTATCTAATTAACTTGACGTGTGTCTTCTCCCCTTCTTTCATTATCACATTCATTTATCTTAATCTTGATTTCCTCCAAATGCTATTAAACATGTCTTTCTCTCCAAATTATTTATTCCTCCTTTTCCCCTAAGCATCCTTGATTTTATCAAGCCAGCAAACACTAAAATGCCTCAAGCTGCTATATGCTCTCCTCAGCAAATATCTATATATGTAACTCGCAACCCTCCTTAGACAGGAAAACAAACAGAACACATACCCTGCACACCACTGCAACTGTTCTTCTCTGTCCGTACTGTTAGGATCTCTAGATGAATACTGCTTTATGCAGCCTTCTGCAATGCAGCTCTGCTAATTCCGGAAATTTCCACAGTAAACCCGGTCTGTCAGTTGCCATGGAAACTGCCTGCTTCCTGGCACTACTAACAAAATGAGTATCTTTACTCAGATTTAAGATGAGGCAAAGGGAAGAATTGAAAAAAAAAAAAAAGAGAGAGAGAGATGCCCAGAAGAATTGCTCAAACCCTCCAAACAGAAATTTTCGAATTCTGATATTCGTATTCAGCGAACAGGAGATATTAATCGCACGAATCTGCAGCGCTTTGAAGCAGTACTGATTTATGAACCAGACAGCAATGTTTTACCGCTAAGGAAAAGAGTCACAGTAGAGAGTATGAGAGAAGCGTTCGTGTTTGCATCTTGCTGCTACAGATGGCACAGTCCCTCCGAGCTGAACGTGTGTCATCTTACTGAGAGCGTACCGTTAGAACAGTTTTTCGGGGTTATGTTTCTTATAGAGAAAGTTAAGAAAGCTGCCCTCAACCAACAGGTTTCAAGTTTTCTTAAAATCCTTTCCCTGCCTGGGCCCCAACCTCCACTGGTGGCTAAAACCCTTTCCCTGCTAGTATATAAGAAATCAGAGTCCTTAAAGGTGTATCTCAGGCGTAGGTACCAAGAAAGCCACCTCATCAGTACTCTCAGAAGAGCAGACATAGCTGACCATAATCCCCCTCCACACGCCCTTGGAAACAATGCTTGGTTTCTATGACATCACACCTCATGGTCTGCTTCCTACCTCTCAAGAGTCTTTCTTTTCTTTGTCTATAGCTCCTCTTCTAGTCAACCTCTACATGTTAGACTTCCCTGGGGCTCAGCCCTGGATCCAACTTCCATATCAAGATAGGCTTCCCAGACAATGTTAGCATCTACGCGCTGACAATTCTCAACCTTTAATCTCCAATCTCCCCCCGCCTCCTCTGGGTAGCAGAGTCATATTTCCAACACCAGAGTGTGTGCTGTATTATCTCCCTGACCTAAAAGGATATTTCACGGACATCTCAAACTTAATATATGTCAAGCTGACCTCTTGCTCTTCTGTGTTCTCACCCACACACACTCCACACCCTGTGGTCCTCATTTCAGCAATGGCAACTGAACCCATCATTCAACCCAAAATTCTGGAAGTCATTAGGAACATCTTCCCCTCTTTACTATCCACATTCAAATTGTTGCTGATTTTTGTTAATGTTCTAAATTCCCTTGTGATGCCCATTTCCCTCTACCGCTGCCGTCATCAATCTAATATCATTATCACCCCGCAACACCACCACACAACCTTACGAGGACTCCTCAATTCCTTTTTTTGCCTCTGGACAGCAGTCAGAATTATCACGCTGGGATGTATCAGATGGTGTCACTCGCCTGCTTATAATCCTTGCACAGTTTCCTGCTCGTTTTGAATGCCATCCCAACTCCTTACCTATAAGGCCCCACGTTATCTGGCCCATGACTACCTCTCCACCCCTAAGTCCACTTTTCCTTCTCCTTCTCTGATCACATTGGCGTCTTTTCATTCAGTTCCACGAAAAGCTGAATCTTTCCCACCTCAGTATCTTGCAACCCAAAATACATGCTACTCCTTGCACTTGAAACACTCATCAGTCACTTCCCCAAATCTAGTAAAATCCTGCTCGGGGTTCAGAAGCCTTCAAAGACGACCTCTTTACCATCTCCCTTCTAAATCAGGCCCCTTTTATATGCTCTCATAGCTGGTCCTTTTCCTTCAATAGCATGTATACTATTTATAAGTGTACACATACACACATATATACATATTTGCTGAATGTGTCACCCCTAAACCTTAAGTTCCATGAAGTGGTAAACAGCATCTCTTTTTTTCCAACATGACACACCCAGTGCCCACCAGACTATCTAGCAGGTGGTAGGCATTCACAAACACTTGCTGGATGTATAACAGAGTATGTACAGGGCTGCTGTCAAGTCAGTTGCTCACAAACCTTTGATGCACTCCCCGGACTCTATGAGATACCCCTATAACCATCCCTAAGCTCCCCCTCTTTTTGCATCCCTTCAAAACCCAAGATATGGAGGAACACACCACTTACATCTGACTTCAGCAGCTCCTAGGTGAGGAGAGAGGCACTAGCAGCCATCTGTGTGTACCTGCAATGCTTCTCTGTATCAATGGTCATGGCCACAGGCAATTTTGCACTTCCAGGGGGCACGNTGATCACTCCATTCCATTCTTTTCTTTTGCTATCACGCAGTATCATTTAAGTTCACTTGCACGTGTGACGTGGACTTCTTCCACCACTGCATTTTCAGTTTCCTGGCAACGTCATCTTTTCTCTATCACCCTATCAGTAATCCTGTTCCCCGTTTGTCCACATCTGCTCTCTCCTCGAGATTTGCCAATCCTCTCTTTACAAACACCATGACGTCTTCTACTCTATTAGGAATGCTGCAAAATATCACATTCAGAGATGCTCTTTGCCTCAAAGTCACGAAGATATGGCTCCCCAGTTCCTTAATTTCTGCTCCCATCTCACAAGGAGGATCTGTGTGGCACTTGTGCCTGGGTGACTGCACAGCATCAGCACACAGACTTCCTCTCACACCTGAAACAACTACACAAAACAGACAAAATACAAGACGGTCTTGAAGACACTGGACATCAGACAACAAAGGGCAGTGAACTCTGACAGACAAGAAATACACAAGGTGAGCCCTATAACTGCCCCCAGCTTCCTGCCTGGAAGGGCTCACAGACTGTGATGGGGGTCAGGGGGCTCTTGCCAGTATTCCTGTGTTGAGGAGCTGGATCTGGGCACCTGAGGAGACCAAGGTAGCTAGAGTCCGAGAGCAGAGTACCGGATAAGAGAGAGCTGCACAGAAAGAGAAGTCCACAGATATGTGCAGAACCCTCCTTGGTCAGCACACTCTTACAAAGAACCATCCAAAAGGATTAGAGGGGAGATACCCAGGCTGGAGCAGTACTCAGAACAGCCACCAAAGCTAAAATGCAAGACCCAAAGGATCCAACTATTTCCAAGTAACTTAACCGAAGAACAAAGCTTAGAAATATTTATAACAATGCAAAAACAGGGGCATCTGGGTGGCTCAGTTGATGAAGCGTCTGCCTTTGGCTCAGGTCATGATCTCAAGATCCTAGGATCGAGCCCCATGTCTGGCTCCCTGCTCAGCAGGGAGTCTGCTTCTCCCTCTCTCTCTGCCCCTCTCCCCACTCATGCTCTCTCCCTCTCTCTCTCTCTCAAATAAATAAATAAAAATCTTAAAAAAAAAAAAAAAAAGAATAAGGAGAATGCAAAAACATCCAGCACCCACGGTCTGGCCTGCAATCTAAAACTCACCCAGTATGCAGAGAAGCAAAATTACACAACCCAAACTAGAGAGAAAAATCAGTCAGTTCTAACTGATTCAGAAATGACAGGGATGCCAGAATTAGTAGACAAGGACACTGAAACTGTGTTGATTACTGTATTCTAAGTGTTCGAGAAACTAAAGGACAGAGAGAATACATTAAACAAACATGGAATATACAAAAAAAGAGCCAAATCAAACATCTAGATAGAAAAACTACAGCAGGGGTGCCTGGGTGGCGCAGTCCTTAAGCGTCTGCCTTTGGCTCAGGGCGTGATCTCAGCGTTCTGGGATCGAGCCCCACATCAGGCTTCTCTGCTGGGAGCCTGCTTCTTCCTCTCCCACTCCCCCTGCTTGTGTTCCCTCTCTCGCTGGCTGCCTCTGTCTCTGTCAAATAAATAAATAAAATCTTTTAAAAAAAAAGAAAAAAGAAAAGCTACAGCAGGGTAGGAGGAAACTTGAGGATGATGGGTATGTTCACTATCTTGCCTGTAGCGATGGTTTCACAGGTGTGTGCACATCAAAACTTAGCAAATTGTACACTTCAACTAAGCACAGTTTACTGCATGTCAATTATACCTCAATAAAATTGAAAGGAAAGAGAAAAGAGAGAGAGAGAGATCGTCTTTGAGCCTCGCTCTTCTTGTGTGAAAGGGACTTGTCTATCCTGTGTCTGCAGTTCAAACCATGCCTATAGTTCTAGGTCTCCAGGGCTCAGCCTATTACCAGTCAGAGCGTGCACTGCTCCAAAGGCAAATTCTCTCCTGATCTCCTTGCTCTTGAACTGATAGTAGCAAATATAAAAACATAACCCTCGTCTATGTCGCTACCATGACCCTTCTCTGCGTCCACCCAATACACTACTCAGAATGACCACCCTGTCCAGATACAATGTGCCTGCATCCATCTCGCCTCCCTCCTCCCATCCCTCCCCACGGTTATTTTCCGGCAGTCAACAGTGGGGGCGGGGGGGGCAGGGAAGGAGTAAAGGTGCTCTGTCTTTGAAACTAGTGGCTCAGAAGGAGAAACCCTCTGTAAATTTTTCTTTATTCCTATAGGGATCCAATATAGAGTCTGGCATCAAACTGTCTTAATTTTCTGTGCTTGATATATTCATCCTTGTTTCTTAATAAATATTTCAGCAGGATGCTGCTACTCCTACATCATTTTGTACCACAAATCTGAAATTGCTTTTACAAAGTCAGAACTTTAGTCCCTGAAGCAAATAAGAAGCAAGAGTCTTAACCACTTTTCATTCACAACATGTAGTTACGTGAATTGTCTTTTAAACATATAACTATGAAACATTCTCAAGCTTACTTTTATTATTCTGGGGGAAGGGGTGGGACATTTTATCCAAACAAGTCTATGGGGAAAAAAAGACTTTATAGAAATAAATTTTATTAACAGACACATTTAGGAACACATGCTATTTTATATAATATACCTACTTGAAACGAGGGTTTTTTTGAACCTCTTCTAGTGCTTAAGTTTTAGCTTGTAAGAACTATGATCAAACCAGCTTAATTTAATACCAGTCTATGCTTTAAACCTTCACTTATTCTATTTCCTTATGTATACTCTAGATGCCAAGAGAAAAATACAAAGTTAAAATCTAACTGCAGTTGAATTTTATTCTTTCTGTGAGGCTATCCATAAGCTGAGCCAAACAATCCAACATGTGTGGTCACTCATGAGCACAATACTGTGTGAAAGGGAAAAGGAAGAAAAGTTTCATCCCCATAGCTTCTGGACCTTTCAATCTAGTGTTCAACATGCACGCCGTCAGAGACGAACAGAACGCAACCAGAAAGGAAATAAAGACTTCATCCCGTCTTGCCCTTCGGGAAACTCTGCCTAAAAACCCTGGATTGGGCCTAGTGTTCCTCCTCAGTACCCACAGACGCTGAAATCAGGAAACACCCAGCCCATGGCCAATTCCCGATTTATAGTCCCAGCAACATGTTGTTTTGGGTTTTGGGTTTTTTTGTTTTTGTTTTTTTTGTTGTTGTTGTTGTTTTTCAATGTATATTAGGCTAGTTTGGTACTTTTTTTAGGTAATTTATATTACGCTAGTTTATTCTTGATGAACCCTAAGTTGGATCCACTTCTAACCATTTTTGCTTAACTCCTCTGATAATTACCTCCACAGAGTCTAAATCACAGAGGTTTCCTTTTAAGGGGCACAGGTGAGGATATGGGCAATAGGCCGGGGTCCCTCAAATGACAGAATAAAGAGGGTTTTGCCTGCAGCTCCCACATCCACGCTGGAGCCCCTTGTCTGCTACTTGGTTCTTCACCATGGGTGTGTATCCCTTCTTAAATATTCCCAAATAGGCCCAGCTATGCTAAAGGAAGCAGCCCAGGGAAGCAAGGACAGATGTCTACTCCTATCACCACAGCGTACAAAGGCGCTCCGCTCATAGGAGGAGACCAGACCTTCTCCCACCACAACACAGAGCCCTCCTGCCAGAGTCAAGGCTCAGATTCACAGCTCTGTCCGCTGCCGTGTATGTCCTACACTGCCACTCCTCCACGGCTTACGAAGTCTACTTATTTTGAATCACACATACACTCCGCACTGTCGTAATCTACACAAGGGTCTAATTCCTGAAAACTCTGACTCTGTCGGTGCCAACTGTCTTTCATTAGAATGCAAATCCACTGTGTTGTTTTTGGGGGTGGGAGCCGAGGAGAGACCCGTATGAGGCATGAGACCCTGCCCTTCCTCAGTTTCCCGTGAATATTTCGTTACTTTTTCTCCTGTGATATTCTGGGACTACAAACTCTACCCTGCTACTTGTGTTCACATCCCAGAGGCTGTCTGCTCTGACTTTAACTGTGCCTGTCCCCCTCTTCCTTGAACAGTGAGTGTAACGTCCTCCCCAGCAGCTCAAGTCTATCACAGAGCACGCGCTCCATAGGTTCCCGGAGGACACTTGCCAGGAGCTAGCTAGCTGCTTTCGGCACAGAGCACGGTCTGAGGAGCCAAAGCCCAGTGCTTCAGCACCACATGCACTGCGCTGAACGGAGACCCCCTCTGCCCCCAACAACAGATTTGTCCATTTGGAACCTCAGAAGGTGACCTTATCTTTACAGATACAATTAAGATACAGATCTTGAGAAAAAGTCATCCTGGAATCGGGTGGGCCCTAAATACAATGGCAAGCATCCTTGTAAGAGACAGAAAAGAAGACAGAGACACGGCAAGACACAGGGAGACACAGGGAAGAAAGCCAAGCGAGGACAGAGGCAGAGACTGGAGTCATGCTACCGCAACCCAAGGAACGCCAGGAGACAACAGAGCTGGAAGAGGGAAGGAAGGGTCCTCCTTAGAGCCTTCGGAAGAAGCATCGCCCTGCCGACACCCTGATTTTGGACTTCTGGTCTCCGAAACTGCAAGAATGAATTTCTGTTGTTTTAAGCCACCGAATCTGTGATAATTTGTTACGGCAGCCACAGGAATCCAATGCACCATCTAAACCACGAGTCACCAAACTTCTTCTGTAAAGAAAGAGACAGTAAGTACTTTAGGCTTTGCCGGCCAGTCTCTGTAGCAACTACACAACCAAACAGGTGTGGCTATGTTCCAATAAAACTTTATTTACAAAAACTAGCAGCAGGGCCACATTTGGCTCCTGAGCTGTAGTTTGTGTACTCCATGATCTAAATGACACCTATCATTAAAATCATCTATATCCTACCTATTCATTTTCGTATCCTTCCTCTTTCAAATGTACAATTATTCTCTGGGAGATAAGAAACTCCAGTCATGTACCCAAATCTTACAGTTTTATTTCTAGAATTTAATCTCGAGATACATTTCTGGGTTTGTCTTAAGCCCCACCCCCCCACACACCACAAATCAACAGGCAGTAGAATCAAGGGTCTGCTAACCCATCCGTGGCTCTCTCACCTCCTAGGTAAATAAATACACTAAGGAGGCAGCAAAGCTCAAAGCCTTAGGCATCCCTCCCATCTACGTATCCTTCAGCAAGTAACAACAGCTAACTACCTTAACCCGTTTCCTCTTCCCAGACATGAGAACTTGATTCCCCAACCCTGCCAGTGCCTACACATCTTCCCTTGGTAAGTAAGTATCTCCTTGTGCCCAGAACCTTCTATTATCTAATTAACTTGACGTGTGTCTTCTCCCCTTCTTTCATTATCACATTCATTTATCTTAATCTTGATTTCCTCCAAATGCTATTAAACATGTCTTTCTCTCCAAATTATTTATTCCTCCTTTTCCCCTAAGCATCCTTGATTTTATCAAGCCAGCAAACACTAAAATGCCTCAAGCTGCTATATGCTCTCCTCAGCAAATATCTATATATGTAACTCGCAACCCTCCTTAGACAGGAAAACAAACAGAACACATACCCTGCACACCACTGCAACTGTTCTTCTCTGTCCGTACTGTTAGGATCTCTAGATGAATACTGCTTTATGCAGCCTTCTGCAATGCAGCTCTGCTAATTCCGGAAATTTCCACAGTAAACCCGGTCTGTCAGTTGCCATGGAAACTGCCTGCTTCCTGGCACTACTAACAAAATGAGTATCTTTACTCAGATTTAAGATGAGGCAAAGGGAAGAATTGAAAAAAAAAAAAGAGAGAGAGAGAGATGCCCAGAAGAATTGCTCAAACCCTCCAAACAGAAATTTTCGAATTCTGATATTCGTATTCAGCGAACAGGAGATATTAATCGCACGAATCTGCAGCGCTTTGAAGCAGTACTGATTTATGAACCAGACAGCAATGTTTTACCGCTAAGGAAAAGAGTCACAGTAGAGAGTATGAGAGAAGCGTTCGTGTTTGCATCTTGCTGCTACAGATGGCACAGTCCCTCCGAGCTGAACGTGTGTCATCTTACTGAGAGCGTACCGTTAGAACAGTTTTTCGGGGTTATGTTTCTTATAGAGAAAGTTAAGAAAGCTGCCCTCAACCAACAGGTTTCAAGTTTTCTTAAAATCCTTTCCCTGCCTGGGCCCCAACCTCCACTGGTGGCTAAAACCCTTTCCCTGCTAGTATATAAGAAATCAGAGTCCTTAAAGGTGTATCTCAGGCGTAGGTACCAAGAAAGCCACCTCATCAGTACTCTCAGAAGAGCAGACATAGCTGACCATAATCCCCCTCCACACGCCCTTGGAAACAATGCTTGGTTTCTATGACATCACACCTCATGGTCTGCTTCCTACCTCTCAAGAGTCTTTCTTTTCTTTGTCTATAGCTCCTCTTCTAGTCAACCTCTACATGTTAGACTTCCCTGGGGCTCAGCCCTGGATCCAACTTCCATATCAAGATAGGCTTCCCAGACAATGTTAGCATCTACGCGCTGACAATTCTCAACCTTTAATCTCCAATCTCCCCCCGCCTCCTCTGGGTAGCAGAGTCATATTTCCAACACCAGAGTGTGTGCTGTATTATCTCCCTGACCTAAAAGGATATTTCACGGACATCTCAAACTTAATATATGTCAAGCTGACCTCTTGCTCTTCTGTGTTCTCACCCACACACACTCCACACCCTGTGGTCCTCATTTCAGCAATGGCAACTGAACCCATCATTCAACCCAAAATTCTGGAAGTCATTAGGGACATCTTCCCCTCTTTACTATCCACATTCAAATTGTTGCTGATTTTTGTTAATGTTCTAAATTCCCTTGTGATGCCCATTTCCCTCTACCGCTGCCGTCATCAATCTAATATCATTATCACCCCGCAACACCACCACACAACCTTACGAGGACTCCTCAATTCCTTTTTTTGCCTCTGGACAGCAGTCAGAATTATCACGCTGGGATGTATCAGATGGTGTCACTCGCCTGCTTATAATCCTTGCACAGTTTCCTGCTCGTTTTGAATGCCATCCCAACTCCTTACCTATAAGGCCCCACGTTATCTGGCCCATGACTACCTCTCCACCCCTAAGTCCACTTTTCCTTCTCCTTCTCTGATCACATTGGCGTCTTTTCATTCAGTTCCACGAAAAGCTGAATCTTTCCCACCTCAGTATCTTGCAACCCAAAATACATGCTACTCCTTGCACTTGAAACACTCATCAGTCACTTCCCCAAATCTAGTAAAATCCTGCTCGGGGTTCAGAAGCCTTCAAAGACGACCTCTTTACCATCTCCCTTCTAAATCAGGCCCCTTTTATATGCTCTCATAGCTGGTCCTTTTCCTTCAATAGCATGTATACTATTTATAAGTGTACACATACACACATATATACATATTTGCTGAATGTGTCACCCCTAAACCTTAAGTTCCATGAAGTGGTAAACAGCATCTCTTTTTTTCCAACATGACACACCCAGTGCCCACCAGACTATCTAGCAGGTGGTAGGCATTCACAAACACTTGCTGGATGTATAACAGAGTATGTACAGGGCTGCTGTCAAGTCAGTTGCTCACAAACCTTTGATGCACTCCCCGGACTCTATGAGATACCCCTATAACCATCCCTAAGCTCCCCCTCTTTTTGCATCCCTTCAAAACCCAAGATATGGAGGAACACACCACTTACATCTGACTTCAGCAGCTCCTAGGTGAGGAGAGAGGCACTAGCAGCCATCTGTGTGTACCTGCAATGCTTCTCTGTATCAATGGTCATGGCCACAGGCAATTTTGCACTTCCAGGGGGCACGTGGCAATGTCTGGAGACAATTCTGGTTGTGACTACTGGGGGAGGAGAGTGCTACTGGCATCTACCTAGTGGGTAGAGTCTGGAGACACCAGTAAGCATCCTACAATGCACAGGCCAAGCCTCCTAGAGCGGAATTATCCAGCCTAAAACGTCAATAGTGCCGCGGCTGAAAAGAGAGAGCTACTTCCACGGTCTCCTAAGACAGGAGTAGGGCCAAAAACTGTCAGTCCAGGAAGGATTAGACATTATGTAATCAAAGAAATGTAACATTTCATGGGGCGCCTGGCTGGCTCAATTGGTGGAGCGTGCAACACATAACCTCAGGGTTGTAAACCTGAGCCCCAGGTCAGGTGCAGAGATTACTTAAAAATAAAACCTCAGGGGCGCAGTCACTTACACGTCCAACACTTGGCTTCAACTCAAGTCATGATCTCAGGGTCCTGAGACTGAGCCCTGCGTTAGGCTCTGTGCTCAGGTGGAGTCTGCTTGAGTTTCTCTCCCTCTGCACCCCCCTGCATTCCTGCTCTCTCCCTCTCAAATAAATCTTTAAAAATAAATAAATCAAATAAATAAATGGTTATCAGTAAGGAACTAATTAAATATATCATACACCTACACAAACGTAATGAAAAGATATATATAACTGACTTCTGAAAATGAATAAGATATGTGCTAACTCAGAAATATCTTCAAGATCAACTAAGTGAGAAATCAAGCTACGAAGTCACGTACTAAAATGCTTTCTCCATAAATATTTTCAAGGATTTACATCAATTATTATATATTTTGGCATTTGAACAAGTTTTTCTCTAAGGACATATTACCCTTAATAGTGTTTTATCTTTAGAGAAAAATAGGATGGGTATGAAGCTTATATTTTGGTTTATAACTTTCTGTACCAAATGAATTCTCTTACCAGAAGCGTATGTTACTCATTTTGTAAAGGGTAACATGAATTATCCGGATGGTAAGATTACGGGGCATTTTGGTTTTCTTCTTTAAACTTTTCTGTATTAAAAAAAGAAAAAAGAAAAGAGAAGAAAAGGGGTGCCTAGGGGGCTCAGTTGGTTAAGCGTCTGCCTTCAGTTCAGATCATGCTCCCAGGGTCCTGGGACCCAGCCCTGCCTTGGCTCCCTGCTCAGCGGGGAGTCTGCTTCACCCCCTCCCTCGGCCCCACCCCCCTGCTTGTGTTCTCTCTCGTTCTCTCAAATAAATAAATAAAATCTTCAGAGGAAAAAGAAACACTAGTAAATGTTCTTTTTATTTTTAAAAAAAGATTTTTATTTTTTTTAAGTAATCTCTATACCCAACATGGGACTCGAACTTACAACCCCAAGATCGGGAGTTGTACGCTCTATGGACTGAGCCGGACAGGTGCCCCTTTAAAGCACAATAAAGAGAACATGTCCCCACACTTTGTCTCGGGACCTCCAACTACTCAGGGGTACACCATACCTGATGTGACTCCACAGATGCTACGGATTAATCCTCAGATGATACTTGATAAGTTCTTAAGAATTTCACTCTAGGCTTGTTTCAAACATCATGACAAGGAAAACCAAGTGGGCAGAAATAAAATTTGTCACAACACTGTTCTATGGGCCTAAGAGCTGCATTCATTAAAAACAGTGTTCAGGGGGTGCCTGGGTGGCACAGTGGTTAAGCGGCTGCCTTCTGCTCAGGGCGTGATCCCGGCGTTATGGGATCGAGCCCCACATCAGGCTCCTCTGCTGGGAGCCTGCTTCTTCCTCTCCCACTCCCCCTGCTTGTGTTCCCTCTCTCGCTGGCTCTCTCTATCTCTGTCAAATAAATAAAATAAATAAAATCTTAAAAAAAAAAAACAACAGTGTTCAGACACGTATCAAGTGATTGTTGAAACACATAGGTGCTTTAAGGACAGAAAACCATAGGTACCATTCAGTGAAAGTAAATGATATACACATAACTTTTATTGTTATCCTTCTAGCTTTTTATCTTCAAAGATCCTTTCTTTCTTTCTTTCTTTCTTTCTTTTTTTCTTTTTTTCGAGAGCAGGCGCATGAGCTGGGGGAGGGGCAGAAGGAGAGAGACTCCCAAGCAGACTCCCAGCTGAGTGTGGGGCTCAATCTCACAACTCGGAGATCACCACCTGAGCCAAAATCAAGTCAGATGCTTACCCGACTGAGCCACCCAGGCGCCCTTCTGGCTTGTTTTTTAAACTGAAGTGTCGTTTTCAAATAGTGAGATGCACAAATCACAAGTATACAGTTGGCTGAGTCGCCAAATGCACACACCCTTGTATCTCACACCCTAATAAGATGCAGAATGTCACATCACCCCGGAAAATTCTCCTGAACCATTCTTATCAGTCCCCTCCACAGGCAAACACTGTCCTGATTTCAATCACCATAGGTTAGTTTTGTCTAGGATTTCACATGGATAAAATGAAGCGGTTTTCTCTTATGCCTGACTTGTGCTCAGCATTTCTGGAGCTCCACCAATGTGACTGCAGGCATCAATATTGCTGAAAAGTATTTCACTGAATAATATGCCACAAGCTGTTTATCCATTCTTCCCTCATTGGACACCTGGGTTGTTTCTAGTTTGAGAGTTATTATGAAGTAAGTATTCGTGAACATTCATATGTAAGTCTTTCTGAGGACATTTTTATCTTGGTTAAATATCAAGAAGCAGAATTGCTGAGTTATGGGGTAGACGTACATTTAATTTAGTAAGTGACTATCAAAGATTTTTCTAAAGTGGTTGTACCATTGTCTGCTTCCGCAATAATATATGAGAATTCTGGTTATACCACATACTTGTTAATTTTATCCACTCTGGGGGCTGTGTAATAATGTATCTATTTGGTCTCTGCCCCCAGCTCCCGGCACAGAGCTCCTAAAACTCTCATGATTTCCTGAGTGGTAAGAACACTAGCAGCATCTCTTGTTCTAAAGAGACAATCCTCGAAGGCTCCCGGATGCAACCAGTCACCACAAAGACCAAGCCAGGATTAGAAGTTTGCAATTTTCAGTCCTACCACCCCATCCTCCAGAGGGGAGAGGAGCTGGAATGGAGTTAATGATTCATCATACCCACATGATGAAGTCTCCATAAAATCCCAACAGTAAGGAGCTCAAAGAGCTTTCGGCTTGGTGGACACACCCACAACGGAAGGGTGACGCACCCCAACTCCACAGAAGTTCTGGTGCTCGGGACCCTTCTGTACCTCTTCATCTGGCTATTCATCCTTTATTGTGTCTTAGAATAAACTAGTAAAGCTAAGTGCTACCCTGAGTTCTGTGAGCCACTCCAGCAAGTCATCGAACCTCTGCTCTATAGCCAAGTCACCAGCACACGTGACAACAGAGGCTTTGGCCAGCGGCTCAAGTAGGGACTGGGCCTGTACCTATGGGATCTGATGCTGCCCCTCACAGTGTCAGAACTGAGGCAAGCTGCAGGACACCCAGCCGGTGCTGGAGGCTTGCTTGTTGTGGGAACCCNGGGGAACCCCCCCCCCCCCCCCCCGCCTACATCTGGCAGAGTGAAGTGTTCTGTGGGAAAAGCAAAGGAGACTCACTGGGAAGAAACACACTGAACTGCGTTCTTCCCTTACACAGGTGGAAAATCTGAGGTTTTTTTATTTGCAAACGGTATCTCCTTGTGGTTTTAATTTCCATTTCCCTAATTACTACTGTTGTGAAGCACATTTTTCATGTACTTATTATCTACTCCTAAACCTCCTTTGTGAAATGCATTAAGTCTTTAACCTGTATCTTTAATTGGGTTGTTTTGTGTTATACTTCATTATATACATTAAAGGCTTTTGTAGATATATAAACTATGAATATTTTTTTCCCAGTTTATAGCTTGGCCACTGATTTTCTTAAGAAATTTCTGAAGAGCAGAAATTCGTAATTCTGGTAAAACCTAATTTATTGATTTGTAGTGGTTATATCTTTCTTTGTTCTGAAAAGAAATATTTGCCCAGGGTGTGTGGGTGGCTCAGTCGGTGAAGGGTCCATCTTCGGCTCAGGTTGTGATCCCGGGGTCCTGGATCTGAGGCAGCTTTGGGCTCCCTGCTCGGCGGGGAGTCCGCTTCTCCCTCTGCCCCTCCCCTGGCTCGTGGGCACACGCACGCTCACTCTCTCTCTAATAAATAAATAAAATCTTTTTAAAAATCAAAACAAAAAGAAATACTTGCTTATGTCAGATCACAAATGTACCTGGATGTTTTCTTTTAGAAGCATCACAGAATTTTTGCTTTCAGGACTATGATCCATCTCAAACTAATTTTTGCATGTGATGTGAAATAGGAATCAAGATTTACTCTGTTGCACACCTTTTTCCAGGTGTTCTACCACCACGAAAATTCTATCCTTCCCCCCACCCTGAACTGTACAGGCACCTTGGTCAAAAAACAACTATGTGTGTGTATCTATCAACTTTCTATTCGGTTCCACTGATGTATCTCTGTATCCTAATGTCCCCCCACAAAGCCAATAGTGTAGCTTTATAGTAAACCTTGCAATCAGGTGTAAGTCTTCCAGCTTAGTTTTTCTTTAACAAAATTGCTTTTGGCTATTCTAGGTCTTCTGAATGTCCACATAAATTTTAGATCACTGTGTCAAATTATGCATATTTTTTTAAAGCTTGCTGGAATTTTTTTGGGATTTCAGTGAATCAGTAGATCTGTGTGGGAAGAACAGATATCCTAGTAATACTGTACCTTCCACGCCACAAGCATGGTGTCCCGATCCATATATAGGTCTTTAATTTCTCTCAGCAATGATGTAGAGCTTTCATTAGAGAAGCCTTATACAATTGTCGTTAAATTTATCTGCAAGTATTCTATAATTTTTCATGGTACTACAAGCATTTTTTTCTATTTCATTTTTCCAAGTATATTTTTTTAATTGATTTTGGAACAATGATCACGTATCCTGTGACCTTGCTAAAGTCACTCAATGATTCTAGTAATGTTCTCAAACTAGGATATTCCGTATTTACAATCATATCATCTTAAAAAAAAAAAAAAAAGACTGTTTGCTTCTCTTTCGCATCCTTCTGTCTTTCCATTATTGTTCTTACTTTATTGCACTGGGTAGGGCCTCTGGTCTAGTACTGAATAGCACTGGTGAGTGCAGACATTCTTGTCTTGTTACCAATTTCATGGAGAAAGCATTAAGTCTTTCATCATTAAGTATGATATCAGTTATAGATTTTTCATAGTTGTCCTTTAAAAGGCTGAAAAATTCCTCTTCTTTTCCTACTTTAATGAGAATTTCTACCACGAATGGATATTGAATGTTGTCAAATGATTTTTCTGCATCTACTGAAATGATTACATAATTTTTCTCCCTTATTTTATTAATGCAGTGAATTATATTAATTTTCCAATGTAAAATTAAAATGAATCCCATTTTGTTGTGATGTATTGTCCCTTCTACATATTGATGGATTCCATTTGCGAATATTTTGTTGAGGGTTTTCAAGTGTATGTTCATGAGGGACAGTAATCTGTAGTTTTCTTTTTTTAAATCTTATCTAATTTTGATATTAGGGTTATGCTGGGCTCATAAAATGAGTTAGAAAATATTCCCTACTCCTCTATTTCCTGAAAAATTTGTGGAAGCTTAATCTTATTTTTTTATTTTAATGTTGATAAAATTTACCAGGAAAACCGTCTGGAGCCTCAAGTTTCCTTTGTGTGAAAGTTTTTAATTGCAAATTCAATTTTTAAACAGATATAGGGATATTTGAGATTTTCTACTTCTTCTTGGGTCAGGTTTGATACTTCTATCTTTCAAGGAATCTGTCTCCATCATTCAGGTTACTGAATTTTTGGCATAAAATTATTTATATTTCCTTATTATCCTTTTATTGTAGTGATATCCCTTCTTTCATTCCTGACAGTGATAACTTGAGCTTCCTCTTTTCTTTAATCAGTCCTGTTGGGGTGTTCATCACTTTTATTGACCTTTCCAAGAAATGACTTTTGAATTCATTCATTTTCTATTTCATTGCCCTCCACTCTTATCTTTATTATTTCCTTTCTTCTGCTTATTTTGGATTTCATTTGCTCATCTTTTCCTAACTGCTGGATGTTTTTGTTACTCTTTCCAGTGATTCTGGGCTTGTGCCTTGCCTAGACATATAAATATTTGGGAACAATATCATCACACTTTGTTTCTTTCTGATTCGTTCAGAATCTGTAATCATTCCCTCAAATGAGTTTAATTCATGCTCATTTCTTTTTCTTTATCCCTAAATTAAGAAACAAATATTTAGATGATTAGTTGTAAAAGAGGCATATAATGTTTGACATAATTCTTACTATGTCAAGAAGCTTAATTTTAAAAGCCTACTTAATGAAGAGATTTTCAGATAAATAGTCACTAGTCTCCCCTCCCTCCTCAAACACCAACGAAACAACAGAAAGGGATTTTTAAAATACCCAAACTCAAAACGTAGAAGAGACTGGAAGAGACCACACTAGATGAGAAGTTACAACACATTTTTGGAAGATCGAAAGTAAATGAACATTTAACAAGGCAGAAAAAAGGTATAACTAAAAATTACCTGCAAACAGAGGATACCAAAAAATGTAAGCCGATTTGTACTACAGAAACCCAGAAAAGTTCAAGAATGAGAAGCATCAGCTAGGGATGAGGGATGGGGTTAAATCCAAAGGCAATATTAAAATCTACATACGGTGCAATTAGATCCCTGGATTCCTCCAACCAGGTGATGATCTCTCCTTTCCCTCAGCTGATAAACAAGTCTGTATATTCCAGAGAAACTACCAGAAGAAAATGTAGTAAGCTGGATTAAGTAAAAACCTACACGACAGAGATATACGTAGCCTTCTTTGCTTAGATCTACTGTAGAATTTTAGCAGCCTGACATATATACCTTCTCTCAGCAACCCAGGTTAATCCCCTCCTGTTTTTTCCTCCCCTAGGAGGAAAAAGACAGAGAGAGAGAGAGAGAGAGAGAGAGATGCCCATGAGAAAAGAGAGGAAGACCTCCAGATCTGACATCTGGGAATCTTCCAAAGGAAACAATCAGACCTCTCTCCTTCATCTCACCATGAGTTCTACCAATCAAATCACAAAGATTCTAATCAACTTTTTGTTGCCTCACTGTGTGTGTATGTGAGAGAGAGAGAGAGAGAGAGAGACAAGGATCAAAAACGACAAGAAGAAGTGAAAATACATAGAAAGTTGAAGGACAGAAATGGTTAAAAAAACTAGGAGCTCAAACTAAGAGGTCCAAAGCTTGAAGCAGGGTTCTAGTAGGAGAGCTCTTGGAAAAGAGAAAATGAAAAGAGTAAGAGAAGACTCAGTTGTGTACTCTAGAATGAAAGATAGTGGTTTGAAAGAGACCACACCAAGAGCTCAGAAGAAGGAAGGAAGAGAGGAAGGAGAAGAGAAAAGAAAGGAAAATAAAACCAAAATAGAAAAGTGAGATTTCAGACTTGGGGGAGAAGGCCCAACCCTACAGTCATCCACAAAGGAAAAAACAGGTCACATTCCAAAGTTCAGGAATCACAATGGCATTTAAGTCTTTAATAGTAACCCTGGAAGGTTGAAAACATCACAGCAAAGCCTTCAAAATTCTGAAAAACAATTTCTACCCTGGAATAAGGCCAATAAAGTTATTAATCTCTCAAGAGGGTTAAATAAAGGCATTTTCAGACCTGCAAAGACCCAAAAACCCTACTTACTAGGAAAGAAAACTTATCTCAGGAAGCTATTAGAAGATACAATCCCTCAAAATGGAGGGAAACTAAAAACCAGTGAAAGAAAGACAGATATGAAACCCCAAGACAGGGAATCAAAATCAGGAGAGTAATACAGGCATTCACAAACCAATGCCAACAGCCATGAAGCAGGCCTAACATGCAACCACTCCAGATTACAGAAAGATTATGGCTGGATAGGCAACTCTTAAAAAAAAACAAAAACAAAAAAACTGAATGATTACCTACTGTTTCATGAGAGAAGATTCACAGTGAATATTAAATGGGGCAATTATTAACTCTGAAGAAAACAAATCTGAAGGAGAACAGTAATGTAATCTTACTGACTCAGTTGTAAACAATAAAAAAAAAGAACACCCTGAAAAGATACTATGTCTCCTTTAAATAGTTTAATTCCTTATTAACAGAGAGGTTTCCAGAAATATGCCTACAATATAAAGGTGAAGGACTTCTATAACATTCTGAACTAAATCGGAACTCAAAGTCTTGCTGCCTAATCAGAAAACAGTTGAAAGCTTATGAAAAACAAAGAAATCAGCTATTTCTTTAAAGAACAGAGCTTTGCAGCTCTATAGGTGAAAGAATCAGGGACACCTTTCAATGTCAGCCTAAGTCTCTGACTCAAGAACAAAGACATTTTAGAACACCAAAACTAAACTCATTTTTAGTAGACAAGCAACTCAACAGCATTTATTATTAATTTCTTTAAATATTCCAGAACTAACATTCAATATCTCAGCTATAAACATCCAGCTTGATGAGAATTATACTAGTGAATCTCCATGGCAGTGGGGAGTGGGGCACACAGAGAATCAGTTCAACCACAGCTATTACCACTATCCTCTGTTGAGAATCTCGTCTCCCGTGAATCTCTAACTTAAGAAGACGTACCACAACCATCAGGTGCACCAAGGTAGGATGTGGGACTGAGGAAAAGATTAAGTACCTCTGAACTCTAAGAAGCATGATAATGCAAGCTCTGGAAGATGATCTCACTCAGCAGGATTATTCAGTAGAGTCCAAAGGTTAGAAATGCCCCAATGTCCATCAACATATGAACAGATATACAAAATGCCATATATAAATTCAATACTACTCAGCCTTAAAAAGGAAATTGTGACACACACTATACATGGATAGTGTGAAGACGTTGAGTGAAATAAGCCAGACACAAAGGAACAAATATTGTATAATTCTATTTAGAGGAGGTGCCTAGAATGACCAGATTTAGAGACGAAGTAGAACCAAGGCTGGCAGGAAGAGGAAGGAGGAGTTAGCATTTAACGAATATTCTTTCAGTTGGAGAAAATGAAAGCACCCTGGAGGTGGACGGTAATGGCGGCTGCACAATAATGTGAATATACTCAATGCCACTGAGCTGTAACCTTGGAAATGGTTAAGGTGGTAAATGTTGTGTTATGTATATTTAGAACAGAGAGTCAAAAAGAAAAAGTTTGCAGCAGTAAATCTAAACCAGCCAAAAATTAAAAGATGCCATAGTATTTCAAACATTTGGTATTTTCCATTTTGGAGTACTAATTTGTACCTATGAATATATTTCTACCATGACTGCCATTTTGTGAAAGTGCTCTACCACAGAAGGGTAGAGATTCCAAATTACTATCACTGCATCAAAAAATCTCGGAGATGGGGAAAAAAACTTTTAAGCTTATGTACACTCACGGTTTTCACACTTCGGAATTGACCAGAGGTGTCCTAAGGGGCTACTTTAGGGAACGCGGACAGTCAAGACTACAGCCCTCTCCCACCTCAGAAACACTTAGCCTATGAGGCTTGTCCATAACATTTTATTTGAAGAAAGTAGCACGAAACTGGCTTTCTCTCCCTCTCCTAACTCACCCCCTAAAATAACGAAAGTCATGGGGTGCCTGGGTGACTCAGTTGGTTAAATATCCAACTCTTGATTTCAGCTCAGGTCATGATCTCAGGGTTGTGAGATCAAGCCCAAAGTCAGGCTCTGTGCTGGGCGTGGAGTCGGCTTAAAATTCTCTCTCTCCCTCTGCCCCTACCCTCCCGTCTCCTCTCTCTTACAAAAAAATAAATAAATAAAATGAAATAATGAAAGTCACTATTCTAATTCAACACCTGAATTGACATCAAAGTGCTAAGTGACACACTCAAGGTCACAGAGATGATGACGAGGAGAAGGAGAAGGAGACAGAAACCGGGACTTCAATATTAACTAAAATGGTTAATTCAAAATAATAAAGTTTAGAAGATAAGGTATCCATAATTTAACTGCGAATAGTGGCTGGATAATTTGTAATTGTTGTTGAATGCTTTACAATAAAGTTCTACTGAGTAGAGTTATCATGAAATTAAGAACACCACTAGTTATTAAATGGGGACTTTAAAACTTCTTTAAAACTACTTCCTAGATGTTTGATAGCACAACTGAGCATTTTTGTGCTCAAATGTAATGAAGATAAATGAGATCCCAGAAATCTTCTTGGTCTCAGCAAAGAGATACCTTTAAACTTAGAACATATGGTTTCAAAATGTTTAGCTCAATGGGGCGCCTGGGTGGCACAGCGGTTAAGCGTCTGCCTTCGGCTCAGGGCGTGATCCCGGAGTTATGGGATCGAGCCCCACATCAGGCTCCTTTGCTATGAGCCTGCTTCTTCCTCTCCCACTCCCCCTGCTTGTGTTCCCTCTCTCACTGGCTGTCTCTATCTCTGTCAAATAAATAAATAAAATCTTTAAAAAAAAAAAATGTTTAGCTCAAGTCCTGAAATGTATCTGTCCTCATCATCATTTAGTTCTCATGTCAGTATTTAAGCCAGTGCTTCTTGTACAACTCAGATATGCTGTGAAGATAAAAGGGCTGTTCTTCGGGACAACAATTGTATTTGGTGCATTCAATGATTCGGTGCACTGAGAGCACTCACACGTTACTCAGCATGATGAAAGCGCAGACCTAACAGTGGAATATCTAACTTTTATTCATGTCAAATTCATATACAGAACAGACTGTAGCACAAGTCTGCCACATTTATAACAATATCCCTTTGGTATCCCAGAGACCTATAGCACCTCCTATAATCCAATCCTGACAGAAATTAAAAGGTAGCCACACATTTTTCCTTTGGCTTTTCCTTATATACACTTTGTTTTTATAGCTTAATCTTTCATTTAAAGAGCCAAAGGACAAAATATTAACATCTGCTACATCCAGGTAGTATCGAGAGTCTCCATTACAATACTTCCTTCTTTTCATGTGTGGGAAATACTTACAATTTTAACCAGTAATAATTAAGAACCTACATTTCCTGTTCAGGTTATCTCCTCACTCTCTAAGGACTCACAGGAAAAGAACAATGAAAAAAAAAAAAAGAAAAAGAAAAAGAAACAAGGAAGAAACAGAGATTTTGGCAAATATCTGAATGCCTGAAAGCAGACAAAAATGTGTAGACAAAGCAAAACTAATCAACTCCAAGAGAAGGGACTTCATAGTCTCAAAGACTTACCAGCCATCTGGAGTAGAGGACCTTGTTTAGATCCTGCTTCCAACCATAAAAGAAATTTTTTGATGAAGTAATCTACTTACATGATGATGGTTAAGAGTTATTTATTCTACTAGATGTAATAATGATATTGTGACTATATTTTTAAAAAGGAGTCCTTACCTTTTAGAAATGCATGTCAAGATAATCATAAATGGAATAATGTCTGAGTTTGGTTAAAAGTAAGGAAGGTGGAGGAGCAGATAAAACTAATCCTGGCCACATTAACTACTGAAGCTTCTAAAGTTGACTGATAAATACATACAGATCCATCTATCACTCTCTATTTCTGGATATACTTGCAACTTACCATAATAAGCAGGTAAAATAAAAACCAACCCAGTAATAGAGGAGCCTGGCTGGCTCTGTGGAGCCTGCGACTCTTGATCTTGGAGCTGTGAGTTGGAGTCCCACGTTCAGTGTAGAGATTACTTAAAAAAAAATTTCAGTGCTCAACATCACTCAGCATCAGGGAAATACAAATCAAAACCATAATGAGATACCACCTCACACCACTCAGAATAGCTAAAATTAACAAGTCAGGAAACGACAGGTGTTAATAAGGATGCGGGGAAAGGGGAACCCTCCTACACTGTTGGTGGGAACGCAAGCTGGTGCAGCCACTCTGGAAAACAGTGTGGAAGTTCCTCAAAAAGTTGAAACTAGAGCTACCCTATGACTCAGCAATTGCAGTGCTGGGTATTTACCCCAAAGATACAAATGTAGTGATCCAAAGGGGCACATGCACCCCAATGCTTATGGCAGCAATGTCCACAATAGCCAAATTATGGAAAGAGCCTAGATGTCCATCGACAGATGAATGGATAAGAAGATGTGATAGATAGATAGATAGAGATATATAGATATATATAGATATAGATATATAATGGAATATTATGCAGCCATCAAAAAATGAAATCTTGCCATTTGCAACGATGTGGATGGAACTAGAGGGTATTATGCTGAGCGAAATAAGTCAATCAGAGAAAGCAATTATCATGTGATCTCACTAATATGTGGAATTTGAGAAACAGGGCAGAAGATCATAGGGGAAGAGAGGAAAAAATGAAACAAGATGAAACCAGAGAGGGAGACAGACCATAAGAGACCCTTACTCTCAGGAAACAAACTGAGGGTTGCTGGAGTGGAGGGGGTAGGAGGGATAGGGTGGCTGGGTGATGGGCATTGGGGAGGGTATGTGCTATGGTGAGCGCTGTGAATTGTGTAAGACTGATGAATCACAGACCTGTACCCCTGAAACAGATAACACATTATATGTTAATAAAAAATATATAAATGAACAAATAAAAAAATCTTAAATAAAAAAAAAATTTCATCTTCATTAAAATTTGAACCCTGCCCATCACTTTAAAAAGGGGGGGGGGAAGAATTCTCTGGGGGGGAAAAAAGAAAAAAGAAACAGTAATAGAGAAAAGTTACCACGCATCACACATGGTAGGAGCGGAACATGCAGCAGATGAGAAATAAACAATGATCCCAACAGAACTGCAGAGAAAAGGCAAAGTTGAGGATATGAACCCCAGAGGCAGAAGAATTCATTAAAATCCTTTCTGTAAGAAAGGTCTAGTCAGTTCCTCCTTTTCTCTCTGTCTTTCCCCTGGAAAGACAGCATATCTTTAAGGAAAATAAACATGTTATCTGGAGAGGACGAGGCCTCATAGGGTGAATGTTGGCCCTACTTGTTCTGGCATCTGAATATTCCTGGCCTAAGAGCCAGCTCTCAAACTATTCACAGAAAAGTCGTCAAGTCCACCAGTTCACCATCTATACCAGAGCTACCAATCAGCCTTCTAATGTCGACAACCAAGAATTACAAGAGACACGGGAAAAAACTAACACAAAGAAGAAAGACAAAGATTAAAGAAAAACTGACCCTTGAAGAAATGAATTGCCTAGTGGATAGAGAAAGAACTTCAAAATTCCAGATTTTACATCCATAAATTAAGAATAAGACACTAAGAAGAAGCCACAGGCAACTCCTAGAAGTTAAAATCAATTGCCAAAATAGAATATTTCACAGAAGGATCAGAAAATAAATAAAGGGGTGGCTCAGTCAGTTAAGCATCCAACTTTTAACTTTGGCTGAGGTCACGATCTTAGGGTCGTGATATAGAGCCCGACATCAGACTCTGCACTGGGGGTGGAGCCTGCTTAAGATTCTCTCTCTCCATCTCATTCTGCCCCTCCCCTGCTCCCCTCCCAAACCTAGTCACCTGCATTCTCTCTTTTTCTAAAAATCAAGAAAAAAGAAAAGAAAAGAAAAGAAAAGAAAAGAAAGAGGGATAGGGGGGAGGGAGGGATGTAGAGAGGGAGGAGTAGGGAGGAGGGAGGGAGGGAAATCTAGGATATAGAGAAAGAAAACAAAAAGATAAAAAGTATGAAAAAAAAGTCACAGACCCAGGAAATTGAGAAAGTCCAATGTCCAAACAATAGGAGACTAGGAAAAACATGAAGGAATCAATCAAAAGAAAAGCAAAATTTTCTCAGAAAGAGATACATGAATCTCGAAACTAAAATGATTCTTCTAGTACAGAGAGATGATCCAGACCTAGAAGTATCTTCATATAACTACAGAACACCAAGCATCAAGAAAAAATGCTAAAAGTTTCCAGTGATAGAAACAGGTAATCTGTAAGTACCATCTCTGCTATAATTAAACAGATCTACACATAGTCCCCAAAACTTATGTTCGACTTCCACTCACCACAATGCCATTCTCCCTTCTCTATGCGTCTTTCAAAATCCAATTCAAATCTTGTCCCGCTGTGGAGTGTTGCACCAAGCTGTTTATCCTGAAGTGATCTTACCCCCTCCTACACCAGTCATTTGACATTCAATCTGTATTACCTTATGCCTCACTTCTTCAATTGCTCTACCCAAATGTTACTTCTTAGAGTTTTGTTTAAACTGCTGGTTCTCAGAATATAAGGACGGTCTTAAAATTTTAAATCTTCTACAGAATCTGCACCCAGGAGACATCGAATGTCAGACGGATGTGAAAGGAGTTCCCGGGGCATATCTTAACTTCATTAGTTGCTTACATTTCATCTTATCTTTTCCTACATTCATGAGCAAGTTTTCTATTTATATCTGTAACCAAAATCCATGGACATTTTAGAAGGAGGAAATATGTGTAAATGACACAGAGGTATCTTTTTCAAACCCTCACATACTGCAAGTTATATTTTCTACTTGCAAACTACCTACCCCAAACAGTGACTAACAGTGGTTTTTTGTGCCTGACAGTACAACTAAAGGAAGAACACAAAAGGGTCCCTTACAGAAGGGGGTAGGGAGGTAGAGGGGATATGCTGCCCTAAGTAGTGAAACAACCTTCTTTGACCAGTATCAATGCTAGCAGTTACCTGTTCCTGATCGAGGTAATAACAGACCAGTGCAATAACAAAATTCAAACGAGATCTGGGTCTAAAATTTTTACATACCAGAATCAAATTCTAAAGATTCTCTCATTAAGTAAAAATGCTTATTACCGTGTCCTCTCAAACTTTCAACGGTGCTTGAAAGAGACAAAAGATAAGAAACTTAGCTGGTTATAGGAATATTATGAAGGGGTAGGTTTTAAAAAAAAAAAACAACAACTGATTGACTCAAATTTTGGAAGAAAGCGTTTGTTCACCCAGTTCACTGTTTGGGGAAAAAAAAAAAAATCTGTCCATGAATTCCTTAATACATGAAACTCATCTCAAAGGAAGAGAGTATAAGTACGTAAATGTTTTTGCAATTCTAAATGTAAGTCAGGTTGTCTTTGTGTCCAAGGGGGCTTTAAAAAAAAAAAAAGAAAGAAAGAAAGAAGAAAGAGCTGTTAATTCTGGCAATAACTACATACCTTTTCTTTCTTAGACTTCAAATACATGGTTCAGCTAGCAACCAAGGTAATAGAAATGGACCATGTTCAAGAATTAGTTTTGTACTGGCTTTCACTAGAAATTCTAGGAAATGAGGAAGGAGGTTCTTTTAAGAATGTTTCCTTGCCGCCAGAGCTCTGACTAATTAAGAGGTACTAAGAGTTTCCTTCCTCAATATAGCCCCCACTCAGTGTTTCAGAGGAGGTAAAGAGGCTAGGACTCTAAGCTGAGCTCCAACAAGAAATCTCATTATGAACACCAGTCTAATAAAATTAGCAGACACCAGTCCCAGGCAAATGAACTGTTACTCCAGTTTTCATTTGTTTTAAAGTTACAGGTGAAAGACTAAACGCATATACACGCACATCCACAGTGCTCCCTTCTACACACTGATGTTCTAAAAATCACAATATGTTTTCGGAACGCCTGCTCCAGGACATTCTACCTTCTACCAATTTGTTACTGTTTGCAAATACAATGCAGACATCAAAAGGAAAGAGAACAGCAATAAATGTGCCTTTTTGGGGAAGCATGAATGTATTTGTAATCTAATAAGGCTTGAATAAAAATTGTTGAAGAATTATTAAAAATTACAAGATAATATATTCTGAGCACTTTTTAAACCATACCTTCCATCATTTGCTTTATTGTTCTTGATACTGGAACTAGGTAAAAATTATTTCTATGAGTATAAAAGCAAACCCACTGGCTTTGACCCTTTATGCTCATGACAGGTCTAGTTGGGGGGAGGAGGGAGGCATCATTATTTAATACATCACTTCAAATTCAAAGGTGTCTATAAATATTATTCTGAAGGTATTATTTTAAATTAACAGATGTTTCTAATACTTTAAGTGACCTTCAGTGAGATGCTAAAATATCATTTTTGTATTTTAATAAAAATATTTAGGGGAAAAAATATAAATATATATATTTAGGGGAAAAGTTTTAAAAGTAATCACTGATACCTATACACAGACACGTACACATTCTTTCAATTTACTGTGACATGAAAATCTTACAGGAATGTCATTTATCCAGAACGGGACTCTACTTTATCACCTGGTAAATGGGGTGATTTGTGCAGATCTATAGGGGAGAGTTACGCTTCCTAAATACCACTTACGATTTAACTGGAGATCCAGAAGATAAGGTCTAAACAATATTCTCAGAGTTCAGCAAGAGAAAAACTGAAAAGATATCAATACATCTGGATCTTCAGCTCTTCTCCCCTTCAAGTAAACTTTAACAAGGAAAATTGTGTTCACCCACTTCAGACTACAGAATCAACAGCTTTCTATTTAAGTTCAAATAGTAGTATTTCAAATGGCCTGTAAGAAAACGGAAATACCAACACCTCGACTTGGAAAAATTCACAAAATACAGTAACTTTGAAACCTCTGCTTGAGTTGAGCCTTTTAGCTGTTACCAGGAATACTCACATGTGTGGGTTTTGAACTCCTGTAGGGTTGGGATTCAGAGTAAACCTTGCGGTAGATTTGAAAGGTGGATTTGCAAAATTCAACTTCAGTGCTTTGCGTTTACCTAAGAAATAACAAATAAAAAGTAAAAGTTTCAAGTACTATAAAACAGATACTACTCTGAGGGCATAAGAAATTCATACCAAAAAGCAGAAAAATTTAACATATAGTTAATACCATATTTTGAAAGGCGACAAAGAATTTCTCAGAATTAAGAAAATAGTTAATAGCATAATAGTTATGCTCCAATACAATAGAAAACAACGCTTCAAGTTTATATTGCTCGGAGATGCTAAAACTTTTGCAAATGCAAATACCACTATAAAAATCATTTACCTCAACAGATATACTGAAAAATACTAAAATATGACCACCTTTCCAGGGTTACACTTCAACGCCTTCATTTAATAAAATGGTTTCCCCTCAAACACAACATGAACAACTGAGTGAAGCCGAAGCAGTCTACAACCATAATGAGCTAAAAAGAACATCATGGGGCGCCTGGGTGGNACCTTTCCAGGGTTACACTTCAACGCCTTCATTTAATAAAATGGTTTCCCCTCAAACACAACATGAACAACTAAGTGAAGCGGAAGCAGTCTACAACCATAATGAGCTAAAAAGAACATCATGGGGGCGCCTGGGTGGGGCAGCGGTTAAGCGTCTGCCTCCGGCTCAGGGCGTGATCCCGGANCACATCAGGCTCCTCCGCTATGAGCCTGCTTCTTCCTCTCCCACTCCCCTGCTTGTGTTCCCTCTCTCGCTGTCTCTATCTCTATCAAATAAATAAATAAAATCTTTAAAAAATAAAAAAATTTAAAAAAAGAACATCNTCGCTGGCTGTCTCTATCTCTGTCAAATAAATAAATAAAATCTTTAAAAAATAAAAAAATTTAAAAAAAGAACATTAGCACTGTCAACTTCAAGTTGGTCACACAGGTATTTCAAATACTTTTTATTTATTCGGAGCAATTTCTTTGGGGTAGGGAGGTAACAGTGTTTTATATTACACAAACAAAATATGTCCGGTAGAGAAAAGCTGGAAAATTCAGAAAAGATAAAGAAAACGAAAATATATAAAATAGTATATACGCATCTACAGAATATATGGGTTTTTTAAAAATATATGTATATTACATACATTCTAAGTCCAATTACCCCAAAATAATCAGTCTCCTAGAAACTATTTTCTATACATATAGATACACTTTTTTTTCCTCTACAATTAAAATCAGACCACAGTACGTTTTGTAACATGCTTTACTCATTGACCATGTTTCTTTCTATGACAATAAATCTTACAAAATCATTTCCTTGGGATTGTACTGTATGGTGACTCAGCAACATAGCTGGGTTTGTAAGCATTTGTAGCACAGCTTAGTTTCACACAGATATTAAGGATGCTTTCTCCAGTATGCACTCTTCACAGTTATTATACCTATATCTACCTTCTCAAACAGCTCCTCTGCAATCCAAACACTTTCCCACCCCAGAGGATTTGGAAGATGTACGAACGGGCTCATTCTACTCCGCCCGGTGCTTTCAATGCGATCTGCACGCTTGAGTGTGCCACATCTGTTGGATGGGACCACAGACAAGAGCACAGAGCTCCTGGCTGTGGCTCCTGGATCAGCTCTCAGGGATGGGCCTGTCTACATGATAACATGAATTCCCAAGAAGACCAGACACATCATTTTTAGAAGTAAGCATACTACAACATGAATTTCCCAAGTAACTTGCCCATTCAGGTACCAAACATTTATTTTAAATTAAGTTTTATTTGACAACAAGTAGAGGAAGGGCATTCAACTTATACATGAAAAAGGTACTCTTTTTGCAGCAAATTTGGCTGTATTAAAAAGCAAACTCTGTATATTACCAAAAAAAAAAAAAACCTTAAAAAAATTTAAATGAAAGCTGGGGAAAATCCTTCCAATGCAAAATGAGAAACTCCAAATATATAAAGGCATCACACAAGTCAAGAAAAATAGAAAAATTGGCAAGGGTGTGAATACTAAAGCAAAACTGAGAAAAAATTATGAAAGGCACTAACACCAAAAACAGTTAAAAGTTTTGTTCATACAAGGGGCACCTGGTCTGTTAATCTGTTAAGCGGCCAACTCTTGATTTCTGCTCAGGTCATGATCTCAGGGTCCTGGGATGCAGCCCTGCATCAGTGGGGGGTCTGCTTGGATTCTCTCTCCCTCTCTGTCTGCCCCTTCCCACCCCCAGTCCCCGTGCGCGCACGCTCTCTCTCTCTCTCTCTCACTAATAAATAAAATCTTAAAGAAAAGTTTTGTTCATGCGAAATCAGCAAAGTTTAGGTCTTATTTTACACATACACCGGTTTTTTTTCAATGATAATGTGTTAATCAATGTGGGCAGGTAGAAAATCACTAGTACAATACATTGCTGGTAAAAAAGTAAATTGATGTAAGTTTTTCTGATGAAAGGCTCAGCAACATACAAGAAAAAACTTTTCATGAAAATGCTCTTTAACTTCTTAGAAATTTGTCTTCAGGAAATATTTAAAGGCAGAGGACTGTCCCCAGGCCTTGCAACCTAACAGAATTTGCCCTGCTGGATTTGGAAACTGCTTGGGACCGCTGCCTCCTTTCTTCCTTCAGTGTTCTCCCGTTCTGAGTGGCTATCTCTAGAACCAGTTTCCAAAGCCTGGCCCAGCCCTGTGTTTTGGAAGCAAGTAACCTGTCTTGTTTCCAGGTCTGCAGAGGGGAGGAATTCTGTGTCACCATGGGTCATACTCCGTCTCGCCATATGTGATTTGGATGATTCTGATGAGAAGCCTGAGGAACTGATGGTGTCTAAATCAGATCTGGGTTCGAGCTGACACTGTAGTGAGCTGACGATCTAGAGGATGCTGGAGCAGGATAAATGTACTATGTACACAGGACAGATGTGTACTGTGAGATGTAAGTGAAAACGGTGGCCTTCAAAGATACCAGGTCCTAACCAATCCCTGGAACCTATGAATGTTACTTTACAGGGCAAGGTTTCTGGAGATAAAATTAAGGTAAGGACTTTGTAATCATAAATCTGAATGAGCTCAATGCCCACAAACTCCCCTAAACCAAAAGCTGAACACCACCTGTCACGTGGTGTGTCTGAAACCACCACAATCTCTATACGGTGAAAAACTGAAAACATATTAGGATCAAAGGCAGGACAATAACAGAACAAAGAATCATTGTGAAAACCATCCAGAGAAAAACACCAAAACTGGCTCTTTCTTCAAAAACTCAATTTGAGGGGACAGCTGCTAACCTCTGCAGGCAGATAAAATCTATTATGACAATTAAAACTCACTAAAATGCTTTCCTTGAAAATAAATATTTATATAAACACACACACATGCACACACACAGATTCTTTCTCGGCACTGCATTCACACTTAAACAAAAACAAACCAGGACCTTTATAAGGGCATTTCCTGCATAAATGGACAAGCACACAAACGCAACACAATGTGGCTTACATAAGTTAGATGTGGACACACCCCACACTTCAAAAACATCTGCAACTATCTTGAGAACTGTCCAAGCTTATATTCTGATTGTCCACCAACAAAATACACTAAATAATTCTATAAAAGTTCACAGCCTAAGTAGAGCTGAGTCAGAGTCTGAAATTGGAGCCAGGGGGTGTAGGGTAAGGTCAAGTTATGTGGGCTCTGCCAGCAGGGCTCCCCACTCTCCAAAGGATGATCATTTTGAGATGAGCTCACAAGGCAGTCTTGAGGAGAAGGAAGACCTCAGTCAGTCAAGGTGAGATTCAGGGAGACGCAGAGACAGCTTCTAGGACACTTTAGCAAGGCTACCTCTGGCTATTTGTAGACATGAGCATTTTTTTCCCTCCCCTCCCCACCCCCTCAACCA